>NC_141535.1:36705000-37010000 GCF_021556685.1 Rattus norvegicus
TACATAAAATATCCAAGAAAAAAAATTTTTAAAAAGTTCTTTTAAATGATTTAATATTACTATTTGTTAAGAATCTGTAAGTTCTTGATGTTAGCTTGTATTAGAGAACCAATCACTACTTTCTAGTTTTACAAGACTATAAAGTCATATAAAAAGTTCTGTAGTATGGTGGGTTGAATAGGTTTGGCCTCCAAAGACTCATGTGTTTGAATGCTTTGCCCACAGCTAGTGGCGCTATGAGAAGGTGTGGTCTTGCTGGAGGCAGTGTGCCACTGTGAGGGCAGGCTTTGAGGTCTCCTATGCTCAGGCTCTGCCCAGTATGGAATGAGAGCCTCCTCATGGCTGCCTTTGGATTAAGATGCAGAATTCTTGGCTCCTCCAGCACCATGTCTGCCTGGACACTGCCAGGTTTCCCACCATGAGGTTAATGGACTGAACCTCAGAAACTGTAAGCCAGTCCTAATTAATGCTTTATGAATGATAGTTGCCCTAGCATGGTGTCTCTTCACAGCAATAGAACCCTAAAAAGACATGCAGTTACAAAACCTCACAAGGACATCTTTCATGAATCAGTGTGAATAATGACCATGAGCTCTACCACAGAATCTGTCTGAAACTCATATTTTCTTCTTCTTCTTCTTTTTTTTTTTCTTTTTTCCGGAGCTGGGGACCGAACCCAGGGCCTTGCGCTTGCTAGGCAAGCGCTCTACCACTGAGCTAAATCCCAACCCCTCACATTTTCTTAATATTAGATTTTCTGTGTCATATGTAAGACTGTGGTTCAAAGAAGTAAAGGTCAGTGTTATCATACTACCATACTTAATACCAACAAACTCATACCTTTTTATATTTAATACAAAGAATTATATAAAAACATGTCTTCCAAAATAACATACTTGTATTTTAAATAAAATGAAAAAGTCTTAACTGGATTTGGAAAAGCCACACACTGACTTACTTAGGCAACATTTTCAACTGATTTTCTCTAAGTTCTAGTATCTGGAGTTTAGTTAATCTGTAAAATAAAGAACAGATAAAGACAAAACAATCAAATACAAGGCATTGCATTAACAAGTGCCACATTTGAAAGTTAACTGTGTAATTAACTACATGTAAAGCAAGTTGATTGTGAAAGGAGGGGAAAGAATTTTAATAGAGCTAGGTATCCTTTAATCCCAGCACTCTGGAGGCACAGGCAGGTGGACGGGTCTGTGAGTTCAAATGCAGTATGATTTACGTAGAGTCCCACACCAGCAGGGGTTACCATCTTGAGCAAAACAAAACGAACAAGCGTGAGGAAAAAATTGAGCTCAATTTCTTTTTTATTGCTTTTTCTTTTCTTTTGTTGTTGTTGAGACAGCACTGGGTGTCCTGAAACTTGATCTGTAGATCAGGCTGGCCTCAAACTTATAGAGATCCACCTGCCTCTGCCTGTGAAGTGCTTGGATTAAAGATGAGTACTACCACAACTGTGGAGCGCAATTTAGAAACCATTTTTTAAATTACTGCATGTGCATTATGTGTATGTGTGGGTGCTCATGTGCCACAGCACAAATATAGAAGTCAAAGGACAACTTTATGCAGTTAGTTTTTTCTCTCCACCATCTTAAGGTTTCAAGGGTCAGGTTCAAGATGCAAGGCTTTCACCTGCAGAGTCCTTTTCACCAGCCCCAGGCTGACCACTGTAATACATTTTCAAAGGGACAAAGTATTTAGTCCTAATTTTCAATTCTAGAATAAATTGTATGCCTTTTACTAAAAAACTAACCTACAAATCCACTTACCACTTCAGTATAATGAGACAACAATGCAAATGGCTAAGAAGAAATAAATTAAGGGAAATTAAGGATCATAAAGAAAAATTACTCTGACACTTGAGAGTGGGCCCAGAGAAATGAAAGAGACCTCAGAAAGAGAACCCCTTTCTTAAGAAGTTTAATTCTCAAAAGGAAAACAGCTAATTGTTAAGTCACTTTAGAATTTTGTAAATGCTAATCCAGCATTCAGTGTCTCAAACACAGATGCACTGCTCACGTTGAAATATCTGATCTTGCCAGCTTAAACAGTGCTTTTTTTTTAAACTGGCATTTACTGTTTATTTGGAGTTGTAAATCAGAGTGGAAATAATTCAAAAGAACTACAAGAATTGATATGCTTGGAAAAACTACAAAAGAAATCCCTATGGACTGTAATTAATGTGTTACTATTTTGAAATTGTGTGAACGTTACAGAAGCTAACAATATAAATGTCTTCAAAATAATCTATAATTTACCTGCCAAAATTAGCTGGTAAGAATTCAAGGAAAGCATCATTCAGATATAACTGGGTTAGGTTTAGCAGCTGAGAAAACCCATCAGGGAGCCTATATAAAATACAAAAAAATTAAATTAAGTACATGTTTAAGATGTCAGTCTCTTGCCAAAAATCTTTCTCAGAATTTGTATAAAATAGCTTCTCAACAAATAATAGTTATGCTTTTACTACTAGCTATCTTTAAATTAAGCTTTTTTCTAATAACCTACCCTGTTGTAAAAATAGTAACAGCATGTCTTTGTAAAAAGAAAAATGTTTTAGTATCATAAATCTGCACATAATATTACATTTAAAATGAGCCACAAACATAATTATGAATTAACAAGTACCTTTTAATATATCTCATCCAACATAAATTAAAAGGGTTACTAGTAAGATATATGGGTCTTTGTTGTGAAAACTGGTCCTATAGGATGTTAAACTATACATATAAACCTGGACTCTACAAACTTAGATAGCAGTAGTATCAGTACATACACACACACGCACGCACGCACGCACGCACGCACGCACGCACGCACGCACACCCATCCCTACCACTACTCACAAACTCACATGCCCACTGGAAAAGAAAAATCTCCAAAATGCTAAATGTCCCTAAGTATTAAACAGTCAACAGTTAAAAATCACTGGGTTTATATTATTTTCAGTTTCAACCTTTATATATAATATATAAATGACTAAGGTTGTAGAGCTTCATAATGAGCAAAGAAGAAATTGAACAGGTAAATGATAGATTAAGGTCAGGTAAGAACCTGTATTTATTTTATACTTCTATTCACATCTGCTCACAAAGCAAATTACAGATGTCAAACTTGATGCGAGAAAAAAATCCAAAAGTATATCTATTTCATCTTTCGATATTTGTCCCGGATTATTACAGGCACAAAATCCCCATGCAGTAAGATATATCAGACTTTGACTCGTTTATTTTTCCTTTACCTCATAATATCCCACCATCTTCAAAACCAAGTAAACCAACCAAAGTAAAGTTCTGGTAAAACTTCTCCTGGAGTATAAAGTTCTGGTAAAACTTCTCCTGGAGTAAGTATTCTAGTTATTCTTTCAACATGGTTGTCCTAATCTCTGCTTCATTCTATTCACTGCTAGACTAACATCTCAACTTTGTAACACTTAACAGCTTTCATGATGAAAATCTTTGTTTACAGACATTACTATTATAAAAGAACACATACCCTCGGGTATATGCTGTAACTACTTATCTGCCTTTCTCTTCAGTTTTCTTAGTTTGTTTTGAAAGGGCACCATCTGGTGGCATGTTCCAATTTTGGTCTCACTTTTTACACTGACTGTGAGATCTAAAGCACTGACATTCTCTCTTTAGATCTCAAATTTGTATCTGAGGTATATGGGTCAGAATGACTATTAGAAGGTATCTAAAATGGAATCTCTGTGGGGCTGGAGAGATGGCTTAGGGTTAACAGTACTGGCTGCTCTTCCAGAGAATCCAGGTTTGATTCCCAGAACCCTCAGGTGGCTCACAAGTGTCTACTGCTTCAGTTCCAAGGATTCAAAGCCCTCTTCTAGCCTCTTTAGGTACCACGCAAACACATGGTACACAGACATACACACAAGCAACACCCACCAGTTTTTCATACGCATACACACACAGTGCATGTAAGAGTGCACCCATGTGGTACACAGACATACATGCAGACCTAACACTTATTCATATACATTCATTCACACACACAGACGCACGCACGCAGGAAACAAACAAACTTGAATCTCTGTATAACTTTAAGACAGATAATTTTTGTTAAAGTAGTTAAAGAAATATTCTATATTCTACTGCAAAACTGTCGTTGCTCTCTAATTGTTATAGTGAAAGGACAGCTGACAATTCAGCTGAAAGACTTACTTAGAAATAGGGTTTACACTGGCCTCCACAACTGTCAAAACTTTACAATTTTTAATATTTTCTGGAAATTCTTGTATTCCTAGAAAACAAACAATCAAATTAATAGACTATATTAGAGATACATCAGTCTTTAAAGAGAAGTGTATTACAAAGGCTAGAATAATAACACTCATTGTGAAGATTCAGAAACTAATTACCAACTAAGGAAGAACTCAGGAAACTGACACACTAATGTGATCAAGCCACTTCCACAACACTCTATCTCCCGTTTAACTTCCCTTCACCTGCCTGTTTATATCTGCTAACTACTTCAATTAGTTTTCTTTCCCTTTCTTAGCACTTCTGGAAAGTAGTACTTTTTTATGGACTGGTGAATGATAAAGACACAAGTACAGAACAGTTAACATTCTGGTTTGCCCTCAGGTAAAAAGAAAACTGCTTTACAACAGTGGGCTCCAGAGTAGGCTGGTGCCTAGCACACATGAATAACAAACGGACCTGCAAGTGAAGACTGGAAATACGGATTAGACACACCCTAAAATGTGCCCTGAGCAAATACTGTCTAACGCCCAAATAAACATGTTCTTATTCTTCCCAATCTGTCTCCCCTCCTTTCCAACATTCTTACTTCACAAAGCCCACTGGGACACTTCCAGTGTAACTACTTAAGGGCCACAGTATTTCTGCACATTATCATGTGTATGTTTCAAGTGACCTAAGCATTTTAGTTTCTGCATGTTCTTCAGACCAGTAAGGTAAATAATTTCTTTTTAATACCCAATCTGCTATACACCTGGGTATTTGAAATAGACCTTTAAATTATTATCAAATATTTCCAGTTTTATTTATTTTTTATTGAATATATTTCTTTATTTACATTTCAAATATTATTCCCTTTCCTGGTTTCTTGCCCATAAGACCCCTATCCTCTCCCCCTCCCCCATAAGGGTGTTCCCCCCATCCACCCCCTATTACCACCCCCCATTATCAAGTTTTGATAATGATTAGATTTGAAAATATTCTAAGCACATAATCATTTCCTTAGCTTATTACACCAAAAATATAGGAACAAAAAATCTGTGAACTGGAAGCAAACCACAGACAAATTTTAAGTACTAGCACCACTCTACTCTGAATGAACACTAATTAGGAAACTTTCAAAAAGCATCCCCCAAGTGAATTTTATATAGTTTCAGTCATTCACACAATATCATTATCCAATAAGGTTGTCAATATATGGTTATTTAAGATCCTATCAATTTCATCACAAAAAGGTTTTACATTAAAAAAAAACAGAATTCCACATGATAAAATGAATGATGTAAAATCTACATTTAGCAAATTACTCTGGTCAAAACTCACTAATAAAGTGGGTGTGGCAGAATGTGTACTTAACATAATCAAGGTCCTGGGTTTAATTCCCAGCACCATTAAAGAAAAAAATTACCCACAGATGCCAAATATTAGTAGATTAAAAGAACAATAATAATATTGTCACAGAGACTCCTCCTACAAAGTACTTCTGGAATAACAAAGAGTAACTGAATGAGTAGCACCTAAATGAAATGCTGGAGGCCAACAGTTCTCACCCTTCCTAATGCTGCGACCCTTCAACCTAGTTCCTTATGTTGTGGTGACCTCCAACCATACAGTTACTTCATTACTATGTCATAGCTGTAAACTTACTACTGTAATGGCTAGTAAGGTAGAAGTTACAAATGACCCAGCAACTCTCTACTACTAGGTATGTATCTAAATTATTATTTAAATGTATTAGGCATGTAAAACATACATTCAAATAAAATGTTGCTCATGTTATTATTTATAATAGCCTTGATGCCCATCAATAACTGAATATATAAACATAATAAACAGAATATAGTATATTCACACTATGGTGTAATCAATATGATACACCATGAATGAGTCCTGAAAAATATTATGCTAAGAGAAGGTAGCCAGACACAAAAGACCATATATTATATGGTTTTCTTTATTAGAAAAATCCACAATAAACATATTTTTGTTATCTTCAGAAACAAAGCAAAAAGAAGGTTGCCTGGTGTTGTATAACTATTCTCTCCAAATTAAAACTTTCAATTGGAGTTCACAGACTTAGAAGGCTCAGCAAACTTCGGAAGAGTCCCACAGCTTCTCCCCAAGATCGTGTGAGAGCAGTAAACAATCACTGGGGAAGGAGACTCCAGGACAGCTTCTCTACAACCTGGGCAGGAGGCCGGGTGATGAACCTTTCATGAGCTGTCAGCAGCTTCGTGATGATGCAGCTGCCCTTGTAGCCCTACTTCTACAAGCAGCACAATAAATGCACTGCCTCAGAATACTAGCGCTTGGGACAATCTCTTTGATCTGTCCATCACTGATGTTCTATCTGATGTAGAAATAAAGGTTGCCCACATCTCCACAGAAGAGTTAGTTACACCAGCGCCTAGGAGCTACTAGACAAGGGTACAGAATTCTCTAGAGGATGATAAAAACATTCTATGTAAGTACTGGAAATACTGGAATAAAACTAGAGCTATGCTAAATTCTACAAAAATGCACAAAATAAGAGTTCTCTTTAATTTTCAAAACTCTTATTATTCCTTCCCTTTCCTAAACTCCGCATGACACTTTTTAAATACTAGGTTTTGTTCCAGTACTTCAGATCCAAACACATCTTTATTTTAGTATTCAGCAAAAATATGCCAAAGACAAAGTGGAAGAAGACGTGTTATAAACTACAAATCCTAGGACATTATCAAAAGTTAAAATGCAGTGAGTAGTCTGGAAAGTGCTTACAGTATAAGAATGAAGGCCTGAGTTTTGATCCCCCACATTCATGCAAAAAAGCTGGGCATGACCAAACCCAGACAATATTGAGGAAGCCAAGAAGTGCATGCTGACAGGAGCCTGACATAGCTGTCTCCTGAGAGGTCTGCCAGAGCATGACAGATACAGAGGTGGATGCTCACAGCCAACCACTGAATTGAAAACAGGATCCCCAATGGAGGAGAAGGAACTGAAGGAGCTGAAGGGGTTTCCAACCCCATAGGGAGAACACAATATCGACCAACCAGAACCCCTGGAGCTCCCAAGGATGAAACCAACATCCAAGAGAACACAGGAATGGACCTATGTCTCCAGTCACATATGTAGCAGAGGATGGTCTTGTCAGGCACCAATGGGAGGAGAGGCCCTTAGTCCTGTGAAGGCTCAATGTCCCAGGATAGGGGAATGCCAGGGTGGGGAGGAGGGTGAGTGGGAAGGTGGGTGAGTGGGTGGGTGAGCACCCTCATAGAAGCAGGGGGAAATAGAGGGTTTCTGGAGGGGAAACTGGGAAAGGGGATAACATTTAAAATGTAAATTTAAAAGCCAGAATACAGCAAATACAGAGGCAAATGCCAGCAGCAAACCACTGAACTGAGAATAGGTCCCCTATTGAAGGAATCAGAGAAAGAACTGGAAGAGCTTGAAGGGGCTCGAGACCCCAAAAGTACAACAATGCCAAGCAATCAGAGCTTCCAGGGACTAAGCCACTACCTAAAGACTATACATGGACTGACCCTGGACTCTGACCCCATAGGTAGCAATGAATATCCTAGTAAGAGCACCAGTGGAAGGGGAAGCCCTGGGTCCTGCTAAGACTGAACCCCCAGTGAACTAGTCTATGGGGGGAGGGCGGCAATGGGGGGAGGGTTGGGAGGGGAACACCCATAAGGAAGGGGAGGGGGGAGGGGGATGTTTGCCCGGAAACCGGGAAAGGGAATAACACTCGAAATGTATATAAGAAATACTCAAGTTAATAAAAAAAAATAAATAAAAAAAAAAAAAAAAAGCTACGCATGCAACTACATGCCTGTAACACCAGCTCTGGGGTGTTGAGACAGAAGAAGACAACGGCTTCCTAACTAGCTATTTTAGCCAAATCAGTCAGTTACAGGCTCAATTAAACACCTTATCTCAAAGAAATAATGTGAGAACACTATTTGACTTCAACCTATGCCACACAAGCACACATATACAAAGTCAGACAGACAGATAGTCCCCGCCCCCCTTCTCTCACACACGCACGCACTCACGCCCGCACGAGTGTAGAAAAGAAAATAATTTTACTGTACTTCACTCGGGTTCATTCTCATCATCTTCTGTCGGTCTTCTTACTCTTTCCGATGTCCTAAGGTTGTAAGGTATAAGCATTCTTTGGGCTCATCCCCCATGCTTATGACCTTAGTGAATCTGCCTAATCTTAGTCATTACATATATGCATTACGTATTCTCAAATGCATACATCTAGAACTTTTTTATGACTTAACTCCATACTTAAAAATAACTGATGAGAGATTGATATCTCAAACAAGAAAGCAAGCAAGCAAATAAAAAGCCAGAGTTCCTGAGATAGCCTAGAAAATGGAAATCTTCAACAGCCACAACTTAAGACAAGGAGTTAATAAGTAGAATATATAAAGAATTGCAAAAATTAAACACATACATGCATAACCCACAAACGTGGAATCAGTAAGTAGGGTAATGAACTTAACAGACAATTCTAAAAGAAAATATGAATGCCAAACAAAGAAACATACAACTACTTGAGATCTACCTCACCTTAGTCAGAATATAACCACTACAGTAATCAGTATAGAGACTTCTCAAAGCACTGAGAACAAAACTACCATACAACCCGGCTACACATTCTGGGGCAAATACCCACAGGGCTCTTTATCATACTCAGAGGTTCTTGCACTTTCATATTTATCGCTGATCTTTTAGTAATAGTAGAGAAACAAAATCAGCCCAGATGCCCATCAGCAAACAGATGATAACAATGTGAGACATATACACAAAGGTATTTTTATTCAGTCACAAAACAAATGAAGTTATGAAATCTGCAGGAAATGGTAAGAACTAGAAAGCATTAAGTGGTGTAACCCAAACTTGGGAAGACTTCAAGCCCTATTTGCTCTCTCTCATAGTCAACTCTCAGCTTTCTTTTATGTGTCCTTTTTTTTCTGTGTGAATTCCTGTTTCTTTCCCCTGCTTGATTATCTGTATACTACACATAACTAGTGTCTAGAGGCCAGAGGTTCCCTGGGATTGCAGTTAAAGGTAGCTGAGAGACTGGTCCATAATGAGTCGTCTCTCCAGCCTAGGCTGGCCTAATCCATGAGCCTCCTGCTTCCCCTTCCTCAGCATATTCTCTATGAGCTGCTAAGTCGTGGCTTCTAAGTGTTAAACCTGGATACCTAGGTGGAAGTAAACATGGGAAGAGAACAAAGAATTAGAACGGGCCCCTGCCAACGTAAAAGAACAAGAGAAAATGTAGAACGGGAACTGTGGACAGTTCAATGTAAACAGGGAGAAGGATGGGCAAGGAGATGAAAGAGTATCTAAAGGTGGGGGAATTAACCAAAGCAAAGTGATTTATGAAAATGATAGAAGGAAACCTGTTACCTAATAAACTAATTGAAAAACATTCCTGAGTTGTTCCTTGAAACTGCAGGGCCTATCAGTTCCCCCACCTCAGCTAATAGCCCTCCTGCCTTCCCAGTTGCATGATAAAATCAGCAAGATCACATTTATACTTCCTCTCATGCTTACGGGCCAGTCTGTGTTTTGTTTGGTTGTTTGTTCTTAAGGAAAGGTCTCACTGTGTATTTAAAGCTGTCCTGGACTCACTGTGAAGTCCAGACTGGCCTAGTAACGATGCAGTCCTCATGTCTCAGCTTCCCAAATGCTGAGATTACAGGCATGAGTGACTATGCCCTGCTTAAAAGACAAGTAAGTCTTAACACCCTTGTGCAGCCTTTTTTGCCCTGTAGCTTTGCCTAATCAGATTATCTTTTTTTTTTTTTTTCGGAGCTGGGGACCAAACCCAGGGCCTTGTGCTTCCTAGGCAAACGCTCTACCACTGAGCTAAATCCCCAGCCCCTGCCTAATCAGATTATCAACCACCGTGGGATCTCACATACCACAAAGGAGGGGAGAATGGGAAGATGGTTCATTTGACACATAAGCACAAAGACCGGAGTTCAGATCCCCAAATCCACAGTAAAACAAGCAAATAAGCAAACAACCCTGTATGCATACCACTAATCCTTTGCTGGGGAGCAGGAGCTAAGAAGACCCCTGGGAGGTTGTTGGCCAGCCAGTCTAGCCATATCAGTTCAGATGGAGAAGGTGTCTCAAAAAACAAAAGACGCACCCCTTTACTTCCAGAACTCAGGAGACAGAGACAGGCAGATTTCTGAGTTCTAGACTAGACTGAACTACATAATAAGTTCCAGGGCAGCCAAGGCTACAGAAAAGACCCTGTCTTAATAAATAAGATTAAAAGACAATGATTGAAGATATCCGACACTTATCTCCACATACACATGCACATGAACATATATACACAAATGCACAATTGGGGGGGGGGTGTCCATGTGCAATCTTTTGATGTAAAACTTCAGAAGTCATTGACCCTAATGCAATTGAGGGTTCTAGAGAAACCTGTATCCATACCTGGGTATATCCCATCCTCTCAGTGCGTCTCTTTCTATTAATCAGTGTGCTTGAACCCATGTTTAACAACCCCCTCCCCAAGGTTTCTCCGTGAAGTCTTCGATGGCCTGAAACTCAAAAGATCTGAATGCCTCTGCCTTCCAAGTGCTGGGATTAAAGGTGTGCACCACAACCACTAGGTACCAATCTTAATAAACTCTAACTTTTCTCTTCAGACTAGGTTGTTCTGAATAAAATTCCATTGTGAGATACAATGAAGAACAAAGACTTCACATGAGTAGAGGTCTTGTATGGAATTCCCTAGCTGCTATAAGGATGCCCCACTGCCAATAACATACAGGGTCAGCTCATTTTGTTCTTGTAAGAGCAAAATAATTAGAATTTTGTCACACTTACTTAATTCTCTTATGGTTTCAACCAGCAACAGACTGTTGGTCATAGTTAAACTAGCCAGGCATTCAGAAGGAGAAATTAAGTGTTCTGCTAAACTACTTCATAGGACATTATTATCAGACTAGGTCACTCTAACCATGACATAGCAAGACAGAAACAAATCTGTAATCAATTCCAAACAAGGACAAAGTGTGATTGCCAACCAAACTAAGAAGTATCAAGCATCCCTTGCTTCAGTGAAGACATGCTTACTGTGTCTTAGCCAATGACAGCTTTATCCTCATTGTAGTCTGTCCTACAGAAAGTTTAAGATACAAAGTTTAAGATAGCCAATCACAGCATTAGTCCTAGTAGCATTTCTCTGTGGAAATGCCCTTTTTCTTAAACTCTCCATAAAATTACCAAGTAAACTGAAATCTAAAGCCTAGATCCTATAAGATCCTATGAGATTCAGTCAAATTGTAACCTATAGGGTTTCGCTTTCTAAAAGTTCAAATTCTTTAATTATGTGAGTTCACCTTTCTAGTTTAGATGTGTCCTGTACAAACTGACAGTCTTCATGCTTGCAAAGCAAGCACATTATCTAAGCCACCTCACAAACCACACTTTAATCATAATCAAACAGTACTTTAATCATAATCCATACTACTAGGCCAACTGAAACAGAAAATGACTATGTAAAAGACCAACAATTTTGATGATAAATGTCCAAATCTTTTGGTTTTTAAATAAATACAACTTGCTGAAGAAATTAATAATAAAGTACCAGCAATGTTCTGAATCCTTCCAAATAGTGAATAAGAGCTAATGAACTCAAAACGGTACCTGGTGTGTTAAGATATACCTCAAATATTAAACTTAACTGATATAATAGTTAAACGAACACTGTATCTTACTTTTATAAAAGTTTAGAACTTCTTATCCAAGATTTAGTATGTTAAAACTTAAGAAAAATAAAAAACTTCTCGAAATATATCTATATATAACCTGGTAGTCATGATATAAACCCTAAATAAAATTTTAGTAGCTTTAAGATTTAATAAAGACCATTGTTACTTAACATACTGTGTTGGTTAGTGTTTATCGACTTTACACAAACTCGAGTCTCACCTGGGAACTGCCTCCACCAGACTGGTCTACTCGAGTGTCTGACAGAGGGCACTTTCTTAATGACTGACATAGGGTCAAGCCCACTGTGGGCAGTGCCACCCTTGCGCAGGCAGTCCCAGGGTGTATAAAAATGAAGGCTAAGCAACTCATGTGGAACAAGTCAGTAGCAGCCATCCTCCCTAGCCTCTACTTCAGTTCCTGTCTCCAGATTTCTGCACTGGCTTCCTTTGATGGTGCATTATAACTGCGAATTTCCTTTTGGTCATGGTGTTTATCAAAGTAATAGAAAGTAAACTAGGATACATACTAACCTTTCATTTACACAAAATATCATGTAATCGAAAGTCCAACTAACAAAATTAAAATTTCTCACAACCAGCCACACAGTTTTAACCCAAAATACATGTTATTATCTCTTTAATAAAATGGATCTCTAAATAGCCCTAGGCAACACATTAAGGTTAAATATTACAGGCTTATCAAAAAAGTCACCTCAGCTCCCGTGTATAAAATGTGTTAATTACATCACTTATAATGATGAGCATAAGGAATCAGAATGACTAGAATTTATTAAGCAAGGTAAGAGCTCTAACATTATCTGTTTCCATGATCTGTCCATTGATGAGAGTGGGGTGTTGAAATCTCCTACTATTATTGTGTGAGGTGCAATGTGTGCTTTGAGCTTTAGTAAGGTTTCTTTTATGTATGTAGGTGCCCTTGTATTTGGAGCATAGATATTTAGGATTGAGAGTTCATCTTGGTGGAATTTTCCTTTGATGAAAATGAAGTCCTTCCTTATCTTTTTTGACGACTTTTCTTTGAAAGATGATTTTACTGGATATTAGAATGGCTATTCCAGCTTGTTTCTTCAGACCATTTGCTTAGAACATTGTTTTCCAGCCTTTCCTCTGAGATAATATCTGTCTTTGTCTCTGAGGTGTGTTTCCTGTATGTGGCAAAATACTGGGTCCTCTTTATGTATTCAGTCTGTTAGTTTATGTCTTTTTATTGGAGAATTGAGTCCATTGATGTTCAGAGATATTAAGGAATAGTGACTGTTGTTTCCTGTTATTTTTGTTGTTAGAGGTGGAATTATGTTTGTGTGGCTCTCTTCTTTTGGTTTCGTTGCAAGGAGATTACTTTCTTGCTTTTTCTAGGGTTTAGTTTCCCTCCTTGTGTTAGAGTTTTCCATCTATTATCCTCTGTATCTTTTTTTTTTTTTTTTTTTGGTTCTTTTTTTCGGAGCTGGGGACCGAACCCAGAGCCTTGTCTCTGTATCTTTTATGGACTGTTCATAACGACCACATGTAGTAAGCTTTATATAGTTTGCATTTAGTAAATAAATGCGTATTTACATAAAGATATATTTTTACTTTAAAGTTTTCTCTTTTTTCTTCTCTCTCTCTCTCTCTCTCTCTCTCTCTCTCTCTGTGTGTGTGTGTGTGTGTGTGTGTGTAAATACTTAGTTACTGACTTTGCCAAAGTTAACTGTTACATGTAAATACAAGGTAAATATGATGATTCTAATTCATCCTAAAATAAAGCGGAGTAAGTCCTAAAGTTTATGAGAGCCAATACAAAGAATGTCTATATCTATACACTCATATTAGAACAAAGAGTGGTCTTTGAACTAGGGCAATGAAATATAATTACTGTGTACTGTCTACGTGTGCTGCTCTACTAATTTGGTAGAACTTGTTTCTAAAGATTTTTTTTCCAAGTGGTGAAAAGAAATACTTTAAAACTATCTCTTATTTAGTGCTTATTGAATGTTCTATTTTGGGATAGGGCATTAAAAATTATCCTCATTTGATTTATTCTTTTTTGTTAATTGTAAAATATTTGCTCATTTAAAAAATTTTAAGAGTTCACCTTTTCTTCTTCGCCATCTCTCTTTAAGCTTTAAAAATTTAAAATACTGCCTTCTGTGATAGGTACAGAGAGCTAAACAAAATTTCCTTAGCTGTTAATTCATTATTCAGGAATCTATGCCTCAGTAAAATATGGAAGGAAAAATCCTTCAAATGCAATTATTACCATTTTTTGTAACTTCAAAAAATGTCACACGAATTATTTATAGAAGTTCTATTTTTCAGCATAATAAAGACCCAATATAAATTTACAACAGCATATTTAACAATGAAAAGTTCAAAGCTTTCCTCCTACAATCAAAAACAAGAAAAGATCCCTATGTCACTATGTCTGTTCAGCATAGTATAGTCCTGCATCAAACGATGTTTTGGTCAACTGTCAAACACATAAGCATCAGTAATCAATTACCAAGGAGTTACAAAATGCCTGTTCTCAAATGCTATGGTAGGCTTCAGTGTCTGAGTACAACACGTTACTCACATCTATGTGGAGATATGCTGTAAACTAACCTGTGCTACCACTCAGAGAAAACTAGCCTGACAGCTACAAACAGCATATAATGCCAGGCCAATGTTACTGGTTTATACAGTTACTGTTTTATATACTGTTAGTCCTGTAAGAAAGCTTGTTATGATTTAGGCCTTAAATATTTCCACAGAGCTATATATTAAAAGTTCTATTGACAGCTTCTATGCTTGTTAGTAGAACCTTTAGATAGGGTAGGGTCAAGTAATTAGGGCACAGTTGAATGACATCAGTCTTCCTTTCTCTGTTTGCTTGCTGGCTGCCAAGGAATGTGTGGATTCCCAACACATGTTCCTCCTGCACTGTGCCACCACCATCCAAAAGTAATGAGACAAGAAACCATGTACATAAATCCCAAATTGTAGAACTGCCATCACTATAAATCTTTGATTCTTACAACAGTATTTTCTCAGGTATCTTGTGACAACAGTGAAAACCTTAGCACTGAACTTCTCCCCGCTTATTAAGAAAACATTTACTGTGTTATAATCCAAGTGGCATTCCCCATACTGTCCACTTTACAACTGCTTGATTAGATCAACCGCCATGGCAGATAACCTTAAGGGTGCAGTAGTGGCACTCATACCTCAGTGATATGGCCTCTCATTGGACCTGCTCTATAAGATAAAAGAAAGCCAGGGCTAGTCAGCCATGAATCTTGAAGGAGAACCTACACCTGCCACTTTAATAAACCAGCATGATCTCTAATTCCACTCTAAATATTTGTCTCCATGCCTATAGGTAAGTACAGTCCTCACTCCTCATCAAAAGAAGCCTTTCTTTGCAATGGAGACTACTATAGAAAAACCACAACTGATGAAAATGTAGAGAAAAGGGAATCATGTTGTGCCTGGTATCAACTTATATGCCTACAATACAACTCCTGAACTGAAAGTTCAGGGTTCATTGCAGAAGAGGGGGCAAAATGACTCTAAGAGCCAGAGGACTAACAGAGTTAACTAACAGAGATTCTGACTTCTAGAAATGTAAAAGAAGTTACACCCTCTGCCTAGGTAAGACCTGAACACCACCATCACCAATAAACATGCTAACATGAAAGGAGAAAAAAAAATCCTGTGAGACCTCAACCCCAGACAAAGAACTACAGGGGTCAAGTATGATGGCACAGGCCTTTGATCCCAGCACTTGGAAGACAGAGGCACATGGATCTCTGTGAGTTTGAGGCCAATCTGGTCTACATAGTCAATACCAGGACAGCCAGGGATATGTATAGAGACCGTGTCGCAACCCCCTAAAATACACACACAAATACGCATGCACTCATACATGTGCACTACAAACTGTTAAGAAATATGGAGAGTGGGAGAAATAATTTTCCCAAGGAAGGGCACCCAGATTGGTTACCCAATACTAAACAGTCAGCCCAGAAGTCATATATTTATATTTATGTAAGAACAATTAAGAAAAGGAGGCCATGAATTTGAGAGGGAAGGGTTATATGAGTAGGGCTGGAGGGAGAAAATTATATAATTATAATTTCAAAAAATAAAAAATGATTTTAAAAAGACCATATTTTATAATGCTCATTACAACAAAATTACCTGTGACGTATTTTTCAGAGGAAGTTGTAAATATATGGCCATTAAGCTACTTATAATAGTTGTACTAAGTCATAACTAGGACAGTCAGGCAACAAAATGAAAAGTATCCATATTAAAATGCAACATATAGGGCTGGAGAGGTGGCTCAGAGGTTAAGAGCACTGACTGCTCTTCCAGAGGTCCTGAGTTCAATTCCCAGCAACCACATGGTGACTCACAGCCACCTGTAATGGGATCCGATGCCCTTTTCTGGTGTGTCTGAAGACAGCTACATTGTACTCATATGAATAAAATAAATCTTTAAAAAAATGGAACATATAGAACTCAGTTACATGTCTGCATGATAAAAAGAATCTATCAAATTTTTTTCTTTGAAAGCACTCCCATTTGAGATAGCTAGCAAAAACCATAAGCATACTGAGAACAACAAAGCTCTGAAGAAACACCAGGATGACAAATGAATAGGAAGAATGACACCCATCACTCCAGATTAGAAGGAACAGAACTGTTAAAATGTCCTAACCATCGAGCATCCTGCTGATCCAATATACTAACAAAATTCTAAAGACATTTTTCACAAAAAAAAAAAAAAAGAAGGAAATAATCCTAAAAAAAAAAAAAATCACAAAAGACCCTTGGAGCAAAGAACAAAACCATGGACCTCATATAATTTAACTTCAAAATCTACTTGGAAGCTCTACTAATGAAAGAGTACGATGCTGGTATAACGAACAAAATGCCAATGGAACAGAAGAGAGGGCCAGAAACAAATCACATACGTATATGCAACTGATTTCAACAAAGGTACCAACAACATATCACAAGGAGAGGAGGGTCTCTTTAATGGGACTAGAGAAAGCAGATGTTTCTGAAGAGACAAAGGGTTCAAAGCATGAGACCAGGTAATTGTAAACCTACTTATTGGAAAGGAGAGGAAGCCCAGACAATGATTTTCTAAAACTAAACACCAAAAAGACAGATAACAAATACAAAAATAAACCAGTTATATACAACTAGAAAGTTGTGCACAACCAAACAAGCAATGGATAGAGTGAAAATAGTCATCTGAGCGGGAGAAAAATGTTTGCAAGCCACAGGACTTCTGAGGGAAAAGAGAGAAGAAACATCTGCACTCCTATACTCACCGCAGTATTATTTACAATAGCTAAGATGTGGGGTTAATCTAAGCTTCCATGAATAAATGAGTCAATAAAGAAAACATAGTTTACATGTAAAGTGAAATACTCTTCACTTTAAAAATGGAGACCTAGCCATAGGATGGAAGAACATCATGTTAAGTATAATAAATCAGGAAGAAGAGAATAAATATCCCATGATCCCCAACACTGACTATGAAAAGGCAAACTCACAGAAGCAGAGAATAAATAATAAATAATAAAACAATAGTCAGAAGAAGCAATTAAGGTGTTGATGCAGGAGAAATAAACCTGAGGGACCCAATACACAATGTGGACTGCAATCATGTATCTAAAATCTACTTATTTTCCAGCTGTTTTGAGGTATCATAAATTTTATATTTATAAATAAATTCTAAGCTAAGGATATGATGCTCAACTTTATTGTATTATAAAACTTTTGAAAGGAGAAAATATTTTTATATTTATGTAGAACAGATTCTATATGCTGCTAGTATATTGCAATCTGACTTTTGGAAAACAGAAATTCTACCAAAGAAATATGTCTCCAGGGACAAGAATTTCAAGGACTTACCATTTTTGCTGACATCCAGTTCCCTGAGATTAATCAGATTTGCAATGGAAGCTGGTAATGTTGTTAAATCATTGTCTGGCAAACTTAGTTTATGTAGAGACTGACAATTAAAAAGTTGCTAGGGGAAAAAGAGAAAAAGGATTCTGATTATCTTTCATATTTCTCTGAGTATTTCATGGACTAATTTTTAATGCAATAAATATTGTCCATATTAGAGATAAATGAGTTAGGCCTACATTAACACTGGGAAGGGGCTCACATTTTTCTGTCTAGGCTATTGTGGGTCTGAATAAACCTGAGTCCATTTGAATTACAAATTACATTAGAATGAGGCAGGAGGATTGCAATGAAGTTTGAAGCTTGCCTAGATCACAAAGTGAGATCTTGTCTCAATAAAGTTTTTAAAAATTTCATTACCTAGGACAGCAATGGCTTTCAAATACTTTTGAATACTATCATCCAGAATGTTCATAAACATATAAATATCAAAACAACTATTTCATGAAATAAGGCCTATATGCAACAAGCTGTAATATCTGTTATAATATAGTTAGGATTGCTAGATCAAATACAGGATACCCAATTAAATTTGAATTTCAGATAAACAATTTTTTAGTTTCAGTTGACCTATCCTACATACTGCATGCTTATACTATTTCTTTTTCATCAGAAGTTCTAAGTATCCTGTAATTTTGTTTTCTAAATCTCATAGTCCAAAGCACAGGGTTTCTTATCAGAATTCTGATAACACATATTAAATTGTTCATTGGTAACTGTGGTCAGTTGGTTTTGAAAACAAAGTCTCATTACACATATGATCCAGGCCATGGCAGAACTCACTGTAGAGGTCAGACTGGCCTTGAACTAGAGATCTTTCTTGCTTAGGTACCACCACGCCAACCTGCTTTCTAAGTCATCAATTACAAGTCTCCACTCACGGCTTCAAAAGGCATGGTGCTGTACACCTTCAATCACAAGCCTTGGAAAGCAAGGGCAGACCGATCTCAGAGAACTGAGGACAGTCTAGTCTACAAGGTAAGACCTTGTCTGCTATACAGAGGGTTACAGACTCTAATAAACAATTTAAAGCTATGCAACTTTTTCATACATAGGAAAACAAATACAGATAATAAGAGAAGAACATACTATAATAATAATAATAATAATAATAATAATAATAATAATAATGTAACAATCTGAGAAAGAAGTTCACAGCAGCAATCTTCCCCCTACCAGTTGTTACTAGACTTCAGAGATGCACTGTCTCCAAATCAATTCTATATCAAATGGAAGAAAGCAGAATCCCACCTCTAAAAAGTTACAGAACCATAAAACCATCATGTGGTAACTGAAATCACAATTAGCCCCAATTAACAATGAGTATAAGGGGCTTATAAAAATTATAAGACAGTAAAAGTTCAGTTTTCTTAGTCTAGTTAAATCTACTGGCTCCAGATTACATTTATACTGATTATCTATTTTAATTGTTATAAATAAAAATAAAATTACGTTATCTATACAAGTACTTAAATAAGTTGGACAAGGTTTAAAAATGCACATCATTTTGAATTGTGCTTACAATAAGACTAAACCAATAAATGGAAACAATATAAGAATGTAAACTTCTATGCACAGACATTATCTAATATAATTCTTGACATTATTAACATACCTTTGGAAGCTCTTCAATCTGATTAGCATCTAAATAGAGCTCCTCTAAAGTTTTTTCAAAGGTGAAAATCTCTTTGGGAACTTGTTCCAAGCTGCAATGAGAATAATCTAGAGTAGTGACTGTCTCCTCTTCCCCTCGTAGACAGCGACATGGTACCAACCGCACAAACAAACTTCGTTTTGTAGTCATTGTTAAATGCTGCAGCATGTACATAAAAACAAATCAGAATATATATAATGTAACAAACAACTTCTCCCACATATTACCATCCATAGAGCTCAATTCAACATACTACAGACCAACAAAACCCCATATACCCCCAATGGTGCCTACTAATATCTACATTTATATTAGCTACTGGACTTCAGATTAAACTCAGGCATTCCAGTCCTTTACAAAACAATCCAAGAACTTAACACTAAACAAAACACTCATATGTTTTTATAAAATCGTGTGTTGTGAAGTCTGCTTAGCTGTTAGAAACAGTGTAAGATTTCCCTCTAACTTCTAGCTCTAAGAGTTTTTTCTGTCTCTTAGTCAAGAACTAGACTATGTGCATTTCAGAAAAGGAAATGACTGTGCAGACATTTTCAGGTGTTCTTAACCATCTGTCAGAGGTCAACCACCACTTAACTTTCCTATGATTCTCCTACATGAAAATTCCTATCTACTGCAAGTATAATTTTGTTTTAATCAAATACTAGCTTATAGTTTTTGAAAGAGCTTGCAGGTTCTAAATGGTTTAAGATTACATGTGTGCAAACTCACTTAAAATACAGTCTCTCAGTTAAAAGGGAGAAAAATTCAGCTTTGAATTAATAAAAATTCACAAGGCAAATTTTATTAAAACTTGTGTATAAATTCTAAGTAGGCTGAAATTAAAGTAACTGAGAAATTACTTAAGGAAAAGAGAGCGGTCACCAATTGATTAGTCATTCTTTGTGCATGAATATGGTTCTTGCCTTAGGTACAAGAACAATACTTTTGAACAGCAATAAGCCAGAGTTAAAACCAGTAAGACCTCAGGCACAAAATATAAGAAAGTATCAAAAACTCAGTAAGAGAAATACTTTAAATACTCTAATTACTGAAAAATCATTTATGAATAAAATGCCAATGTTCAAATAAAATATATATAATCAATACTGCTTTTCCTTGCCTCAGGATACAATGTGGCTCAGCAAGGCACTAAAGGTTCTACTTCCCACTTTCTGATGTATCAATGTGCAACTCTAGACGGGAAGGGCTGCCCAGTGCCACTGTTTCTACCCTGACTTTACTCAGTCATCAGGCACTATCCAGAAGTTCTTTGGATAAGATTTATAAATATTTTCTTTATCTTCATTACAATTTTCTAGAGAGAACCAGAGCTTCTTAACTAGAAACAACAGCCAGAAATAAAGATCTTTAACATAGTAGTTAGAGTTGCTTTTTTAGAACTATGCATACTCATAAAATATTTTTTTGAAAAAGCATGTAATATACATTTGAACTAGAGCCCCAAAATCTGTATCAACAGCTCTATTTATACACTACTTAAAGATTAAAAGGAAATCTAGTAGGCAAAGCATCAGGTGTTTTCATGTGCAGCTGAAGGCACAGCGCAGTGATAAAGTGCTTGCTTATTGACCATACACGGCTCGCACGGTTTAGAATTCCAGCATCACAGACCCAAGAAGTTTCCTTCTAAAATCTTTAGAGAGAGAGAGAGAGAGAGAGAGAGAGAGAGAGAGAGCGAGAGAGAGAAAGAAAGAAAAACAGAATTCTTACTAACAACTCTATGTTCGTAAAAATGTCCATTTTACCAACAGGATAAACAGCTCATTCAATAAGGAATGTAACTCATAAAAAGTTGTATACTAATGAGACAAATTTTTAAATCCCCAAAATAGATGTAAAATCCCTCATTTAAATGGATAGTTAGGCAATTTAAAAACCTGCTGCCTGTTGTCTAGTATGGTAGCCAGTAGACATACATGCTTAATATTACATTTAATATTAAGGTTAAATCAAATAAAATTTAAAATGCCATTTCCTTATTCCCTACTAGGGATACTAAAGTGGATCAAACAGTTACATAACATTCCCATCATTATAGAAAGTTCAATTTCATTGAATTACTACAGTGATTCAAACTACGATTCTCACATAGCATACATTAACAAACATGTCTGAACAAGTAACTTAACAATGTATAAGAACCTGGATGATATGGCTTTTTTTTTTTTTGTTTTTGTTCTGTTTTTCGGAGCTGGGGATCAAACCCAGGGCCTTGCAAGCGCTCTACCACTGAGCTAAATCCCCAACCTCATGATAGGGCTTTTTAAAAAGTGCATTTCCAAGAAACCATTCCAGATTTAGAAATGTAATGCTAAATGAGATGTTATTACCTCATGTATATAATCTGAAAGACAGTATATTTATTTTGGATATGATGTAGGAAATCTGAAGTACATAATAATTTATAAGGTAACTGTTAAATTGAAAATCTCTAGTGTTTGTTTTCACAGAGGAAACGGATACAAAATTATAACAGGAAATTAATCCAGAAAAGGAGTGCTAAATATGTGTGCTGTTCTAGAAAGCTCCATAGCAAGCACACTCAAACCAACACTTCTGTGGATGAAAGCTACAAAGAGTAATTCAAAGGTCAGATGAAATTCAGATTTTTCTTTTCTTACTGTCATTTTTTTGTTTGTTTGTTTGACAAGGTCTCATACTGCCCTAGGCTGGCCTCCTGGAGGCATGTGAGCCTCCTGACTCAGCCTCAAAAGTTAGTACTACAAGCCTGAGCCACCATCCCAGATTCCTAGTCCTCAAATTAAACTGAGTGGGCACAGAGCCAATGCAAAAATTGACCTGAATGCTATATAGGTCTGCAGATAGAATAGTATAGAATGAAAGCTGCTGATTTAAAAAAAGAATCAAAGGAACCTTAATCCTTGAGAGGAGGGAACACATGTACTACAAAGAGAAAGCTAAAGAGTAAAATTACTTAAAGCAAGATCTTCCCAAACATAATATTACAAAACAGTCAAATTGTTAGGCCGCTAATTAGAACTTTAGGAAAAGCTACTATAAAAGCCAGAGGTGATACTAGAGTTAAGAATCTTCTAATCATAAATGAAGAAAAATGGTCAACCCAGAAAAGGAACATAATAAACTGACAACTTTCTAACAAAAATTAAATCTAACCTTTTATCCCAGCCCTTGGGAGATAGATCTCTTTGAGGCCAGCCCGGTTTACATAGAAGTTTCAAGCAAAGCAAAGGGCTAGATAAGTTAAATAAAACAAAACAAAAAAGATATTAAATCTACTTACCACTGAGTTGAATTAATCTCCCTGATGTTTCTTAATTGAGCCAACATTCTATGAAAAGAAAAAAAAATAAAAATATATCTTCATTAACAGCGCTTCTAATTCCTAATTTATAACACAATTGTTTACATTTATTGTCTTCATTTATTCTTCCTGTTGTGTTTTTAAAAATAATTTTTTTTTTAATTTATGTGTGTATGCATGCCAGTAGAGGTCCAGAGGGAGTCAGATCCCTCTGGGTTACAGACAATGTGTGAGCCACCCAATGTGGGCACTGAGGCATGAACGCACATCCTCTAGAGCAGCACTAAGAACTTTGCCACAAGCCATCTCTGTAGTCCCCACTGCTAACCCAGCCTCACATGCTTTGTCCTGCCATTTCTGCACACATACCACATCCGTTACTGAAGGGGTGTGCCAGTCTCCTTTGCTTGTTGACGCTTTGTATATCACCCTCTCAAAAACACAGACCTCAGTCTTCTTTTACACACCTAAATCTGCTCAAACCTACTCCAGTGATAGCTTAATCTAGCCAGAACAAAGAATTTTTAAAGTTTTTATCATACATAATAAAACTATAAATATTTGAAGACAGATGTTTAACCTGACTTAAAGATTATACAGTTTATCTATATCAAAAATTTATATTATTCCATTAACATATACAACTGGATGTTTTAAGGTACTGGTCAAAATTTTTAATTGAAAAATTTCAAAACTACACAGATGCAATATTAAGTATGATAAGCAAATGCATTCTTTGGTTGGGTTCCAACTTGTCCCCCAAACTGGCTGAAGGCAGGGCATGTTTAAAGACAGGTGTTTTGACACATCAACTGGAAGAAAAGAGAGGAGTAATGCAAGGATAATGCAAATCCCAATAACAGGAACGACATCTTATCAAAGTCTTCAATCTGCTGTAACAGAACGTCAAACCTGCTGAGAAAAACACAAAAGGCTCCTGTAAAGCTCTATCTAGAGGATGAAAGAGGAGCTTTTATCCACTGCTCTTCTCAGTGGGAGACAGGAGCAGAGCTGTTTCTGTGGGCATTAAGTCTTCCTCACTACCATGACCTCCTTGCTTTCCATCTAGAAGGCCTCCCACAGCTAAGAAGTCAAAAAAAGGGCAAAAAAAGGAAGACTGCCTGAGACTGTAAGTCCAGTCTCAGGTGAGCCTCAATTCTCATAGTGCCAATTACTATGACTGGAGGCTAAAAATCAAAGATGAGCTAAGAGTAGAGAATACAGTCCACAAGCCATGCCAACTATACTAACATGAGTCATTTACTAAACTCAAACTTGCATATCTAACTCTCTACCAAATGTTCCATTTAATAAAGGTACTAAGACTGCTAGGAGAGAAAGTACCCTGAACAGCTTAGATGTTCAGGAGAGAGAAGCAGGAAGAACTCAGGCTTAAGAGCTGTCTGGGTTACAAAACAAGTACGGGGTCTGGATGTAAGTTAACAGCACTGTCTAAAGTGAATGAATGAATGAATGAATGAATGAATGAATGATCCAAGGACACAGCTTAGAGCACTTGCCTAGAATGTGTGAAGTCTTACATTAATTGCCAGTGCTACTGGAAAGAAAAAAGGGAGGGGAAGGAAGAATCAAAGAGAAGGAAAGAGGAGAGGAAAGAATAAAAGTAATGAATGATTCTGGTTTAGATAGGAGAATATAAACACTAAGAGTAGAAGTGGGATTCTGAAGAGAGTCAGGAGGAAAAGCACTTGCTGCGAAAGCATGAGGACATGAGTTGCGATTCTAGCATCCATGTTAGAAGCCAGGTGGACATGCACACCTTAACACTAGCGCTGAGGGAGGTGGGAACAGGAGGGCCACTGGGGCTTGCTGGCCACCACCTCCGTCCAAACTCAGATGAAGACCAGTCTCAAGGAAATGAGTAAGGCAGAAAATGATAGAAAACACACCTTCCTCTGGTCTCCAGAACAACCCTCCTTCCCACGTCACCCACACAAGGACACACACCATGCTCACAAAAATAGAGGACAGAGAGAAAGGCCAGGAATGTACCTAAGCAGTAGAATGCTTACTCTAGCACTCCCAACACACACAAGCACACAAAGACTTCTGAGGGTGTGAGTGCAAGAAGGGGTAGCATGAATCTTACGGAGTGTGAGCCAGCTTACCATTCCTTGCAAGGTCAAAATGTAGACAATTTCTCAGAACACTCAACAAACACAAAACATACAGAAGAAATGAGAATGGGTATTCATTAGTACAGAGAAAAAAATTTAAATTGCTAGATTCAAACAGTAGTTTGAAAATATGAATAGCTTTTTATAAAAATGTAACATTAAATCTCATTTTCTAATTCATTATTATAAATTCAATATAACTTTGATACTGTATCTTTCAAAGTTAGCATAAATTACTATTTTAACATGCAGACTCAAGAATGCTTCAAAAGAGTCTGAGGATGACAAGTTGAAGGCCAATCAGGATTATTCAAAGAGACTTTTTATTAAAAAAAAATTTTTTTTTCAGAAAATCCTAAATTCAGCCTGGCCTAGTACATATCCCAGCTCTCAAGAGAAACAACCAAAAGTATCATTTGAGGTCAGATGTCCTACATCATAAGACAACAACAGTAAAGTCTAACTAAGGAACGCCAAGATGAATGAACTATTAAACTATTACCTATAGATCTCAAAAGGAGATAAAAAAGAAAAGTGAATTTTCTCCCTAAATATCAAATAACATCTACATAAACAAAAATGCACATTCATTCTTGACAAAAATTTTACTACATTACAAACAAAACTATCTCCTCAGTTAAACTAATTTAACCATCAAATATCACTTCCAAGAATAAAACAAACACTAGAGACATTCTTGATAATTTAAAGAATATTATTACTACAAGAAAGTTGAAAAGACACCCCACAGAACTGGAGTATAGCTTTAAACCATCTATATGACGGTGAACTTGTAACTATATTATAAAGAACTCTTAAAATTCAACAAATTGAAGTCACAAGATGGGCAGAGAGATATATTTCTATTAATAAACTATTTGAAGCATGAGACCCTGGGTTTAATCCTCAACACAACATAAACTGAGCATGGTGGTAACACATCCCTGTGATACTCAGAAGTAGAAATAGGAAGATTATAAATTCAAATTAATCCTTGGCTATATAAGGATATTGACCAGTAGTTAGAACTCCTGACTCAAAGACAGAGACAGACAGAGAGACATGCACAGAAAGAATTTGAACAGGTTTTTCTCCAAAAGTAAACAAAAACCCAGAGCACAGAAAAATGCTAGCATTTTTGTCATTAGGAAAAATACAAATCAAAAACTCCAGTAATTCAACAGTATGCCAGTAGAGGAATTATCAAGACAGAAATAAATGTTACAGGGGATGTGGAGAAACTAGAACTCCTATATATTACAGATGGAAATATTAAAATGGTACAGCCAGTTAGGAAAACAGATTGGCAAATTTAAAACATTAGACATACTGCTGGAAATGGTTGCACACACCTTTACTCCTAGTAAAAGGGAGTGGGGGAGGCAAGTGGATTTCTTCAAGGCCAGCCTGGTCTACATATTGAGTTTCAGCACAACCAGGGTTACAGAGAAACCCTTTCTCGGGAGGAAAAAAACCAAAAAACCAAAAAACCAAAACAGTTGCTATATAACAACACTAAACAAATATTCTCAAAAAAAGAAAAAAAAAACTGTAGTGTGACAGCATTATACAGGAAGCAAAATGTTGAAGCAGACCAAAGATTTATCAATGACCTAAGATAAACCAAACCTCACATCCATTCAGCTATTTTTTCAAAAAGGACTGGTATATGTTATAGCAGGGATAAACCCTGGAGACATCACACTGTGCAAGAAACACATACCAGGCCTCTTTAGAATAGCTTCCTACTTCACAGAGACTTCTCTAAAACAATGTCACCACAAACCCATAGCATGCCTATGCTAAGGCAGAGTATATATAACAAGCACCCAGCTCAATAGAGCGGCCCTTCTCTCAACGCTGTTCTCCCATATGAAGGGTGCTTCCCCATATCCACTGTAACAGCAACATCCCTACACACCAAATAGCTAATCAATCATCTCTCTCCAAAACACGGTAAAACTAAGACAGTATCCGTATAACGAGCAGACCAGAATCAAAAGCTCCCATTAATGAAAAATTAATTCCTAATAACTTTCTAATTATTTGTTCCAATTTCTTTCTGAAACTAACAATTTAGTCCTTGAGTGCCCACAAGGCCAATTATATCCTTCATATAATCTTATTTTTCTAGTCTCTACTTCATATAAAGGGTCAGTCATATTGACAGTTTTATACCAAAGATTCTGAATTCAAAATTTAGAAAAAGATTCAAATACATGAAAAAATCTAATATAAATATTCTCAGTTACTTTGTAAATCACTATCTCTATCTTTCCATCCACACTGAAGGACTCAACATCATAAATTTTATACCAGAACCCAAGTAAACACAAAGTGGGCGTAGCAGCAGAAAGTACAGACAGGAGGTCTCTGGGGAGAGCTGGCTATCAAGACAAGCCTTATTATAAAGCTCAATGAGGAAGGTGGGAAATGATCTTTAAAACTAAAGATGTCGACCTTGGACCTCAACATAACATGCACCTACGTGCACTCACACATACACATGAATGTATATACATGTATATATTCCACACAAACATGCAAAACAAAATCAGTAAAGGAGTTAGGGAGCAGGCGTAGCAGTTAAAGAGCGCAATCATAAAAACCAGAGCTTAGAGTCTATCATCTACTTATCAAGTGGGTACTCCCTGATGCCTGTCACTCCAGCTCTGGGGTGCAAAACAATAACATGAGAATTACTGTGGCTTTTTGGCTTCCATTTTAGCCTAGAAAACATGAGCTCTAGGTTCAGGGAGAGACCCTGCTTCAAAGGAACAGGCAGAGAGTGATAGTGATTTTTAAACTAAAATGGAGAACAACAGAGGAAGTTATCTAAATCAACCTCTGCCTTCTCTGTGCATCACAGGGTACACTCCTGGACACATGCATATATCACATGTGTGTCACAACATAAAAGCAAATGCTTTATCCTGTCCTTTATCAAATCATAGTAATTTTAATATTGATACATCCCAATAAATTAGTTTCACAATCTTCTAAATTTTTTTAACTTATATATTTTCTTTCTCCTGGCTCCCTCCCAGCAGCACATGTGTGCAGGCAAACAAAAAGAATATAATATGCTATTTGAATGGTAAATAATGTTTATGTAAAATTGTATTTAGTAACAAAATTTTGAAGCAGGTATATTTGATTTTATTTATAAATGATTTGCATTTTGGCTGGAACTCTTTTTAAAAGATAGATTAAATAGTTATGTAGCAAATAAGAAATCTCTTATTATTCAAGTCAAGAAGTAACATTTCAGTATTATTTATCTTCTTAAACTCAGTATGAATTGTTTGTGAAGAAAATTGTAGACTCTGGTGAAAATTTTTATACTAGAGATTGAGAGAATAGCTCAGGAGTGAAGCACTTACCTAGAATACATGTGCCCTAGTTAAATAAGTTAATATAAGTTCTTAAAATAGGGGGGAAATAAAGTACAAAATCTAAAATTATGATTATGAAACAACTTTATTTAAAAATGCTTACATATAGATATACCTTCATGTTTTATGCTGTATTAGTTATGGAAATTTAAGCAGAATCAAAGTATACAAAGAGTACTGTTGACTCTGTCATATTGCTACGCTACTATTTGCTTTAAGTTGTCCACGTACAAATTACCTACAACAGAAACACATCTATAGTATAGTTGGCCCAGAGAGTGGAGCTATTAGGAGGTGTGGCTTTGTTGGAGTGGGTGTGACCTTGTTGGAGGAAGGGGGTTACTGTGTGGGTAGACAATGAGACCCTACTCCTGATCACATGAGATCCAGTCTTCTCCTAGCAGCCTTCAGATGAAGATGCAGAGCTCTCAGCTCCTCCTACACCATGCTTGCCTGGATGTTCCCACCATAATGATAATGGACTGAACTGAACCTCTGAGACTAAGCCAGCCCAAATTAAATGTTGTCCTTAAAAGAGCTGCCTAGGTGTCTCTTCACAGCAATGTAAACCCTAAGACACTGGTCAAATGCTAGATCATTAGTTTTCTGCAACACAATTTAAAAAAAAATTGACATTCAAAGTGACCTCACTACTGATGATCTGCATTGCCTCTCCTGATACCAAAAAATTCAGAGTACCACATTGGCTGGTTGTTCTCAAAACTGACAGATGTCCCTTGGTTTCATGGTTAAACAGCACTTGCTGCTCTTCATAGGACCAGATTTCAGTTCCCAGCACTGTCATCTGGTTGCTTACAACTCCAGTCCAAGGAATCAGACACACTCTTCTAGACTGTACGTACACCTCTACACCAGTGACTCTCAACCTGTGATCACACAACACCTTTGGGGGAGAACAACCTTTTCACAGGGATCCCTAAGACCATCTGAAAACACAGATATTTACATTATAATTCATAACAGCAAAATTAGTTATAAAGTAGCAATAAAAGTATATGGTTGGGGTCACCACAACATGAGGAACTGTATAAAGGGTTACAGGATTAGAAAGATTGAGGACCGCTCTATAGAGACCCACAGACAGACAGACAGACACACACCCTCCCCAGCAAAGACACCTAAAATGCATCTTCACATATTATCTAACTCAAATGGAGAAGTACAATTCCTTACAGAATAAGGAACTGACACAGTAAAACACCACATCTGACAGGAGTTCTCACAGATATAATAAATTGTAAATGGAGTGATATCGTGTAATTGGGAGTCAATCCCACATAACTTTAAACATCCTTTAGTCATAAATCTGGGAAAACACAAATATGTGTATTTGGAATGGCTAGATTGTTTTGCTTTTTTCAAAATATTTTATAATTGTTAAAACATCTTTAAACATCTAATAAATTATGGAATATCAAGACTTTGTTTTAAAATTTATCAAGCACTTTTTGTCATCAAATCTTGGCACAAACAGCAATGTCTCTTCTAATTGTAGCTTATTTGGCAATACAACATTCCTGTGTCAATCTACACGTGTAACAGGTGCATTCATGATGGCACCATCCAAAGGCAAGGTGTATCTGTAACCAATGATCTCTTACTTACTAGTGAACTCACAGTTCTTAATTATAATACCGTAATCAGACTCCATGAATAAGCAAACACCCTAAACAAGTTAAATCAGAATCTCTGGCAGGCAGGATCTAAATGTGCATATTACTGTCTGTTAGTAAAATTCTTATTATATTCATGTATTGTGGATGAACACGTCATATCACACAGATGTCAGAGAAAAACTTGCAGGAATAAAATTCATGTTGTAAGGATTGGTAGCAAATGCTTTATCTTCTGAGTCATTTCACCTGCTCTGTTTTCTTATTGGTTTTTGTTGTTTGTTTTCGGCAAAGTTTCATACAATGAAATGAACACATCTTAGAGTATATACTGGGGTTTCGGGACATTTTCACTACCAAAAATTCCCTTATATCCTTCATCCAGTTAATGCCCCTACTATCCAGAAGCAATAAAGTCATACCCAACACTAGAGCTGAGTTTTACATTTCATAGTAAATAGACTCATACAATATATACTCTTTTGTGTCTGGCTTCTTTCATTAAACAATGTTTATGAGATTCATCTGTGTTTCGTCAATAATTCACTCTAAGTGCAGAGTGGCATCTGCTCTACTCTTTTAACTAATCCCTTCTATAATTAATCAACACCGGAATCGGTGTCGTTGAGGACTATACATATTTTGAAGGCGAGTGTTTATTCTCTTGCACAGACGGAAGTGGAACTGCAAAGGTATAAATTCCATTTTAAAAGGAGTGAGCTTTGATTTTTTTTCAACTTCTCCACAGAATACTAATATGCATCTTTAAAATATTCAATGACAGCCTGGCGGTGGTGGTGGTGCACACCTTAATTCCAGCACTCAAGGAGGCAGAAGCAGGCAGATCTCTGTGAGTTCAAGGTCAGCCTGGTCTATATAGAGTAAGTTCCAAGACAACCAGGGCTACACAGAGAAATCCTATCTTGAAACACCCCCCTACTCCATCCCCAACCCCCCCAAAAAAACACTTAATGATATTTTCTAACAAAATCTAACAAGATCATGGCAAACAATATGGTTATAACAATAGTATTGTTATCTATTGTTTGTTCTAGTTAGTAGAAAAATAGGTCACCCCCTCCCTTTTCAATCCTTGTATATAGTTTGGAACATTAAAGTACCTATGATTTTTCACTTCAAATAAAGTATATTAATTAATTTTCCATTGCTATCAAATAAGACTGGTACTTTTTAATGAAAAGTAGCTTAGTTAGCTCAAAGGAAGAATTGTCTTGCGTGTGTGTGTGTGTGTGTGTGTGTGTGTGTGTGTGTTTGTAAAACAGAGACCAATAGACGGACAGATGGACGGACAGATGCAGAGAGAGACAGAGACCCACCATGTAGCTGAGCAGAGACAAGAAGTTCACTGTGTAGTTCAGATAGTCTCAAACTTTCGATACTCCTGTCTTAACCTCTAGAATGTTGAGATTATAGGAATATACTACTAAATATAGCTCAGCTCAGTTTTGAATGTTAAAATCCAAGTGACAAAATATACTTAAGTAGAAGAGACATAAATAAATGTAGACTCACAACTACAAACTATATCTATGGAGATGTGTTATCCAAACTTTATAACAGGAAAATCATTACAAGGTATAGAACATATATTAATTCACATAGCCAAGATGAAATCTCCACTTACTAGTATGGCAAAATACCTCAGCAAGTAAAAGCACTTGAGGCCAAGCATGATGAATTGAGTTCAAGCCCCAGAACCTACAGGGTCAAAGTAGAAAACCCATTACCCACTGGTATCCTTTGACCGTCGGTGCTTTTATAACCACACACATATGTGAAAAAACAATGTAATAAAAATACTTCACTAAACAGGCTGAGGACATGATAGCTCAGGGAAGTGCAACCCTGCAGCAAAAGGATCTGAGTTAGATCCCCAGAACCCATATTAGAAAGTCAGGCATGGTAGCACATGCTCCTAGCAATGGGGAAGTAGACAGGAGGATCCCTAGAGTTTGCTGGCCAGCCATATCAAAGAGCCACAGGTCTCAGCAAGATACCTTCTCTCAGCAAATTGGACAACAGCTTGGGCTACATGGACAGCCTGTTTCAAAAGAAATAAAAATGGACCCTGAAACATTACATAGATCAAACAAATTTTAAAGGGCTAAACTAACATTTAATTGTCTCTTTTTGCTAAGATGCTTACATTTTTAGATTAATGATAGAAGCCTTCTTTGCTATGTCATAGTTTCTTTTACATAAGTAGTTAAGTGGTCCTATGGGTAAGGGGATTACAAAAGTATGGTAATGAGCTGGGCAAACCTCTATGAAAAAAATATCTATAATGTGTCCAAAGATTTTTCATAGTATCTTTTTTATTTTTTAAGAAAAAAAAGGTAAAAACAATGAAAATCTGAGTTGTCAAAATCTGGAGGATACTTTTAAGACATTGAATGAAATGCTTCCACAAAACTGGCAATTGTAATTCTTCAATACACTAATGTACAATATCACTAAGGTAAATGGAATAAAAAGAACACAGAACCTCACGGCAAACTCTATGTGAACATACAAGTATTTCAAAATAAAAAACTTAACTGAGAATCTGAAACAAAGCATTTTTATAAATAGAGAAAACTCCTACCAACATAACTTCTTCCTTTCCCACACCACATTTAAACTCCAGGCCCTGCCTGGTGAGGCCAGCTAATCTTCCATTCTACCAAAAGCTATTTCCAGATTTAATACAATCCCAATCAAGATCTCCATCTCTCAAAAATGAAAAGGGAGACATAACAACAGAAACTGAAGGAATTAAAAAAATCATCAGATCCTACAAAAGCCTATACTGAACAAAACTGAAAAATCTGGAGGAAATGGACAATTTTCTAGACAGATACAAGGTATCAAAGTAAATCAGGATCAGATAAACCATCTAAAAAAATCCTGTAACTCCAAAATAAATTAAAGCAGTCATTAAAAGTTTCCTAACCAAAAAAAGCCCAGAACCTGATGAGTTTAGTGCCGAATTATATCACACATTCATACAAGACCTCATACCAACACTGCCCAAACTATTCCACAAAATAGAAACAGAAGGAACAATACCCAATTCCTTCTATGAAGCCACAATTATAATTATACCTAAACCACACGAAGATCCCACAAAGAGAACTTCAAACCAATTTCTCTTATGAATATTGATACAAAATTACTCAATAAAATTCTCACAAACCAAATCCAAGACCACATCAAAATGATCATCCATCATGATTAAGTAGGCTTCATCCCAGGGATGCAGGGACGGTTCAATATATGGAAATCCATCAACATAATCCACTATGTAAACAAACTCAAAAAACCACATGATCATCTCATTAGATGCTGAGAAAACATTTGACAAAATTCAACACCCCTTTATCGTAATGTCTTGGAAAGATCAGGAATTCAAGGCCCATACCTAATTATAGTAAAAGCAATATACAGCAAACCAGTAGCTAACATTAAACTAAATGCAGAGAAATGAAGCAATCCCACTAAAATCAGGGAGTAGACAAGGCTGCCCACTCTCTCCCTACTTACTCCATACAGTACTCAAAGTTCTAGCCAGAGCAATCAGACAGCGAAAGGAGGTCAAAGGGATACAAATTGGAAAGGAAGAAGTCAAAATATCACTCTTTGCAGATGATATAATAGTATACTTAAGTGACCCCAAATTTTCCACCAGAGAATTAGTAAGCCTGATAAACACCTTCAGCAAAGTGGCTGGATATAAAATTAACTCAAACAAATCAGTAGCCTTCCTCTTCTCAAAGGACAAACAGGCTAAGAAGGAAATTAGGGAAATAGCACCCCTCACAATAGTCCCAAATAATATAAAAATACCTTGGTGTGACTCTAACCAAGCAAGTGAAAGATCTGTATGACAAGAACTTCAAGTCTCTGAAGAAAGAAATTGAGGAAGACCTCAGATGATGGAAAGACCTCCCATGCTCATGGATTGGCAGGATTAATATAGTAAAAATGGCCATCTTGACAAAAGCAATCTACAGATTTAATGCAATCCCCATCAAAATTCCAACTCAATTTTTCACAGAGATAGAAAGAACAATTTGCAAATTCATTTGGAACAACAAAAAAACCCAGGATAGCGAAAACTATCCCCAACAATAAATGAACTTCTGGGGTAATCCCTATCCCTGACTTCAAGCAGTATTACAGAGCAATAGTGATAAAAACTGCATGGTATTGGTACAGAGACAGACAGATAGACCAATGGAACAGAACTGAAGACCCAGAAATGAACCCACACACCTATGGTCACTTCATCTTTGACAAAGGAGCTAAAACCATCCAATGGAAAACAGACAGCATTTTCAACAAATGGAGCTGGTTGAACTGAAAGTCAGCATGTAGAAGAATGCAAATCGATCCATTCTTATCTCCTTGTACAAAGATCAAGTCCAAGTGGATCAAGGACCACCACATCAAACCAGATACACTCAAACTAATAGAAGAGAAAGTGGGGAAGAGCCTGGAACACATGGGCACAGGGAGAAATTTCCTGAACAGAACATCAGTATCTTATGCTCTAAGATCAAGAATCGACAAATGGGACCTCATAAAATTGCAAAGATTTTGTAAGGCAAAGAACACTGTCCTTAGGACAAAATGGCAACCAACAGAATGGGAAAAGATCTTTACCAATCCTACATCCCATAGAGAGCTACTAACCAATATATACAAAGAACTCAAGAAGTTAGACTCCAGAGAATCAAATAACTCATTAAAAAATGGAGTACAGGGGGCTGGAGAGATGGCTCAGTGGTTAAGAGCACTGGCTGCTCTTCCAGAGGTCCTGAGTTCAAATCCCAGCAACCACATGGTGGCTCACAACCATCTGTAATGGGATCTGATGCCCTCTTCTGGTGTGTCTGAAGACAGCTACAGGGTACTTATATATAATAAATAAATATTTTTTAAAAATACATTTTAGTGGGGCTGGGGATTTAGCTCAGTGGTAGAGCGCTTACCTAGGAAGCGCAAGGCCCTGGGTTCGGTCCCCAGCTCCGAAAAAAAGAACCAAAAAAAAAAAATACATTTTAAAAAAAATGGAGTACAGAGCTAAACAAAGAATTCTCAACTAAGGAATATCGAATAGCCAAGAAGCACCTAAAGAAATGTTCAACATCCTTAGTCATCAGGGAAATGCAAATCAAAACAACCCTGAGATTCCACCTCACACCAGTGAGAATGGCTAAGATCAAAAACTCAGGTGACAGCAGATGCTGGCAAGGATGTAGAGAAAGAGGAACACTCCTCCATTGTTGGTGAGATTGCAGACTGGTAAAACCATTCTGGGAATCAGTCTGGAGGTTCCTCAGAAAATTGGACTTGGACTACCTGAGGACCCAGTTATACCACTCCTGGGCATATACCTAAAAGATGCTCCAACATATAACAAGGACACATGCTCCACTATATTCCCAGATGTCCTTCAACAGAGAAATGGATACAGAGAATGTGTTACATTTATACAAGAGAGTACTACTCAGCTATTAAAAACAATGACTTCATGAAATTCTTGGCAAAATGGATGGAACTAGAAAATCTCATTCTGAATGAAGTATCCCAGTCACAAAAGAACACACATGGTATGCACTCTCTGATAGGCGGATATTTAGTCCAAAAGCTGGGAATGTCTAAGAAAAAATTCATAGATCGTATAAAGCTCAAGAAGAAGTAAGACCAAAATGTGAATGTTTCACTCCTTCTTAAAAAGGGAGAACAAAATACTCATGGGAAGAAATACAGGGATAAAGAGTAGACCAAGGACTGAAGAAAAGGCCATCCAGAGACTTCCCCACCTGGGGATTCATCCCATATGTAGCCACCAAACCCAATCACTATTTTGATGCCAAGAAGTGCTTGCTGGCAGAAACCTGATATGGATGTCTCCTCAGAGGCTCTGCCAGAGTCTTACTGATACAGATGAGGATGCTTGCAGCTAACCATTGGACTAAGCACAGGGACCCCAATGGAGCAGTTAGAGAAAAGACTGAAGGGGTTTGCAACCCCATAGGAAGAACAACAATATCAATCAACCAGACCCCACCAGAGCTTACAGGGACTAAACCACCAACCAATGAGTACACATGGAGGGACCCATGGCTCCAGCTCCATATGTAGCAGAGGATGGCATTTTCCAGCATCAGTGGTAGGAAAAACCCTTGGTCCTGTGAAGGCTCATTTCCCCAATGTAGGGGAATGGCAGGGTGTTGGGTGGATGGCAGTGGGAGCATCCTCATAGAAGCACGGGGAGGGGGTATGGGAGAGGAGGGAAAGGGGATAACATTTGAAATGTAATTACAAGAAAATAAAATTAAAAAAAGATCTCAATCCCATTCTTCACAAAAATAAAAAAGACTATCTGAAATTCATATGTAATCAATCATAAGACCCTAGATAACCAAAGTAATCCTGAACAAAATCATCAATGTTGGACAGATCACCATCCCAGACCTCAATCTATACGAGAACCATAGTACTAATAACAGTATGGTCCTGACATAACACACAACAGACCAAAGGAAAAACATTTCAATTTTACAGATACGAATTGCCAAATGTTTATTTCTTCAAAACTACAGGGAGAGGGGTAAGGTGGAGGAGAGAGATGGGGTGAGGAACTCTTAGAGGGGTACTGGGAAATGGGGGCAACATTTGGAATGTAAGTAAATAAAACTTTTTTTTTTGGTTCTTTTTTTCGGAGCTGGGGACCGAACCCAGGGCCTTGCGCTTCCTAGGTAAGCGCTCTACCACTGAGCTAAATCCCCAGCCCCAATAAAACTTTTTAAAACTACAAGTAACTTTCATATATAAGATTCAGTAAAATTCAACTGGATCGCAGGTAAAAATAACTGTCTTATAACAAGAGTATTATCATTCCTTACTCCCACCTCTAACATTAATGCTGCAATTCCTTTCATTTAATATACATCACCAAATCCACTATTGATATTTTTAGCAATAATGATAGAACAAAGTCATTACACATTTGTCAGAATCCACAGGACAACATAAAGAGCAAAGGTGAACATGAACAATGGACTTTGGTTAGTAACAATGTATTGTATTAGCTTAATTGCAAGGAATGTGTCCCATGAATACAAGGTGTTAATAACCTAGGAAATAAAAAGATAGCATAGGGGTTGGGGATTTAGCTCAGTGGTAGAGCACTTGCCTAGCAAGCGCAAGGCCCTGGGTTCAGTTCCCAGCTCCGAAAAAAAAGAAAAGAGGAAAAAAAAAAAAGGTAGCATGGTACTTAACCTAATGGCAATTGTGTGCAATCCTGATACTACACAAAGAACTCACATATACTTGGAAAAACAAAAATCTGAAATCATGTTGCAGAACTGCATGCATACTGCTTTAAAATAAACTTCTCTATGAAATTTACTGGCTCAAATATTAATACTAATACTTCTTGTAAATTGAACTGTATTCCAGTTATTTTTAAAGTTTAAAAGTTATATGATAAACTGGCATTCACTAAAAAGGAAAAAAATTATTAGTCCATAATTTCCTGACTTAAGTAAACCCAATTTTTTTTCTCTAATACTTATTTAAATCTTTAGGGATTAGTACTATGCTAAGGAAATCAGATTTGTCAAACACACTTTAAAAAAAAAATACTAATGTAAGAATGGATGCAACAGGGGCTGGGGATTTAGCTCAGTGGTAGAGCGCTTACCTAGGAAGCGCAAAGCCCTGGGTTCGGTCCCCAGCTCAAAAACAAAAACAAAAACAAAACAAAAAAAAAGAATGGATGCAACAGAGTTAGAAAAACTAGATTTATATTTCTAATCTCACTTAATGTTACTGACAAGCTAAAATTCCTTCAGAATTACGCTTCCTGCATTGAGCTCAGTTTCTTTTTGTTAATCAAAATAAAAAGGAGAAGGCTTATTCAAGCTAGACTATTTCCAAGTCAGTAATGATGAATCAGGAAAATACGACAGCCTAAGAAACATGCCTTTTTTTTTTTTTTTTTTTTTTACAAATTATCTAAGAAATACACTAGGAAAAAGTTAACATTATGATCAACAAAACATGTAAATTAACAGAATTTAACTCTAAAGTATAACTAATTAACCAAGGACCTTTGGGAAGCTCTAAGTAAATTACATTAAGAAGTGGCATTTATATAAAGATCAAGTAAATGACTGAAATAACTGTCATTTGATGATTTAGTGAATTACTAAGGAGTTCAAGAAAAATGTTTATAGACCTTTGCATGGTTTTTTTGTTTTGTTTTTAAGACCGTAAGAATCATGCAGAAACAATGTTCAAGAAGTTCTTCTCAGATGACTGAAGATTTCTTCAAACCCAAAGAAAGAGATAGAAGGGACTAACTATTATCAATCTAAGAATCTTTGTTTCTCAATAAATATTTACAGTTTAGTAAGTTTCCTTCTGCTCCTTCTCCCTTTCATGGCTGACAATGCTAGAGACAGTAAGTGTGAAATGGTACGTTAGCCCTTAGGCAACAATAAAAACTTCCTGAGGGTGAGGTGGGGGTGGAGACACACAGCCTCAGTTGATAGAGCCCTTGCCTTGAATACATGTTGCTCCAGATTTGATACTTAGCACAGCAAAATAAGCAAGTAAGTAAATAACTAAAAAAGTAAGTAAATAAAGCAAGCAAACAAGCTTCAGGAGGAACTAAGGAATATTAGTTAAACACATGGCCAGGACTGTAGAACAATCAATGAAGAATCTCGGTCTGTCTCAACTACCCAATGAAACTGGCCCCTCCCCGATACACACAAAGAACACTGTGTGATGAGATAACAACTGTTGTTAGCCTGCGTATTAAATTAAATCATAAAACATTATGATAGTTTAATTTATGATTCAATTAAAAATAGAAAAACTATTACTAAATTTTATAAGCATATACCTTGAAAGTAAAAGCATATCAACTAAAATTCTATTTGAAAGTTTTTGTGTTTATACCGGACATGAACCCAAGGTTTCTTGCACTCTAAGCAAGCAATCTAGCTTTTTTTTTTTTTTTAAGTCTTCAGTGTTTCTGTGAATAACAAGCATGAAAGTTGCCCTTTATTTCAGGAGCCAGGTAAATGCTTGTCTAACATACATGGGCCCTGGGTTCAATTCCCAGTACTGAAAAAAAAAAAAAAAGGGCAAGCAAGAAAGACAAAACAGATAATACTAGAAACAATTTCAATAACTAAGATAAGAATGATGATAAAAATATACTATAGATGACTACTAAGGGGTGGCAGGTAGCACTTGCTGCAAAACCAGAGCCCACACAGCAGGATGGAAGCAATCAACACCTATAAGTTGTCCTCTGACCTCCAAATGCTCAATGGTATTTATATGTTGACAGACACAGACAGGTAGCACACAGACAGACAGACAGACAGACAGACAGACAGACAGACGCACAAATGGCACTCGCGCACACACACACACACATTCTCCCTCCCCTTCCCTGTCTCTATGTATCTCTGTCTCCCTTGCACTCACACCTCTCACGCCCTCAGCCCCCCCACACAAAATAACAGTAGTAAAATTTATAAGTAAAGATAAAGAACAAAGTTTGCTTGCTTGATCTTTTCCTTGAAAAAAAAAAAGATAACTATTAAGGACTCTGGTTTAGAAATGGCCTTCTCTTACCTACGACATACCAAACAGTATCTGCTATCTATGAGCCCCTTGTAACACACAGTACCAAAACAATAACCACACTTCATGGAGGTCCCAAAGACCACAGGACAGCTAATCCATGAGAAACTTTCAAGATGCTTGCCTGGCCTTTCCTTCAAGCCTAGAAGTGGATTTAACCACATAATGATTAAATAATGTCCAAAATCTCCAAGGACAGTAAACACTGACCTATTAATTCTAGGGTAGATAACACTTTGATGGGAGTGGGAGGGATTCATTTTTAGATTGCAGGTTTCTTACACAGGTTCCAATGCAAAACCTCTACCCCAGGGTTTAAAACTGACCTATGGTTTGAAAATCAAGGGTATCCTTACAGGTAGATGTAAAGCTCTGAACTTTGGAATGATATAAACAACAGAATTCCAACATAGCAGAAGGATCTAGGGAGAGAGTCTCCATGAGTGAGAGTACTTGCTCCACAATTGTGTTCCTATCTTCGGAATTGGAGATTAGAGCCAGTCAGGTACCACAAGCTCCCTAGCCAGCCAGCCTGGCCAAGAAGGGGTTGGGGATTTAGCTCAGTGGTAGAGCGCTTGCCTAGGAAGCCCAAGGCCCTGGGTTCGGTCCCCAGCTCAGAAAAAAAGAACCAAAAAAAAAAGAGACTGAGCTACAGAGTTCATTCAAGACTAGCCTGAGCAACTGAAAAGACTAGAAATACATGTCAATGGTAGAGACCCAAGTCCTATCCCCAGTAAAGAAAAAAAAAAAAATTCAAAAGCCTGGCATCTTTAATCCCAGCACTCAAGAGGCAAGAGGGGTGGATCTCTGATCTGAGTTAGAAGCCAGCCTGGTCAACAGAGCAAGTTCCAGGACAGCCAGGGCTACACAGTAAGGTCCAGTTCTCAAAAAACAAAAACAAAAACGTTTTAAATAACTTATAACCCTGTTTGTATAGATTAGAATTAGTGTTACTGTAAACTCATAGTTTTCCTCACATAGATATCAATACAAATATGTGTTCATAAAAAGACTCCCTGGAAGACCTAAGGCAGTACCCTAGAGAAATAAATACAAGTACCCAGGCACTGCTTCCTAACTACCATTTTCCTCTTAAAATAACCAAGAAGGGTCTAGAGAGGTCTCAGTGATTAAAAGCACTTGCCATACAAATTGTACATGAGGGCTGGAGTTCAGATCCCAGTACCCACATAACAAGTCAGGTATCCTGCACAAGCCTGAAACCTGTCAGCCCATCCCAGTAGGTGGAGGGAGGATGACTGAAGCTTGCTGGATTCCAGTCTAGAAGAAAAAAGAAACAAGAGCTTCAGGTGCAGAGTAGAATCCCAATCAAGGATATCTTCTGGCCTCTGCACCTGTACAAGCAAGCACTCCTACACACAGACTATCTTTAAAATAATAACCAAGATAGTCGCAGATTTGTTTAGAACATGCAAAAAGCATAGTTATATTCTAAAATTAATTTTCAAAAGCCAAGTGGAAGAAGTCCTCACTAGCTAAACAGTAACAAGAGGACTGAGAGCACAGCTTGGTGGGAGTGGACTAGCCTGCCATGCTCAATCACCAGCCCTACCTTAAAATAATGAGCATAAAAATGAATGAAAATGAGTTTTAACTCTGTGAATTGGAACTTAGACTCTAAGTAAATGTAAGTAAATTAAAAATATAATGAAAAAATTTTTTACATGTTTCAAAACACCTATCTTCAAAATACCCTGAAAAAGCTGAGCAGTGGTGTCGCATGCCTTTCCTTAACCCCAGCACTTGGGAAGAAGAGGCAGGAAGACCTCTGAGTTCAAGGCTATCCTGGTCTACAGCACGGAGTTCCATGACAGCCAGGGCTGTTAACAAAGGGAATCCCTGTCTCAAAAAGCCACAACACCAAAAACAAAAACAAACAAAAAACTTGAAAGAAGAAGTTTGGCAGTCAGAACCTTTGCCGCTTAAAGCGAGTATCAGTAGTAAACAAACCACAATTGCCTGGTCCCTGGTAAGATGCCACCAGGACTCAAAATGCCTCATGAAGATGCTAAGAGCTAATCCTAAAACTCTAATATGAAATATAGGAAATAAATATGAAAAACATCAGACAAGTGAAAATGATGGAATGTTCACCAAGGCAATGAAGCTTGTAGTTTTCAAACATGTCAGTGCCTTGAAAGACAGGCACTGTTCCAGATGCAGGAGTAGGAGGACGACTGCTGTAACACATGAAGACAACTGACAGGCCTTAGCAGGCAGTGTTAGAGTCTACCTGATAGCCTCCATGTGGCTATGTGAAAGAGCTTTCTTTACAAGAAGAACGTTTCTTTACATGGAAGTGTTTCAGAGTGATAAGGCATTTTATGTCTTGTCACCGCCTCAAAACTTAACACAAAGACTAGGGATATAATCCAGGTGAAAAGGATATTTGTTGAACTTCCTCAAAGCCCTGGATTTGATTCCTGAGGACAAACAATGACGTGTGCCTGTAAGCACAGCACTCAGGAGATGGAGACGGGGATCAAACAGGAGGACAGAGTCATCTTTAGCTACCAAGTGAGTTTGAGGTCAGTCTCTCACACACACACTCAGAAAACAAACCTCAAACAAGAGAAAATGTTCAAAAAGTCTGTAGCCATTTTAAAATCCTGGGAAGAGTATCTATCTACAGAGTAATCTGAGACTACTAAGGATTGGGGAGGGAAGGTGACACCAAATGAAATCCAAGAGTCCTGTCTATCCAGTTCTGTGGCCTAAAGTCAGCCATAGTCTAAAACTATTTGATAGAAAATTCCAGAAATAACCAATTCTAAAGTAAAAGCTCATACTATCCCTTTATACAGTGCATCTCCACTGTGTACACACCCTACCTATCAGTCACTTCATAGCCATCTAGGGTATCAAATACACGGCAGAGATACTTCAAATGTAAATAGGCTAGTTAAAAAAAAAAAAACCCACCAACCATTTCCTTTTCAGTAAAAAGGTACAAGTTCTCAATAATAAATGTACTAAAGTCAACATTAAGAATCCATTTCATGGCCAGGTGTAGTAGTACACAGCTATAATCCCAATCACTTTGAAAGCAGAAGCAGGGGAATCAGAAGTTCAAGGCCAACCTCAGCTACACAGTACGCTACACAGTACATTCAGTTAGCCTCAGCTACATAGCACTGTCTCCAAGTCAATAACAAGCAATGTTCCTTCTATCTATTAAATTGGAAAGATAGTTATACTTGTTTTGTTATTCCACCTTAAACAACGAAGGTTACCTGGTAGATTACCTGCCTAGCAGTAGAAGTCCCCAAAGCCAGTATTTACCACTTAAAAAAATTAAAATAAAAAAAAAGTTACAACCACACTACATGGCAAGTGCTTAGTTAAGACGGAAAAGGCATGAACTGGAGAGATGGCTCAGTGGTTAAGAGCACTGACTGCTCTTCCAGAGGTCCTGAGTTCAAATCCCAGCAACCACATGGTGGCTCACAACCATTTGTAATGGGATCTGATTCCCTCTTCTGGTGTGTCTGAGGATAGCTACAGTGTACTCTTATACATTAAAAAAAAAAAAGTAAATAAATCTTTTTAGGGTTGGGGATTTAGCTCAGTGGTAGAGTGCTTGCCTAGCAAGCGCAGGCCCTGGGTTCGGTCCCCAGCTCCGGAAAAAAAAAAAAAAAGAAAAAAGAAAAAAGATGGAAAAGGCATACAACTATAGGGCTTGGTACTATCAGCAGTAACAGGCATCCACTCAGTTTCATACCTTTTATAGCCAAAAGATAAACGAGTACAGCTACCACTATACATATAAGGGGCAGGTGCTGAAAACAAGCATGAAATGTAGCTCCAAAGATACTGTGCTTTCTACACAAGGATCAGGAGAATTTCTTCTGAGCAGTCAGTCAGCTTGTAGACAAAATTACAGTCGAATGTGCTGAAGCTCCACTAGAGCTATCTGTCCTGCAGGAAAGCTGACAAGCCTCGGGATGCTGGAAATAGGAAGGCATCTCCTGAAGGACAGGAAACACCTGTACCAAGAAGCCAAATGATCCACACATCCTAAAGCTAAAACACATTAGTACAACACTCCTCTTCTAAGCAAGTACAGAAGCAAGAACAAGTATTCACTTGCTCCAGGAAAATATGTTTAAATACCAATAAGGCACAAAGTAGGCCAATAATAAAAATTATATCCACTAGAAAAAGGAAGCATAGTATATGAAGGAAACCCAAAACTACAATAGATCTACCAAGTACAACAAGTTGAAATTTTCAAGTAGACAACGGAAAAATATTTTTAAAAATTAATAACTAAGAGATTCTAGTTAAAGTAGACCAAATTACTACTGAACAATAGAAACCAACTCCTTTGAAAAAAAAAGTTCTTAGGAACTGTATTTCAAAAACAAATTATTAAGAACCAAAAACCAAGAAGCTGAAAGATTAAGCCTCAAGATTTTGTCATAACTCAGAATACCCCATAAGTATCTAAAAGGTATTTTGAAAACATTCTTCTCTTTCCTAGAAACATAACTGACAGGGTAGATTTTCTTCACATACTTCAATCAAAATAGCATCCTGAAACAAATGGAGAAACAGATGAGACTTGAGATGCTTTACATTAAGCCTAACATAAGGAACTTGCAAAACTGCAAAAGCATCCTCTTTTTGATTTATTATAGTTAGTTCTCCAAATCCCTAAGTTCAACCATGGTGAAAATACTCAGGGGAAAACTGCTGTTGTACTGAATTCATACATTTCTTTCTTGTCATTATTTCTTAAATACTCCATTACCTAGTATTTACACTGGATTTAGTATTACAGTCATCTAAAGTCATCTTAAAGTATCTCTAGTAGATGGGCTTAGAGTTACAATAAAATGTATACAATACATTCCTATGCCACTTTATGTAAGGACATAAATATCCATGAAAACAATCCACCATGTCATGACTGTGTTCATGTCATGACTGTGTTTGTGCTGCAAAATAAGTATCCTTTTTGCTAAAACAATGTTAGCAGGCAATGGTTTACTGTTATTTTTAATTTTTACTTTAATGTCTAACAAAATTAACTCAGTATCTGACACAAACCCAAACTTGTAGGGATCTCACTTTGTAGAAGAATTAGGAATTCTAAGATCAAAACACCAAATGATCTTAAAACTGCTACTATTTCTCATAATCATCCATTACAACAGAGACACTCCGCTAACCTGCAAATGAAATGCAAAGATGGCATTGTGTCCCAAAACAAGTAGTTTAGACTACAAAGGGTCTCTGAAGTAACAAGGTTCAATTCATGGCTGTTTCACTTTACAGCACATAAAAGTGATACTCTCTCAGCATAAGCTATGTAAGATTCTGATCACTTCTTCAATCGGTAATCCCAGGTATGATATTTCTCAGGAGCCACAAAAAAAAAACCAGGAAACTAAACAATACCCTGCAGTGAACTAGGTTTCCAAAGTGTTTTGGATACAGGTACTCAATTAAGTCACAGGAAATACTGAACACTGTTATAAATTAAGCTTTGTATGAGATGGTTTTGCCCAACTACAGGATTAAGAAGTGCTCTGAGCATGGGTAAGGTAGTCTAGCCTAAGCCATCACACTTAGTAGGTGTGTTGAAGTGAGTACATTCTTCATTAGTTCCAGCTCTGATCAGTTTATCAGCACACAGTACCATCCTATCATAAGCTCAGAACATCTGTACTCTCTAAGTTATTCAATCCTCTTTCCATTTTCCCATTCTCTCACTGTAATGCTCATTAGTCATAATTCCATGGTGCTGTCAGTGTGCCTTTTCAATCCTTCTAGCACACCAAGAAGCCAAGAAATAGTTCACTATGCATAAAGATATGAATTAAGAATGTGTCCATGAATAAACTTTGCAGGCTTTATTATACCTGTTTTGATTACACAAATGTGGTTTTTGTTGTTTCCTAGGGTTTGTTAAAATATACTGTGCAATTAAATTCATAGATACCGTTCCTATTGAGTAGAGCTTTATTTTACTAAGGTTACTTTTAGATGGTCTTATTTTCTATTCTCTTTCACACTAGCATTTATAAAGCATGTCAAGGCCTTCCATTCAGTGGAACAAAACTGGAAGTGACAAAAGTAATATGGTAGAGCAGCAATGCAATTACAGATGGAGACAGACAAATGTATACAAAGACTGACTGCAGAGGCAGGGGGAAAAAACGATGAAAGAGCATAAAACAAAGCAGTATACTAATAAACATGAATGTGCCATGGACACTGAGTTGGAATGCAAACGTTATCAGAATTACACTGATCAAATCAATTATTTTGTTTCATATTTCAAACACTTTGAGGAGAACTATGCATGGACTAAAGAACTTCAGGGAAAAGAGGCAAAGTAAAATATAACTATTTGATGAACATGGATAAATAGGATAAACAAGTACATTAATAAAAGAAAAATAAAAATTAAAGGAATTAGAAGAGAAAGTTGAGTAACAGCAGGCTTTAAAATTAGGAAACCCAACAGAGGAGAAAGAAAGGTAAACTCTAAACCTGAAAACTGGGAGTGCAGTGAAGAGTGAGACTGACTAGTGCTGAGGAAGGAGAGAAAATGAAAATGAAATTCCCCTCACTAACTCAGAAGGAGATAGCACAGAACAGAACTCATATATGCATTTTTGTACTCCAACAAAAAAATAATGTGCATTCAAGAATTAATCTATTGTGAACAGTTAACGAAATGTAACACTGGTGCCAAGAAAGGAGGAAAGCCATTCTGTGTTGTTGGTGCTTCTTAGACAACGAGACAGAAAAAAATGGATGAATAAAACAGCCAAGCTTAAAATGGAAGCAACAAAACAGGTGTATTTAAAGAAACTCTACATATGCAACAATTATAAAGAAATGTATTTGCTATCCAACATCACTAAATTCTGTATAATCCTAAGTATTTTGTAAGTATTGCCATAATCTTATTCTACAACAAAAAGCAACTTAAATAAGCAATTATCGCAAATAAATGCCCACATAAATACCTAATTTTCTCAAAATTTAAAGTATGCTCCTTAGCAGATGGTGTTTAATACAAAGTATTTTTGAAATGAAAAACAGTCAAAAATAAAAAATAAATAAAATGTCAAACAATCACATTTCAGAGGTTTACTACCAATGATTAGTGGAAAATACCTCTATAGTTATTACTAGGTTAAGAACAGCACAATAAAACTGTTTCCATTCTTTAACCTCTCTAAGCATTTTATACATGACATTGACAATAGCTTGCTCTTAAATGGCAAGGAATTGACATAATACTGAACCAGGTAAAGCTTTGAAAGCTCAATATTATTCTCATTAACAAGCCTCTTTACGCAATCCAGACAAACACTAGGAAGTATTTTATCTCACAATTTAATCGGGAGTTGGGAGGAAGGCTTTCCCTCACACAATGCTGAAAATACATAAATTTTAAGGCCATTCAAAAAGACTTCAAATCACTGTCTTTTAAATAAGAAATCTCTTTTCAGACCGTTGCTGCATTTTAAACAAGACTCCAAAAAATATTTGACTTGAAAATAGTATAAAACCTAAAACTCACTAAGCTAATTTGATGCTAAATTTACCCAACTTTAACTGCAAAATAAATGCCTTGTTGAGGAAAAAGGGGGAATCAAAGGTTCACAAAGGTGGAACCTCACATTTTCAACATGTCAAAAAGCTAAACATACTACTCTTTCAAAAATAACCTACTTCTTTAAAGGGTGGGTGTGTTAAGTAGGCATTTTCAAGTGACATGATACTTTATACAAAACAGAATGACACAAAAACATCTTTGCAAAGTGTTCATTCTCTAAAAGACTTGCTCTATTAAGGCTCTGAGGCTGAAGCCAAGTAGAAGCCATAAAAGGAAAGCGAAGTTCAATGTCATTTATTTTGTTCCCCTCTTTCATGTGCTCAAGAATAACCTCTTTCGCTGCCTAATTATATGTCCCCAAATCATAAAGTTCACCAGTTATGCACTTTAAACTCCTTCATAAAGCAGTCTGACTTTTAACAGGAATAACTTGATGGTTCACAAATCTCACCAATAAAATAAAAATGAAAACAAAAACTCCAGAGACCAGGCCCTAATAACACAACAACATAAATACTGGAAACAATTCTCTTTTTGAAATGTACTTAATAAAAGCCAAATAGCCAAGAACAAGTTGTGAACTCACTTGATCCTGATCTATAAAACCTATCTTTCCTCTTTCAACTAAAGGAAGTCAACTCTTTCCCCTCAAGTTTCTGGTAATTATTTTGGTAATATCTGATTAAACATCAATTTAAGCTTAAGCTACATCTACCTATAGTTAATATTTATTTAAAACACAGTATTATCTGTCACTTCCCTTACCACAAAAGCACTTGGGGGGAAGAGGGGAAGCAAACAAACTACACTTACAAAGGCACACAATTGAAGCACTACTAAGGGAAAAGACAGTAGGGTAGACTGCAACCAAAACTAGTTTTACCCATAAAGAAGGTTTCATTGGTTCAGAAGCGTTCCTAAGTCTGACTGGTGGAATGTCTGCCATGCTTCACGAATTCCTGCCCGCACAGTCTGTACCTATCACTTATTAGGCAGAACCAAACAAAACCAGATGGGCCAACACGAAAAAATATGAGGACCATACATCTGCAAAACAGCGCCACTTTTTCGCACAATGTGACTCTCCTGAAAATCTTAAGGATTTTATTTCTCTTCCCTTCCAATGTTGTTCCTAATCGGAACGGCATACAAGTCCTGACTAATCAACTTCTTGCAGGTGTTTGGGTTTTGTTTTGGTTTGGTAGTCATATCCTTCTCCGTCTCTATCCATACTCTTTACGACATTCTGCCTCCTAGAACGCCAGTTTCAAGAAAAATTTAGCAGCTGCTCGTCCTCAATCAGGTAACCAAACAAGCACTGTAAGCTACGGACTGAAAAGAAGGCATGACTTACTACAAGTAGTTCCTTGGCCGTCCAGAAAAAGCAATCGAGAATGGCAGGCAGGCAGTTTCTTAAGTCCAAAGAAAAAGACGTGCCTTAAAACGACCTCCATGTAGGATTAACGCGAAAACCAAAACAATCCACACCAACATAAACAAATGTGGCAGCCATCTCAGTGAGAGCGAATCAGTCTCTCCCCGCAGCGAGACTTAACTTTCTTCCGAAACAAAAGTTGCCAGACTCAGCAACTTGATATACATTGTATACGTCCCGGAACACTAAAACTTCTGGCCCTTATGCTCAACAAAGGAACTCTTTCTTCCGACGGCTGAAAAACTTTTCGTCCCACCACATTCTTACAACCCCATCTTAAAAAGAAAGGAATCCAGACGGTAGACGGGGCAAGGGGGTAAATCAGTTTTACTATTCAGTTGCTAAAACGACAAGGCATTCCGACCAGGGAGAAAGAAGTCAGACAACTCGGGCAGAGCGAGGTAGACTAAAGTACCGTCGCTTCCGGCCCACGAACTTGGCTGGACGCTTCCCGTAAAAAAAAAATTACCTCTCCGGGTGTCTCAGGGCAGCCGTCCCGAGGCTCGGCTTGACATGGTTTCCTGCCCTTCCTCAGTGGCTCCGGGCCCCGCCGAGGCTCCCGCGAGGACTAGGCGGATGTGGAGCTGCCGCCCGCAGCAGCGCGGCTGCTTCGGTGGGGGCTGGGGTGCGGGCTGGCTTCCTGCTTGCGACTTCTGTCAGGAGTTTCCCAGCCTCGTCTAGGTTCTCCGCCGAAGGAAAAAACTTTTCACTCGTGACACCGCCCGGAATTGCCGTGCGAAACTCACTTCCTGCCTGGGTGAAAAGCAGGATCCAGCTCGGTGCCCGGGAACCCGGAACCCCGGGGCGGCGCGCCGCCGAGGGGGAGGGGACGGCGCCCGCCCCGAGCCGCGGGACCTTGCGCGGCCCACGGGGGCGAGGACGCGGAGCTCCGCTGGCCTGGGCCGCACTAGGCCTCCGCCCCCACAGCCGCGCCGCGCGGGTATTGTCTCGAGTGCGCCGGCCGCACCCTGCGCCCGTCCGGCCCCCGCCGCCCCGAGCCGGAGCCGACCGGCCGCGCAGGCTGGAAGGCGACCGTCGGTCGGGCAGTCCGACCGGCCGGCCCGGTCTCTGCCACTCCCGCTCTAACCCTCCAGTCTCCCCGCCGCAGTCCCTGCGCTCTCCCCGGTTCTCCTTCCCCGCAGCCGCGGTGGCGCGGTCTCCTCAGGAGCTCGCGGGCCCGCGCCAGGGGCCGAGGCTGCGTCGCGCGCCGCCGCGCCACCTTCACTCGAGCGGGAGACGGAGAGGGGAGGCGAGGCGGAGGAGAGAAAGGAGGAGGCGGACCCGGGCCGGACCGGGGTGGAGGGAGTTTCTGCCTCACAGGCCGCGGCGGCAACAGCGCCACCGCCCCGGCGGCTAGGGGGCCGAGGCTGCGCGCGGCGGCGGCGGCGGCGGCGGCGGCGGCGGGGGCGGGGCGGCCTCCCGCGGGGGCGCCCCAACCGCCCACAGCCGGGCGAAGGCCGGCGCGAGCCAGTCAGCGCGCACGGGGTCTACGCGCCCGACGTCGGCGGCGGGGGGCGCGGGCCGGGGGCCGCGGGCTGGCTGGGAGGCGCGCGACGGGAGGCCCGCCCCCCGAGGCCGGGCCCGCCGAGCTCCCCCGTACGACCCCGCGAGGCCTCCGCCGCCCCGGCCGATCGAGTTTCTTTGTACGATCGTAATTGGTGCAAAGAGGTTGTTCAAGTGCAGCCCCGATTTCCAGGCAGCAGGTATCTCTTTCAGCCGCAGCACTCCGACATCCTCTAATGGCACGCTCAGGTTGCAGGAAACCACGGCCGCGGCTCCGTGCAGCTTCTTTCCACGCCGGGCCGGCCTCCGAGCTTGCTGGAAGCGGCGACGCGCCTGGGGCCCCTCCGAGGAGACAAAGCTGGTGCTGGGAAGGGGAGCGGGGCCCGCGAAATTGCCTCAAGACGGTGCCTTTGTTAGAGGAAACATTGGATGCACTCCGAGCGCTGCGCAGCCTTCCAGCCCCTACGCTTTCGGGCGTGCAGTCGTTCAGTCGCGCTGGCCCTGGTAGTTCTGCCTGGCAGGGTTTGCGTTTATTGCAGAGAGAGACTTAAGCATTCTGTCAACACATATGGCTTAGAAAGCTTCAACCATAACATTGCCGTTTTTACAGTTACTGCTTTAAGTATGTTAGCAGACAGAACATCCTTGTTTTACCCGAGGGAATGGAATAGATTCTGGGCAAACCATCGTCCACCCCCACTCTTCTGTATTAACTATGCACAGGGATGGTAATTAGCCTCTGGGTCCTTCAAGCCACTGGTTCAGTACTTCCGTCTGTAGCCCAGAGATAATTATTCATCACCAACTTTGAATAAAAAGCTATATGCCTTACAGATGAGTTTTGGCTTGCATCCAAGGGAATGAGTTCACGAAGTCCACCAAAGAATTATTTACTAAAGTGAGTTCTACGCCAGAGACGAATACTTGGAATAACTCCAAAGATATTCAAGTCATTTTGAATCGAAGTGGAAGCATTTTAGCTACCCCCAAAACTGCTAGTATTAACACGAACATAAGATTCTTAGCACAGAGGACAGTGGTATCAGGCCTCTGAAAACATTTGACAACAGCCCTGGGAATGGCAGATCTAGTAATTTCAATTTGGGAATCTAACTTACACTGACAGGGATCTTAACCAGTGTGTATTTTTAAAAAAGAACAAAACAATGTATTTGTACAGACCGTTTCATCGGACATGAGAAAGTCTTACACCATCTTCAGAAAATGTCTGGAGTTTGATCAGAGCTCAGTGGCAAGGCTGTGATCAAAGGGTCACTATCCTGAAGTGTCCTGGATGAAGCAACTTCCAATCCAGTGAGAACTCAGTTGACTCCTGGGATTCCAGTACTACTGCATCCTGTAGATTTACACCCTGTTAGATGTGATTCCCTACGTAGCTCAGTAGTAGAATCCATGCCCTGGGTTTGATTCCCAGCACCATGCAAGAAAGGGAGTAGTACAATAGATTGAAATAAACCTAACCCCAGCCTAAATAACATGAAACCCCATCTCTAGGTTAAAACTTGCTCTGGTCCTAGCCTTTTTTTAATGTAAATTCCTGCTGGGGACTACTGTAACTACCACCCAGACTAAAAGTTGCCATAACTCACCTGAAATTCTGTCTGTTGCATTTATTCCCTCGGCTTTATTTCTCTAGAGCAAAGCCATAATCCTAGGAAAAGTAATGTTTTAAACCTTAACAGTAGTCATTTATACCTAATTCATCAGATTGATCCCTAAAGCAGCTTTCAGTGAAAGAGAGAACAGAGATAACATATGTCAATGCTGAGTGAATAGAGGAGAATGAGCCTCAGAACAGTACAGGAGAACAGAGGAATGCAGGCCATAAAATGGTCCCGTTCAGAACGTCTGACTACGCTGTAGAACGATCCCTGAGGGTGATGCACATTTTAGTATGTCCTGTACAGCCGAGACAGAGCTATAATAACATTGCTCATAATTTTAAGGAAAACATTCCAGGCTAGTCCATGTGTGTTTGAAGTCAGGATACACCACCTATTTGGTCAAATGTCTCTTTAAAAATCCCTTATGAAGTGTTTCCCAGAGTTCCGGATCCATGAAATAGCCTCTCCATGTATGCTCAGGTGTCCGGTGCTCACAAATGACCAGTCTTTTGTTACTCAACACTGTTTAACAGGGACAGACACAGAAATGGCCAAATCTTCTCTCTGGGCTTCCTCACAAACACTCTTGTTCTGTCCTTGACTGATGTGCCTCCTTTGAAAATCCTCTCACAGGATCTTGAACTAAAGAAGGACTGTGAGCTCTTCACTTATGATTAAACAGAGAACTAAAACCTCACCTTTAGCAAGGCTGCCTGGCTGTGACTCTGCGCAGGTAAACTGGCCTCTAGGACCACCTTCAAGAGAGAACCGTTGATAGCAGTACAGCTTCCCCATTGTCGTGTTCTGAGAAACACAAGGAGCCACCCTTTGTGATCCCCTTCTCACCCAGGGCTGAGGAGAGCACTGATGGAGATAAAGTACTTCATCAAAATAACACTTGTGAGGCCTCGGGCATTCCAAAGGGTGCTAATACAGCCCACCAGAGAAAGGAGCCAGAGAAAGGGCACTGGCACTGGTATTAGTTTGATGTTTTTTTTTTTTAAAGATGCTCTATCAGAGCACCATGGCAGCCAAGCAGTTATAATATGCAGGCACCGGAGAAGAGACACTGGCAGACTGCAAGGAAAAATCTGAGATGATCATTCTTCTTTTCTCAGCCTTTGCCACAGAGTTAGTTATCTAAAGTCAAAGTTTTCTGTATTTCATACATGTGTGTATATGGGATTATATGTATGTATGTATGTATGTATGTATGTACGTATGTACGAATGTGTGTATGTATGTATGTATCACAGAGTTTAGGAGAATGAATCTTCTGGCTACCAAGGGGTTACATTAAAATCAAGACTACAGGCTTTAGATGGCCTAGGTCAACTTGTATCGTGACATTTTTCAGAAATAGAGACTCAAGTTCCCTCTTTTCACTTCCCTCTTGGCCCCTTGATAGAGCAAGGGCAGGAGGTCAGGGTGCCAGCCCAGGACCTGCAGGAACCAATACTAGGATTTTTTAATAATACTTTGGAAATAGAATTACCCTTCCCACGGCCAAAAAGAGATTTATTAATACTTTATGACTTACAGGGAAAGACTATTGGTGAAAAGGTTTCCATAAAAGTTTTTGGAGTTTCCCCCACCAGTTCAACGGTTCCTTCTTATGCACAGAAACATTCCCAATGTTTCTTCTTCTTAGCAATGCCTAAAACACAAACCATACAGTACCAATGTTGTTTTTCGTGTAGATACATACTGATGAGAAATCTACCTTATAGATTAAGTGCACTAAAAGATCAGCAATAACAGTAAGATAACAGCAACAATACATAACAATAACAGTCATGTGAGGTCCAGTGAGATGGCTCCCAAGGTAAAAGTGCCTGTCACCAAGCCTGATTGTTGGCTCACATCCAACCGCCAGGACTCCCATGAGGGAAACAGCTCTCAAAAGTTGTCCTCGGGCCTCTACACACCCATGTACACACGCAGGGGCACACAATTAAAATGTAATTTTCCTTTTTTTTTTAGCTATGTGAACGAAGTCTTTCCAAATGTCTTGTGTTACATTTGTGATGTTGGAAGATGATAAAATTCCAACGAGATAGCAGGACACACCTATAACCCCAGACTCACAAGGCAAAAAAGCAGGATTAAGGCCACTCAGGGGTATATAACAGGACCCTGTGTCAAAAACAAAACAAAGGACTGGAGAAATGGCTCGGTGGGTGGTTAAGAGCACTGACTGTTCTTTCAGAGGTCCTGAGTTCAATTCCCAGCAACCACATGGTGGCTCACAACCATCCGTAATGGGATCTGATGCCCTCTTCTGGTGTGTCTGAAGACAGCGACAGTGTACTCATATACATAGAATAAATAAATAATTCTAAAAACAAAACACCCCAACACATAAAGCCGACATGATGAGACAAAGAGAGATGACGATGTGACAGTGATGGCCTAAAACACTCGGCTTCCTTGAACACAGACACTGAGAACCCATGACAAATCGGTGGTATCACTAAAGTGGCTAATGGGTGGATACTGTATATTATGGGAATACACTGGGCAAAGGAGTGATTTATACCCCATCAAGACAAAGCAGGACAGCACCTACCTAGTTGAAAAATGTAAGAACTGGTCACTTCTAGAATTCCCATCAACATTTTCAGACCGTATTTGACTAAGGATAACTGTAACTGGAAATGAGAAAGTGTGGACCCAGGAGGTGGGGGAGGGGCGGGGGGCAGGGGAGAGGGCGGGGGAAAGGAGGGGGGGGACCGGGGGCTGGGGGGAGGGGCTGGAGGAAGGGGGTGGGGAGAGTAGGGGGAGGAGGCGAGGGGAGTAGGGGGGGCGGGGAGGGGACCATTACACACACTTGCTAATCTTTTTTCTTCTAGAGTATTCATTTCTATGCTACAAGTCTAATTTTCAGGTACCTCTGGGTATTTTTTAATGTGAGGAGACTATAACCAGTGCCTAAGGATTGTCTGTGTGGCTTCTGTAACAGGACTGAATCAGAGCCATGGTTAGTGGACTCCGGTCGGGACCAAGTTCAATTTGAGTGTTCTCTTTGGAATGGGGACTCTGATACTGACTACATGGTTGATGATCTGCAGCGCTAAGCGGAATAGCTACTCAAGTGCTTCACTCATTACTTGGCAGACGCAGGAGTGTTAGCGAGAGTTAGCGGCGACTTTAAAATACACCGATGATAACATGCCACATTCCCACCATTGCTAAGACCTCCATAGTCTACCATCCAGAGCAGGGCACATTGAGAATGAAAACAGACGAATGATTATTATTTAGGGTGTCAAATGTGAAACCCCAACTGCCCTTGATGCTGGGGTAATCGTCATCCTAATCATTTCCACCCTGCTTCCTTTCTAACCTGCTGCTCCCTGGTATGAATCACGGTCTATTTCTATCATGTTACAGTACGCATGTCTTTGCAGATTTCAGAAGCATTAAAGCAACAGAAGTTTAAATACTGATGTGCATCGCCCATCCATCTAGGCTTGCAATTCGAAGGAAGTTGAAAAAGAGTAACAAGTCTTTCTCTAACTAACAACATCACTCCCTTCTTACTTATATCTACCTTTCGTGAATTAAGAGTTTTCCTATAGCATTTCATAATAATAATAAAAAAAAAGACAGCATAAAAATACCAGGAAAAGGGCAAATGCATAGGCATTAAAAATAATTTGAAGTGTAGTAAGTGGTTAAATGTCCTGCTCTAAAATACCAGCTAAGTTTTTTTAAAAGGCTGCTTTGTAGTTAAACCTTGTATCATGCCTGTCTCAGAAAGGGTAAATCCTCTATACTGTCAGAGGCTGGTATGTTGTAAGTGTAACGCTGGAAAAATCTCATCAAAATCTGACTTACTCAGTGTCTGAAAATGATATCTTTTGATTGGGTCTTCTAAAATCATTCTGAACGTGCTTTCCTAAACTTACTCTCTCCTCCGACAGATACATTTATTTTCTGGAAATAGCCTGCAAATTCCCTTCCACACTGCTGATTCAAACGGCGATGTAATTTCAAGTGTTTCATCTCCTCCCTGCTTCCCCCATCCAATCTCTTCATTTCTATTTTAAATGAATGTCAACCATCCCATCAATTGTATATTTTATCTTTCTTAGCTTTTAATTAATTACTCTTTTTTCCCACCCGGTTTCCTTCTATGACAGATGCTTAATTTCTTTCTACCTCTTGCTACTCCCTTGCAGGTTTTGCATCTCCTTACACAGAGTCTTACATAACACATCATTCATTTCCCTGCTATACAATGTATCCGTAGAAATGCTGCTTCCCTTTCGCAAGATATTAGTTTATAGTCAGTATGTAAATGCAAACATGTGGAGAAGAAATAGTTCTCAGGCTTTTCAAGAACCTTATCTACGAATTTCAAATAGTATTCTTTTTTATAGTTTTTTTTTTCCTTTTTAGGTGGGGGTGTCTCCCCATGTAGCACAGGCTGGCTTCAAACTTTCCATGCCTTTGCCTTAGAGAACTAGAAGTACTCTTCTGTATGATTCTTATTTAATTTACTCTTTTGGTTTTTTGAGACAGGGTTTCTCTGTGTAGCCCTGGCTGTCATGGAACTTGCTGTGTAGACCAGGTTGGCCTTGAACTCACAGAGATCAGCCTACTTATGCCTCCCAAGTTCTGGGGCTAAAGGTGTGCACCCCCACTACCTTGTGACAGCTGATATTTCTACTTCATCTTCTGTAGTAAAGTAGCATAACCAATAAAACCTTTCTTATCAATGTGGTCACCTTCCAGAAAAGTTCAGGGATCGGTCTTGAGACACTTGCTAGTTGAGAACCATAGAAAAGTCGCTTAATTTCCTCAGGTGTGGAATTAAAGTGGGAAAACAGCCCCTGTTTGTATCGATGTTCGACAGGGATTGCAAGTGCCAAATAAAACAGTGGACATGAAAACACACGGTAAACAGCACATGAGTAAAATAATGCTTTCATCATATTTAGGATAGCATAAGCCGTATTAAATGTTCATTGACTTGGCAGTTACAGAGCCGTCTTAGCATCTGACTCTTCAAGGCTTGTGTGTTAAAAATGTGGTTGTCAAATGACAGCTTTCTGACATGTAACGGATTTGAGGGTTCTGTCAATGGTTAACTCCCCAGAGGTGGGGCCTAGTTGAAGTAAGTAGGCCACAAAAGGGTGTTGAAGGAGCATATCTGGTCCCTGGACTCTTTTCCTTGTCTGTCTCTGATTCCCAGCAGCCATGAGGTGAGGAGCTCTCCTGCATCACATAGGAGTTCAAGCATACAACAGCCCAGAACGCACCAAAGAAAAATTTGACAGATACAACTAATTAAAAAATTCAAACTCATTTTGGCAAAAGACACTGTAAACAAAGTTGAAAAATAAATGGCAGACTAAAAACGGTATAAGAAACAGAAGTTAGTATCAGTAATACATATAAAAAAATCTAAGTCAAGAAAGAGTAACAGTCCAACTTAACTATTTACAAAAGACATAAACTGAGAGTGTACATGTGTGTGTGAGCGTACACACACACACACACACACACACACAGAGTTTAAAGAGCCAATGAGCATTTGAAAAAAAGTAAAGGCTTTAAAAGTCCAGCTGGAGGGTAGGAGGGGGAGCTCACTTTGTCCAAGCAAGCCTAGCAGGCCAGAAACACTGGCTTCCCTCCCAGCACCCTTTAAATGGGGAGTATAACCCCAGCACTCAGGAACTCAGGAGGTAGAGAAAAGAGGATTAGAAGTTCAAGGTCATCTTTAGCTACATAGTGAGTTTGAGGCCACTCTGGGATACACGAGACCCTGTCTCTCTAAAATAGCATTAGCAATAGTTAAAGTACTAGAAACAGAAGTCCAGTTGGAACTGCCCCAATCTAGGATAACTGAAACCTTTGCTGGCTTCTGCTACTTACCCTGAAGTTGGGATAGCTAATGCTTTCTTTTCAGTATTGACAAAGCAAAAAGACCTACACTGTCCTACAATCAAAGGGTGTTCCTATGACATGGACACAGAGGCAAGTAAACCAACCTGATGACAAGCAGACTGGAGTTAAAATGCTTGACCCTGGCCCCCCAGAATGTGGGCTACCAGGTTTCATGGGAGTGGGCTTTCCTTAGTTTACCCAAATTCCAATGCTATATACATTAGGAAACATTAATTTTAAGACACAGTGGCCCTTAGTATCTGAGTTTGACACAGATTCAACCAATCACAGACTGGAAATATCTGGAAGAAAAACGTCTATATTGAACATTTGCAGACTTTTTCTTTCATTCCCTGAAGAATACATACAACTATTTACATAGAATGCAACATTTTATCATGTATCATTAGTCACCTAGAGATGATTTAAAGTATGTAGGAGGATGTGTGTAGGTTACAGGAGATACTGTGCTATTATAAAGGGGACTTCGGTATTTGCAGAGACTTCTGAAGCCCATTCCCAACAGGAGCAAATAGGTGAGGTGCTCCCACATACGGGTTGAACAGGATGAGATTGATGGTAGCAAGCAGTTCTAGCAAATCATAGTGGCTTTCCAAGGGAGAGGTATGAGATGGGATTGAGCCTTGAGGGAACTGAGCCCTTGCGATTCTCTGCAAGGCTGGTAGAGCACAATTCTGTGAATCCTGGAGAATCCAGTGGGAAGATCTGAGGAGGCAAATGCTGGAGCTGAGGCAGGGAGGAGTTGGAGAGGAAAGAGAAAGTCTCTTCTTGTTAATGTGAACTTTCACCACTCTCCACACGCCCTTGGGTTTGCTTCCTGCCAATCATCATCAACACAACCAATAAAGAAAACACATAGATCTGAACAGAAAACAAAGTGAGGCCTAACATCACTTTAAAATAAACTAAGGCAGCTAGAGAGATGGCGCAGCTGTTGCACACATCGTTTGCTCTTCTAGAGGACACAGGTTCAATTCCCAGCACCCACGTGGCAGCTCACAAGTGTCTGTAACTCCAGTTCCAGGGAATCTACGTCCTGCTTCTACACTGGGCATACGTGTAGCACCCATACATACATGTGAACCGAGCACTCATATATGCAAAATAAAGATATCTTTTAAAAATCCCATAAATTTTAAAATAGGCGAAAGCAAAACCAAATGAGAGCATGAATTAAAAATCTTTTTCTTTCTTCTTTCTTTCCTTCTTTTAAAAAATGGGATCTCACGTAGCCTCGGGGTTTCTCAAAATCACTACTATTTTCAATTTGTTTATTTTTAAGATTAATTTTTTAACTTATGTATATTTGTGTTTCTGGGAAAGTCTTATGTGTCCAGGTACCCATGGAGTCTAAAAAAGAGTGTCAGATCCCCCTGACTATGGGCACTGTGAGCTGCCCAGTGTGGGTGTGTGGGACTGCATTCAGTCCTCTGGAAGAGCAGCAAGCACTCTTTACCTACCGAGTGATCTTTCCAGTCCCTCAGACACACTATGTAGTCATGGTTAGCTTCCGATTTCTGATCCTCACACCCCCGACATGCAAAGATCTTCGTGTACTACCACGACTAGCAGGATGAAATCTCTGGAAAAACTGAAGTAAGTTTGCAGGGACAGTATATGAGCAGGAGAGAGTTAAAATTTGCTAAATAAATCAAGCAGAAGGGAAGAAATTTAGCATTACATTCTTCATAAAAATCAGAAAATTATGACACATATATCCACCATATATAGGATATATATTTCCCATATATATAGGATATATATTTCACACACACACATATATATATCACTAATATATATATCCCCATATATATGATATATATTTCCCCATATATATGGGAAATTTTTGTTGTTTCAAAATAACAACAAAAATACATTTTAAATAACAGAATTGGCATTTGGTGTAGTAATTTTCGTCTATTATATAAAGCATAACAGAGCTACAGATATAGTTCGCTGGTAGAACACTTGATTAGCATGTACCAAGCCCTGGGTTCCATCCCCAGCAAAATACATCCACACATCTGTGCAGTTCTGAATCCGTTAGAAATAAAGAAAACTGGAAGAGGCCATTAAGTTCCTAAGTTGTCTGGTTTCACCAGGAGACAAGGTCCACAAGCTTCCTGAGCAGAGAAGGAAAGAAACTGAAGGCCATTCCGAGAATGTCCTTGGACTCTCAGGTTCATAGCTCCCGGGGTTCTCAGCGCTCTCAGGAAGTGTCTAACCTACGTCTGCGGCTGACACAGCAGAACATCTTGCCCTTTACACGGCCCTGCCTGGCCCTTTACTCCACTGTCCTCTTCAATCCATCCTTATTAGAGCAGTTAGTTATGACGCCAGTTAATAGATAACTCACCTGCAAACGCGTATGTACCTAGGAAACTACAGAGCTGGAATGTAGACCCGGCCACCGGGGATCAGCGCCGAGGCACCAACTATTAAACTACCCGCAACCTCTTAACTACTTTTAGTTCTGGTACCAGAAGGTTTTCTATACCACAACTAAGCAAGCATCTCTCTTCGAAAGCACTGGGTTTGGTGGTCTGTTGATTTTTTTTCACAATTCATAATCTATTAAATGAAAGCAAAAGAACTTCAATTTTATTTTTATTTTATTTTTTTTATTTTATTAACTTGAGTATTTCTTATACACATTTCGAGTGTTATTCCCTTTCCCGGTTTCCAGGCAAACATCCCCCTAATCCCTCCCCCTCCCCTTCTTTATGGCTGTTCCCCTCCCCATCCTCCCCCCATTGCCGCCCTCCCCCCAACAATCTAGTTCACTGGGGGTTCAGTCTTAGCAGGACCCAGGGCTTCCCCTTCCACTGGTGCTCTTACTAGGATATTCGTTGCTACCTATGAGGTCAGAGTCCAGGGTCAGTCCATGTATAGTCTTTAGGTAGTGGCTTAGTCCCTGGAAGCTCTGGTTGCTTGGCATTGTTGTACATATGGGGTCTCCAGCCCCTTCAAGCTCTTCCAGTTCTTTCTCTGATTCCTTCAACGGGGGTCCTATTCTCAGTTCAGTGGTTTGCTGCTGGCATTCGCCTCTGTATTTGCTGTATTCTGGCTGTGTCTCTCAGGAGCGATCTACATCCGGCTCCTGTCTGCCTGCACTTATTTTTAAATATATCCTATATCTTCCTCTTACAAACCCTCTAAACAAAAAATGGTCTCTTCCTCCCTTTGTTTGTTTGTTTCTTTCTTTCATCTTTCCTTCCTTCTTTTTCTTTCTTCCTTTCTGATATAAAGGCAATGTTTATGCATTGAGTAAATAGGCAGCTTATGAAGGATGCCTGAACTATTCCACCCAAAACAGCTAAAAATGAGACCTTATTAACAGTGTTATTCAAGTGCCCCAGTGAAACTGCGTAGATGGTGGTTCAAGGCCCTCTTCTCTCTGAACAGAATGCTCATCTTGAACTGCAGCAATTGCTAAGCGAAAAAGCTCATAGCTAAGACCAGATCCCCCACCCTCGACACACTCCAGTTCCAACTAGCTCTTGCTGTCGTTTACCTACTGTGATTGTCTGGTTTTGCTTTTGTTCCTTTGAGATAGTGGCTTACCACGTCCCAGAGAGCCTGGAACTATGGCAGACAAGTCTGGTCTCAAGTTCATGACACTCTTCCTACCTTAGCCTCAGAAGTCCTGGGATTGCACACATGAGGCGCCATGCTCGCCTTGAAATAAAGACTAGCATTTTCCCTTATTATTGTTGTGTGTGCCTGATGTATGTAGAAGGAGAGATTCCCATGCCACCGTAGAGAGATGCCCATGCCACAGTGCATATGTGGAGGCCAAAGGACAACTTTGTGGAATCAGTTCTCTTCATTCACCTTCATTGTGCAGTCCTTGGATCAAACACAGGTCACCAGGCTTGTATAGCAGGTACCTGTACCCACTGAGTCGTGTCAGCCAACTTTTTTTTTTTTTAAGATTTTTTTTATCTCAATTTTATTTAATAATTTCACCTTATTAAACCAACCATCACCACGCTGGAATGTTTTTAGTAACCATTTCCACACCTATACAATGTAACGTTAGCAAGGCTCTGTTGATAGTTACTTTCAAAATCGCTGCCTTTGTTCCTGGTCTCCTTTCCTTCCACATGTTTAGGACTCAGTGCTGAGTCACGGCCACTGGAGGAGAAGGTGGTTGAAAAACCATTATCAGCATAAACCTCCATTTTTACTTTCTCCCATCACCCCATTTAAGGTCTGTGTGCTTTAAGATACAAAATAGCCCTAAAAGAAGATATCATGTGTCTCAACTGTTGCTCTAAAAGAAGTGGAAAAACTACTGCTGTCTGATAACCTGAACCCACCACAGGTCCTTTTAGTGGGAAGCCAGTCTGTGCGGAGAGCAGGCGGGGTTGCAGTTTAAACACTACAGGGTCAACTTCAGCGTTTGTTCCATCCTCAGACTCCCCACTGGCATCAGTAGGACTCCTGGGAAGCAGGATTTCTCGCTCAGCTCCATGATTTCTGGAAGGACTTCTATTTTGTCAGAGAGTATTCACAAAGAGAAAACATATGCAAAACTCATCTTAAAAAAAAAAACCTACAAAATGTCTACAAAATGCCATCTATAGAAAAGTCTTTTTTTTTTTTACCAGACATGATTTCTAAGCCACGTCATAGTGACTAAAGGAAGAAGCCACACCATCATTCCAGACTGATCCATTTGCAATTTTTAAGTTTTTCTCTCTATTATTTATTTATTTTCTGTTTGGTGTTTTGAGTCAGGTTTTTCTTTGCGTAACAACCCTGGCTGTCCTCAAACTCACTCTGTAGAGCAGGCTAGCCTTGAACTCACAGGGACCCACCTGCCTCTGCCTCCTGAGTGCTGGGGTTAAAGGACTCCACCATCACAACCAGAGCATTTTCACATTTCTTTACCTGCGAAATAAAAGGCACAATTACTGCATTTAGCCAGCAACCTTTGAACCTCTAAATTTTCCACCCTAAACGATATCAGAATTGGCTAATTTGTAACATAGGGTTCTTAAGCCTATTAAACCAAAATATCTGGATTTTAATTTCAGTTCCACCATGATCCCTAGGTAAGTAAAATTTGATTAATAGAAAAAGCAAAAGCATTGAATCTATCTGAGTGCTAGAAGGACCCAGAATGCTATAATGTAGCTTTATTGCTAAGTTACATCACGGCATAGGAAAACTAATTATTTTGTAAGGTAATCATAATCTATACTTAACTCCCTGTTTATGTGGCATGTTTTAGAAAACCTGTGTTTTAATTTTTTAAATGTGTATTTATTTATGGGGAGGGCACATGTACACTGGCCAGTCCCTTCTCTCCTTCCACCCTGAGGGTTCTGGGATAGAAGGTAGGTAGTGACTGTCAGTGGTTAGCCTCTTCACCCACTGAGTTTTCTCACTGGCGCATAGATCTGTAGTTTGACATATAGATTTTATTTCTTTGAATAGGTATAGGTGCTGTCTAATTCATGTCATGACCAGGGGAAGTCACAGACGAGTTACAGTGTCAAACAACATGTTTAAGGATTTTTAAGGTTTCGAGAGAACATCTGAAGTTTCTGTGAGGCCAAAAACATACTCTAGACTCAAAAAAAATCTGGTGTGTTTTGCTTAATCTTCAGAAATATTTTTAAACAGACTGGGTTTCAAGCTTCATTAGTTTTCTCTAAAAAGCCTTGGCATGATTTATTTGCATTTCTTGTAAGGGAGTGCTGTAGCTTTTTAAACAGCATCCTAGGCACTTGGGAGACACTCTAGGCAATGGGTGGGGTTGGGCTTTCAACAGTTGCAGGTTGAGAAAGAATTAGTGTTCAGATAAGGTGCTCTAAGTGAAAACCAGTTGTTTGCATGTCTCTCCCCCCAGGGCTTCCCCATCAAAGCCGTTTTAAACCAAAGAAGTTGTTTTCTAATTGTTCTCCGTGGCTTTTTATCAACTTTACTGAATTATGCTCACCCAATAAAGAACTTCTAATGGTTAGGAAAGAAAATTAATCATATGGGCACATTTACATGGAGAACATACTTTTTTTTACTTTATTTCTAATTACATATACATATGTGTTTATAAGAGGACAGTTAATTACAAACTATATACCAGAATATTGACACTAATTGCTTGGGTTCTTTAATTTTCACTGTCATGTGTATTTTCTAAGTGTTGATTGGAAGACAGAAATATGCTTCCTCTTACATACAAGTATGAAATGGGCGGCTGGAGAGATGGCTCGGGCAGTGAAAGTGCTCTGTTCTTGCAGAGGATCCAAGCTGGGTCCCTTGAACCCATATCAAGGGATTCACTACCAACTCTACCTCTAGCTGCGTGAGCTCTGACAGCCTCTCCTCCCTTCCATAGGTCCCTGCACTCACACCCTCCTCCACACACACATAACTAAACATAAATGCTAGGGGGATGAGGTGAGACTGGAGGAGAGAGAGAGCTTCCTAAACTCAAGGCCTGTGTTCCTTGGTCTGAACAAGAAAAGGAGAGGAGGAGGGGAGGAGAAGAAGAAGAGGAAGAAGAGGAAGAAGAGGAAGGGAGGGTGAGAAGGAAGATCCTGTTAAAAAATAACATGAATTAGAATTTTTATTATTTAACAGATACAGAAGTTTTGTTTGGGATGAAAAAATAGTTATGGAAAAGCGTATTGTAGGGTTTTGTTTTGTTTTTTACGACACAGTAAGTGTACTTACTGACGTACACTGTTAAAATGGTTGAAGTCATAATGAATATGTGTACTTTACCACGACAAAAATAAGAGATAAGGGAGGACTATAGCTTGAAATAATAGTATCCCTCAAAGCTCATGTGCTAAAAGCTTGGTGACAAGCTTGGGTCCTATTGGAAACTTTAAGAGGTGGGCCTAGTGCAAAGAGTTGGGTCGTTAGTGATGTGTCTAATGAAGCTGCCTGTCTCTTTAGCTTCCTGGCTGTCATGAGTCGCACCTTCTGCTACACTTGCTAATCATGGTTTTGCTATAGACCCAAAAACAACGGGCCAACCAGCCAAGGGCTGAGACCTCCAACACTGTAAACGAAGGGAAACCGTTGCTCTTATAACTTCATCTATCTCAAGTGTTTCCTCATAGCAATGGAAAACTAACCCAAGGTAGTATTCTTTTTTTTTTTTTCTTTTTTCTTTTTTTCGGAGCTGGGGACCGAACCCAGGGCCTTGCGCTCACTAGGCAAGCGCTCTACTGCTGAGCTAAATCCCCAACCCCGGTAGTAAGTATTCTTTTTTTTTTTTTTTAAGATTTATTTATTTTTTATATATGTCACTGTTACTGTCTTCAGACACCCCAGAAGAGGGCATCGGATCCCATTACAGATGGTTGTGAGCCACCATGTGGTTGCTGGGAATTGAACTCAGGACCTCTGGAAGAGCAGTCAGTGCTCTTAACCACTGAGCCATCTCTCCATTAACAGACCAACCCTACTGTTAAATGAGATGTAGTCAGTGCCACCATCTTGCCAAGTTCCCTGCTATCCCTGGGCCAAGTATCCAAACCGTTCTTCCTTGCTTGATATATAATGCAAAAAAATAAAACTGGTAGATGGGTCACTTAGCACATGTAAAGGCCAGGATTTCCTCTCCGAAGCCAAAAAGTAATAGGTAAATAAAAAGAATAAAGATTTATATTTATTGAGAGTCTGAATAGCATTTACATACAACGTATCACTTCGTATTTCTGAAAGGCAAATCTCATGATTTTCTCTTTTTTTAAGAATATGAGAAAACTGAGACTAAGGAAGTCTGTGTAGTTGGTCAAAGACCACGTAACTACTGGGGGTGAATCGGGGTTTGACTCGAGGTCTGTTTGGCACCAGATCACTGTCCCTCACCACCTTGCTTTCAAGAGCGTGACCACGCCAGCTTGATATTGCCTTATGTGGACTTTTTATACACTACCCCTGTGGTTATAAAACATTCTTTGCTAACTTTCCAGCTATGAGTTTATGTGAGAAGTGGTCATGCTTATGCTTCAACTTTTGAGTTTCCACTATATTTTTTTAAAAAACTGATTAATAGAGATTTTGTGAGAATTACTCTCATTATTAATTTTCCAGTCTTAGGAAACAGTGTTAGCCATCCCTTCACTCTACTTTCATTAGAGACAAAGCCAACGTGAAGACGTAATTAATGATGCCTTTTTGTTTGTTCGTTTTTATTTTTATTGGATAGTTTTTGCATTTATATTTCAAATGTTATCCTCTTTGCCAGTTGTCCTCTCTCCCATTCCCTCTCCCCCTGCTTCTATGGAGATGTTCCCCCTCCCACCCACCCACTCCCACCTCAACATCCTGGCATTCTCCTACACTGGAGAAATGAGCCTTCACAGGACCAAGGGCCTCTCTTCCTATTGATGCCAGACAATGCCATCTTCTGCTACATATGCTGCTGGAGCCATGGGTCCCTCCATGTCTACTCTTTGATTGGTGGTTTAGTCCCTGGGAGCTCTGGGGGGGGGGGTTGGTTGATATTGTTGTTCTTCCTATGGGGTTGCAAACCCTTTCAGCTCCTTCAGTCCTTTCTCTAACTCCTCCATTGGGGTCCCTGTGCTGTCTGATGGTTAGCTGTAAGCATCCTCATCTGTATCAGTAAGGCTCTAACAGAACCTCTCAGGAGACACCCATATCAGGTTCCTGTCATCATGCACTTCGTGCCATCAGCACACGTGACTGGGTTTGGTGGTTTCATATGGGATGGATCCCCAGATGGGACAGTCTCTGGATGGCCTTTCCTTCAGTCTCTGCTCCACTCTTTGTCCCTGTATGTCCTCCATTGAGTATTTTGTTTCCCCTTCTAAGAAGGACTGAAGCATCCACATTTTGGTTAATAATGCCTTTTGAAAACAGTTTTCCAAGGTGAAGTCAACACCTCTCTGGAAATGCTGGTGAAACAGTCACCCAATTATCTTCCTAGATTGCATTTCAGGGTCTAGGTTTTGGGTCATGCCCATGTTTAAGAGGCATACACTATAACTTTCCCCAGGGTGGAAGCTTAAGGAAATAATTCATAGTCTGCGGTAGACTGATTCTGGGACCTACTCTTCCGGCTGGATGTTGGAAGGCTTGGGCCCGGTAGCATCTTCCGGTTTGGTATACAGCCCCTGTGGAGATCCTGGAACCACTCTACTCCTTCCCACACCAGCAAGGGTTTAAATTCTGAGTTTGACTCCTCAGGACCCTTGTGGTAGAAAGAGAGAACTGACTCATGCAAATTGTTTTCTGAACTCTACATGGAGGCTGTAGCACATGCTTGTACACACACACACACACACACACACACACACACACACACACACAAATAAATACATACCATTTAAATGTTTTAAAGATTGACAAAAATTTAAATTATGTATATATGTGTGCTCTGGAGAGCGTCTCAGGAAAAGAGTGTCTAAAGTCGAAGACAACTTCCCACAGCATGAGGATTTCCATGTAAAATGTTTTTGTTATTTGTCAATCCTTTCTCTATTGTCCTGGCTGGTTTTGTGTGTCCACTTGACACAAGCCAGAGTTATCACAGAGAAAGGAGCCTCCGCTGGGGAAATGCCTCCATGAGACCCAGCTGTAAGGCATTTTCTCAATTAGTGATCAAGGGGGGAGGGCCCAGCCCCTTGTGGGTGGTGCCGTCCCTGGGCTGGTGGTCTTGGGTTCTATAAGAAAGCAAGCTGAGCAAGCCAGGGGAAGCAAGTCAGTAAGTAACATCCCTCCATGGCCTCCACATCAGCTCCTGCTTCCTGGCCTGCTTGAGTTCCAGTCCTGACTTCCTTTGGTGATGAACAGCAGTGTGGAAGTGTAAGCTGAGTAAACCCTTTCCTCCCCAACCTGCTTCGTGGTCGTGATGTTTTGTGCAGGAATAGAAACCATGATTAAGGCACCTATTTTATCTCTATTTCTATAAAGGGACTCTCAACCTCAATACTATATACACTTTGGACTGGGTAATTTTCATAATGAGGGTGTCTTGTACTTGATTGAACGGGCATCTCTGGCTTCTGTCAATAAAGAAAGCATCTCCCACAACTGTGACAACCAAATATGTCCACAGACTCTGCCAAATGTCTCCCCCTTGAAAGACACTGACTTATCCCAATAGCAAAATGAGTTTGGCTTTGCAGCCTTGTACCTACCAGCTGAGTGGGAAGAAAAGTAGCCCAAAAGAGTACAAGAAGGAGCTGGCTCAGGCCAGAGAAAATGTATTGCAGATAATCTGCAGTGCAGATAATCAACAAGTAATTCATGGGAATTAAATATAGGGCTTGGAGCATCTTATTAGAGCCCGTTGGTAGACAGTGAGTGATTGAGGTTGATATAAATACCGGACACTGTATAATCACCTTCCGGGCACCAGAGCCTGGCGACTGAAGATCAAATCAAGTATTCCGTTTATAGAACTGCATGACTTCATACACATTGTGCAACTGAGCAATTGCTTGTTGTTCAGTCATTGACAGCTGGGCTTGCAGAAAGGCTGCCAGACACTTGGGCCCTGCAACCAATCTCGCAAAACATATTGGGCCTGAGGAAGTTATAAGGTGATGACTATGGAGTTCAAGAAGGGAAGGCCTTCTAATTTAAGCATAAGTTGATAAGGCTTCTGCTGGCTTTGGATGATTGTATATGCCTGTATGTATTTTATGGACTAAAAACTTATTTCAACAAGAAAACCCTGGGTCTTGGGTTTTGCTTTGAGACAGGGTATATCATGTAACCCAGGCAGGCCTCAAACTCACTTTGCAGTAGAGGATGTCGGTGAACATCCTTCTGTTTCCGCTTTAACTGCTGGGCTACAAGTGTGAGCCACCTAGCCTATAAGAAAGGGCATGTACAGAGAGAGATAGAGAGAGAGAGAGAGAGAGAGAGAGAGAGAGAGAGAGAGAGAGAGAACGAGAACTAGGAACTAGACTGGTCTTAACAGCACAGATGATGTCTACAGAATTTATGTAAGTAGAATGTCTACTAGAAGTAGAATAATACAGTGTGTGCTATTTCACATGTGGCTTCCTTCCTTGACATCCTTTTGTGAGGCTCGTCCAAGTTGCTGAATATAACTAATCTGTTCTGTTCTTCTTGCTATTTTGGTTACAGTGAACTAATCTACCATAATTCATTTTCTCTATTATTATATTGTTTCCAGTTTGATATTATTAAAAATAGTAATTTAGATGGACGAGGTAATCCCAGAATTCAGGAGGTAGAGGCAGGTAGATTTCTGTCTATCCAGTACTGAGGCAGTTAGGCCTTGCCTCAAACAACAGAACACACACACACACACACACACACACACACACACACACACACACGTAAAAGAACCCCAGGGACAAAAAAGCATTTCCTTTAGGAGAATATGTTGACTCTGTCTTTTTGTTCTTCTACTAGTTGTACTGCCTGGGCCCTGAGTTGTGCTGTCTGCTTGGTGTGAAGTATTTGTTGTTTTCTTTATGTAGGGTCGCCATATGCTGCCCAAGATGGCCTCAAATTCACGAGTTCCGGTGACCTTCTTGCCTCTACTTCACAAGCACCTGGGACAACAGCTTATGTATATATGCCTGATCAGGGTGAGGAATTTAATAAAAAAGTGGTACAGCTGTGGGCCACAGATATAGCCTAGCAGGAAAGCATTTAACAGAGCATGTGCCAAGCTCTGGGCTCGGTCTCTCGCACTGCAGAAAAAAAAAAAAAAAAAAAAAAACAAAGTAATTTCTTGTGCAGTTGTATCTGGAGAGCAGGATCCAGTTCACTTGAGTCTATTTGTAGCAGGTGCAACAGTCATTTTATTTTCGTTAGTAAATTTCTGTCTATTTATCCTTTCAGAGAAAGAGATGCCCTTACAGATATAGCCTTAAGCAAAGTTTCTGAACCAACTTTAGCCGGGATTTAATGAAGAGCCCAGAGGTATCGGCTGGATGAGCTAAGTGGCTCCTTGGTACCTGGGGGGGCATATGGTTGTTGGGTGAGTAGTAGAAAATGACTGAATTCAGGGCAACTTCAGTAGGACTGGCTTTTAAAACGTTATTCCAGAAAATACTTACAGTCTAACTGTACAGAAGTTTGTTGAAAGATACATATAGACTTTGGATTTTACTCATTTTGGCTTATGATTTTTCTTTTATTTGCAAGTTCTTTATGATAAAGTTTAATGTATATACACAAATGAACTGGGCTATAAGCCCATCTGACTTTAAATACGTCTGTTCCCATCCCCCCCCCCCCCCCCCCCCCCCCCCCCCCCGTCTTCCTTCTCCTCTTCCCTTCTTCCTTCCTGATACAGTTTCGTTCCCAGACTGGCCTCAAACTCTCTCAGTGAGTGAGGACAACCTTGAACTTTTTAACTTTTAAACTAGGTAGAACTAGGTAGAAAAGAAAATAAATTCTAATTGTCATAAATAAACATTTCTGTCTGTAGAGAGACTTGTGCTACGCTAGTACGAGGTGGCATTTGGGCAATGGCCACCATTCACATCTGAAAGACAGCTAATGGCTTTGGTTTCCCACAGTCCCTGCTGAGCCCATGGTATTCGATGGTACTGAGGAAGCTAGTGCTTGCTGAGGTTCTGTTAGTCTACATGTTAAAGCGGCAACAGTCCCATCACCCCATCAGGCTTCGCCTTTCACTCCCAGAATAACATCCTGGACAGAATGTTAACCGTTAGGCTCCTTGTGTCTATACCCCCATGTTTTACTGCCTAAGAACTAGGAGAAAGGAGGCAGAACAGTGCAAGAAAAGACATGGTTAAATCTGTGGGTGCATGCACGTATGCGCTCATGCACCAATGTGTGCACATGCGCACAAGCTCGCCTGTGTGCCTTCCTAGTACAGGCCACTGTTCCATCATTCCCCACTTTATTGCCCTGATACAGGATCTCTCCTGGAACCTGGGGCTCACTGTTTTAGACATTCTGGATACGGTGGGGCAGCCATTTTCCTGGCTCTGCTCTCCTCAGTGCTAGGTTTTCAGGTCCAGGGCTACAGGGAGCATTTTACCTGTGCACGGGATGAACCTTCAGTCCACAGGCTTCACAGAGAATGTTCGTAGCCCTGAGCCTCCGAGACCTCAATTTCAACACTTTAAAACTCTGCTTCAGGGCCATTTCTTGTCCTTGGTTGATTGCCCCATTTAGCTCACACTCTGGAATGCCCCTTGACTCCCCTGTCTTGGGAGATAGCTATCAACTGGAGCTGATTTTTACCTCAAAGCCCATGTCGGCGACATCCATTCCTAAAATTTCTGAACTGCATCTAGCCATGGCCTCAGGTATTTGGAGAGAGGTTTGGTAACTATTAAGGTATAGGAATCTCATTAAACAGATTTTAATTGAGGGCGACCACCATGAAGATATATCTAGAAAACATATCACACATGTATACATTTGATTGTGGCGGAAAGGAAGAAATTGTTGACTAAGGAAAAAGCTGAAGGAAAGGGAGTTGCTCAGCCTGGATTTGCGAAGGTCAAGGGTCCGATTGTGTTCTAAGTGGACACCTGATGTGCAGAAGTGAGAGCCATTTCACTTATAAAAAGGAAATTGACTTTTGAGGGTCAGGTGGAAGGACAAACTTAAATATATATTTAATAAATACATTTAAATATAAATATTTTTCTTATAAATATAAATATTTTTCTTATAAATATAAATATTTTTCTTATAAATATAAATATTTTTCTTATAGCTATGTATATATCTTGTATGTATAAAATATAAGTCCATTCAATGCAAACCAACTCATATACTGAATATAATATACTGTCACTTTAACTACAAAATTTAGAAGGAAGATTGTTTTGATACTTGAGGGCGGAATGGGGGCAAAGATAAGAGGAGATATAGAATCTGTAGCTCTCCCAGGTCATGCAGAATTTCCTCCAATGATTGGAGTATTTTAGGGCTGATCACTTGGAATGGATTGGCCTGTTAAATTTTTGAAGGAGAGAATAATAGCATTTTCAGGAAAACAATGGAAGATTGTTCTGCACCGTGCAGCTGGGGCTAAGAGAAGAGAACTCGAACATGGCAACTGGCTCTCCCTGACTAGTGGGAACGAGGCGCATGCAGGGCAGGAGGGTGGGAGATTTAAGATGGTGGCAGAACAGTCAATGAGTCGGTCTTATTGTAACTCTTAGGGAATTTAGGAAACACACGGATCAAGATGCCTAAAATTTCTCGAAAGTTTACTTCAATGTAAAAAGATACCTACTATCTAGAAAAGAGTTTTTACATTGTTTATCAGAAAACTAACAGTATGCTGTTAAAATATCATGTCTTCAGATTTTTGCCAATAAGACTATGGAAGTATTTTTGCAACTGACATTTCTGAAGAAAGTTTCAAAGCTGCCTATGACATAGTGAGACAATATTTGTCAATGGAGACACTCCATGTCAGGGACCTGTGGGATGATGTCACAGGTGAGGCAGGTACAAGATAGAAGGAGGCCTGTCATTGGACAAGAAGGAAGGATGGGCGGGAGAAAAGTTTGAAGGAAGAGGAGGAGACTGGAACGGAAAGGAGGAAGAGACAGGAGGGAGAGGGAGAGAAGCCGTGGCAGGACAATATGGCGGGTGACGTTAAGATTCCACGCTGTACCTTTACAGGTTGTTACGAATGTTTTTAAGGGATGGATGTGTCCTGGGTTTTGTATGTTTAAGTGGGCAATTATATCTTATCAATTGGGTCAAAGGTTATTGTGTTATGTGTTCCTTCATGTAGCGATTTGAGTGTAAGAAAGTGTGCGGTGGCTGGTCGGGGCCACCACAGAGTTGGGATGTGTGTTTCTGGCATGGAAACCTGCCTTGGAAACTAGATAGAGAGATTGCTGCCAGACTCAGAGAGAGGCCTTCAGTAGTGTGGTATGGGATAAAGCAGAGCGGGTGAGACGCTTTGTTGACTGAGACTTAAGATATCTAGCAGATATCATGAGGCAACACAGTGCCGGACCTAGTGGGGATAATAGACAACCATACTTTTTTATTTTTTATATTTTTACAACAAGAGGGACCTATTTCTGGAAAAATAGACAAGGGCTGGTAACAATTGCCTAGGAAGGAAACTTAAATAGGTAGGCATTCTAGTGGGAGGCAGAATGTTTATGTCTTCCCTTTTGGTACTATTTGAAACTTCACACTATGTGTCTTGCTACATAATTACTTAATTAAAATGATATCATTTTACCCTTGACTATCGACATCCAGGTGAAAGATATACACTTTCCCTCTTTCTTTTGTGAGCCAGGGTCTCACAATGTAGTACAGGCAGGCTTCAAACTTATACTTTTCCTGCCATGTGGGTTTCCCACGTGTGAGGATTACAGATGAAAGCCAGCACCCTTGTTCTTCTGACCCAAAGCACGGCTTTGCCCAAGAACACGATCTTACCCACCTCTCCTCGATCTTTTCCAAAGAGTATTTTCTCCACAGTGGGGCCAGCAATCTAATCATGTTAGCGCCAATCAGTCCTTTGCATACCTGTCCTCTGTCTTCAGGGAGAAGGAAGACTTCTTTAGATGGCTTACAGAGTCTTTCTGTAGCTCCTGGCCATTCATCATCATCCCTGGACACTCTCCCGTTCTCTGCTCCAGCTTTTCCTTTCTCGAGACTCATTATGGCCTTTCTAGAACAGTTTGTAACCCTGGCACCAGCTAGCTAAGTGTTATCTAGTCAGTTCTCTCTGGTATGGCATCTTCAGGGGCCTCACAGCACTTCTCAACCCAGGTCAAGAAACCATGCTCTGTGCCTCTGAGCACATGGTGCTTCTTCCCAGTGTCTGCTGCTTCACTGTGCAGTGTTTTGCTTCCCTGGTTCCTATTCAAGAGCCTCAACTTTATGCAAACAGTGACATATCCACAAACAAATGATTGTATCTCCAGAAGTTAGCATAGGCTCTGGAATGAGTGAACGTTGAAATCGATTGGAATTACACTCAGGAGAAAAAAACTGTGTTTAAATACGTGTTGAAAAATAAGATTGTCATACCTTGTAATGGAGACTGACGTGACAGGAATTATGGAAAAGAGGGATCTTATTAGTATAGTTTAGGAAAACATGCTAATATAGCTTTGCTTATGAACATTCTCTTACTGAATTCCAGGAAGGAAGGCATGAGGATGTTTCCTTTGGGTCGAGGGTGTGTTTGTATTCAGGGCACAGTAGTAACGCTGGCTTTGATATTGGAAACTTCTGCTCTCTAGCCGTGCATCCTAACTGGAGTGAGATGATAACACACTGTGGTTCTGATCAGCATCTCTCTGGTGACTGGTGATGTTGGGCATTTCATACACTTGTGGGCTATTTGTATATCTTCTTTCGAGAAAGGTCGTCTGACCCTCTTGCCCATTTTTATTGGATTATTACTTTCTGCTCTGGAGCTCTGTTCATATTCTGGCTCTTGGCAAATGCTTTTCTCCTCTCTGCAGGTTCACCCTTTTGACAGCCTTCTTGCTGGGCAGAAACTTTTGAGTTGAATGAAATCCCATTTCTCTATTTTTTGTTTCCATTCTCTGTGCTTTCGGCTCCTCTGATAAGTCCAATGTCCTGAACCGTTTCCTTTGTCTATTCTATTAGTTTCGCAGATCTAAGTCTTACATCTATGCGTTTAGTGCATGTGGAGTGGGTTCTCGTGTGCTGAGGTTCAAACTCAAGGCCCCGTGTACACCAACCACTCTTCCACTAAGCTACATTCTATCTTTGCATGCTGTGAAAGACAGGGGCCTAATTTTCTTCTTATGCATGTGCACATCCATTTCTTCTAGCACCATTTACTGAAGAGACCATTGATTCCTCAGTGTGTGCTGTTAGCAACATTGTTGGAAAAAGTTGACACGCCATGTGCTGTTAGGGATATGGAGCCCAGAGACCTGTTACACACTGTGAGTGGGAGTGCAAACCACTACTGCCTTTATAGAAAACAGTACAAGGTCTAAAAAACAAAACACTGTGTGATGGTTTGCATATGCTTGGCCCAGGGAGTGGCATGATCAGAAGGTGTGGCCTTGTTGTAGGAAGCGTGTGTGTCACTCTGGGGGTGGGCTTGGAGACCCTCCTCCTAGCTGCCTGAGGATGCTGAGTCTGTTCCTGGCTTCCTTCAGATGAAGATGTAGAACTCTCAGCTCCTCCTGCACCATGCCTGCCTGGACGCTGCCATGCTCCCACCTTGATGATAATGGACTGAACCTCTGAACCTGTAAGGCAGCCCCAATTAAATGTTGTCCTTTATAAGACTTGCATTTGTCATGGTGTCTGTTCACAGCAATATGACCCTAACTAAGACACACTGCCTTAAAATAGGACTGTCAGATGACCCAGACATCCCACTAATGGGAGGTACCCAAAGGAAATCACTATGTCAAAAGGATAAGTGCACTTACTTCTATGTCTCGGTAGCCAAGACTCAGACTTAAGTAGCGCGTCAAATGAACAGACACAGGGAATGTGAAACGTACAAACAGTAGAATGGTATTTGGCAATACAAGATTGAAGCCCGCCATTTACAACAGCAGGAACAAGCCTAGAAGACATCCTGAGAAGGAAAGTAAGCCAGATTCAGAAAGACAGTACTGGCATCCCACTCACTCCTGGAATCTCAAAAACAACAAAACAAAAAAGAGAGAACTCGGGGAAGCCAAAGGTAGACAATGATTGTCTGAGGCTGGGGTGTGGGAGGGGAGAGGCCTGGGCAAGCACAAAGGTACAGTTGGGTGGAGAGCGTGAACTCTGGAGCTCTCGCTCTGTCAGGAGAGGAACGTTAACGGTAATGTATTGTGTGTTTCAAAATAGCAAGAAAGGAACTTGAAGGCTTCACTGGAGAGACATGATAGATGTTTAAGGTGATGGGCATGCTAATCACATTGATTTGATATTAGACAATGCACATGGCCACCAAACCATCTTGTCGTAGCCCATAGACTTCTATGATTGCTACATCCCAATGAGCAGTAGAAGTAGAAAACTTATTAGTGCAGGTACACGTGGTTACTTGATTCAAATTTTTAAAATCTTCCCAAAAGTCATCTTCGTTTGTCCCAACTCTTTCTCTGACAGGCTTGTCTCTGCTCAAAACCTTCCTCAACAGCCTCTTTCCAGTTCAGAGCACTGTACACTAGTCTAAACACATTGACTTTTACCTCTGAGTAAAATGGTATACACTCAGATGGTTACAAAATTGTACAGGATAGACTTCCGTTTTTAAGATAACAAACACACCTTTTTCTTTTCAAGGGATAATTATGAGATTAAGCGTAACCAACAGGCAAGCATGCTGGTACACATCTATAATCTCAGCACCCGGAAGGCAGAGGCAGAGAGACCACAAACTCAGAGCCAGCCTGGGCTGTATAGTATGTCGTTTTCTCAAAAAACAAAACAACAACAACAACAGGCCACCAATGTAACCAATGATATTAAGATTCAGATCAATTTAAAATATATTATTATGAGAAACACTCCTGGCTGTATTTTCACATATACCACTCCATCTATTCCAATAAAAGAAGTCGATACGGAATTAGAAAAAGAAGTAGCAGGGACTGGAGAGATGGTTCAGTCAGAAGAGCACGAGATGGCCTTCCAGAGGACCAGAGGTTAGGTCGGTCCCAGCACCCATGCCTGGTGGTGGATGATCAGTCACCAGCCCCAGGGGATCTGACACCTCTGCCCTCTCCGACGCCCGCGCTCACAGCACACCAGCTCGCATACAGGCAGGGCACACACGGAATTAAACAGAGGAAAAGGAACGTAAGATGTTAAGGTGGATGCAGTGTGGGCTGTGGTCGGTTTTAGTTTTTTTCATTCCTTCCCACAAAAAGAAGGAATGAGCTTTTTCCATAATGAGCGAAGATGAGTGAACTTGAAAAATAAGCACGGGAAATTTTAAGAAAAAGAAAAAAGAAAAGAAAAAAATAGTCCTGCTATGCTTAGTGTGGTTTTACTTCACTCGTGGATGTTCCTGAATCTGCAGTCTGTCAACTGAGTTGGAAGATCTTAACTCTGACTAGACCCTGTCTATACCTAACATGGCCACATTGCTGGCCCTCCTCCACCCTACCCCACACTTCTCTCTTCTTGCCACCCCCCCAATCACTTCTTTCTTTTATTATTCAGTTGTTCTCCCTTCTGGTGATAATTCCATAGAATGCTTTCGGCGAACCTTAGGTCACCATCCCTTGAGTATCTGACCATTTTGTCTTTATCAGTTCTTGTGTGTTTTAGGACATTTCAAAAATAATCATTCCGGGCCTCAGACACAACCATGCTTTCTCAAATGAGCTACCAGGGAGGTCACTCTTCAAGAGTCTGCAGATGCTACAAGATTTTCCTGAATAGTTAGTGACCTGAGTTAACAGTAAAGAGAGAGTACTTAGTAGGTATTCCATAAATGTTTCTTCCTCCTCATGTTCAGGACATGTGTGAACAGGATGGAGAATCTCAGGGTTCTAGCATGGCTCAGAATTCTCTTTTGTCTGCAAATAAGCAAATTTTTAGTTTTTATAATTGCCTCTGTTAGCTTTCTATTACAGCAACAAGATAACCACGACAACGAACTTTATTGCTTATTAAAAATATACTTATTTTTCATCTATCTGGATGTTTTGCCTGCATGTGCGTTCGTGCACCACCTGCATGCACCGTGTCTGCAGAGCCTGGAACTGGAGTTATGGGCAGTTGCAAGCTACCCTGCGACTGCTGGGAATAGGACTTCTGTCCCCTTGGAGAAGCAGCCCGTGCTCTTAAGTGCTGAGCCATCTCCCCGGCCCACTGTAAACTTGAGAGGGGAGTAACGCTCTTTCTCTTAGGCTTTAGACCACAGTCATAGGTCTGATTGCCCTTGAGCCTGTGACAAGGCCCTACGTCATAGCTGTAGCACACTGTGCCTGAAGCTGCTTGCCTCAGGCACGCAGGAAGCAAAATAAAGAGAAGACACCAGTGTCCCACAGACCCCTTCAAGGCTGTGCCCCCCAGGGATCTAAAACCTCTTTCTAGATCCTGCATCCTAAAAACTCCACTACCTTCCAATAGCACCTCCAGGGCCAAGCCTTTAACCCTGGGCTTTTTTAGTGTACTCGTTCAAACCATAGTGCCTTCTTATATAAAAATCAAAACAAATGTCTATAAAACGTCATTTCCAAGAAAGCAATACTAACTTCAGTTCCTCACATTTTTTTCAAATTAGATTATTTAACAGCTATTGATTATCTACACATACCTTTATTAATCCTTATTGTCAAGTGATTTTTTTTTAAAGTCAGATTAATAATCCTAAGGAGAAAATGCAATCGTAAATTGGATCATTATATACAAAGTTACTAGGTCACTTCATACCGCTCCATAGCACCCAGCTGAGAACCTACAGCCTGGCACTGGCCACCAGAGTAGCGCTGTGCAAAGTACTTAGAAAACCTCTTTGTACCGCTACTGTAATTTTATATGAAAGTATGTGTGTTTTTCAACAAAGCACTTATACATTAGTCTCTGTTTAGTTATATTGAAAGGGAGCATTACTTTCCTGTATACTTGACAATCAATCACTTATTGGTTCATTTCATCTCCACTAACACATCGGTCATTCACCATTTAAATACCTGACTTCGTTAGAAACCGTTTGAACACTTTTTCTTCTTGCCATAAAAATACAGTAATGTGCCCTAAAAAAACAAAAAACAAAAAACAAAACAAAAAAAAAAACAAAACAAAAAAACCCACTATGACCAAGCATCCTGGTCCCTACTCTCCTAACGCTTCTGAGTCAGATGTTTACAGCAAGTCAGCAGGCTGAAGCCGAGAAGCCAGTCTTCTACTTGAAAGTGCTACACTCTGGAGTCTGTTTTCTATGCCCTTCCTCACGGCCTAACTTACGTACAGCTGAAACTACCAACTCCAAACTATTACACAGTACTCATTCCTCTCTGTTCTGTTAGTTTAAGTAAACACAACTTACATCTAACATAGTCAGAAAAATACTTAAGCCTCAAGGTCCCCAATGATTTGGAGTACTGAACAAGCTCCACCCTGACACTTCTGACAGAAGTAACGCTTTACTCAGAGAGAGGTCTCTGTGAGCTGCTGTGAGAACCTATGCACACACAACACTGATAGCCAATCACTGTTCACGTGGTTTACACTTCAGGCGGTCCTTTGCCATCAGTCAGCTTTAACTAGGCAGAGTCCAGCAGGAAAGTGCACGGTACCCAGATCCACCACCTTTAGGTTGCTACTCTTTTCTCTTCTTTACTGAAAGCTTACACTGAGCCAGCAACCCATGACAGGCCAGCAACATGAACCCTTTTTTTTTTTTATTTTATTGTATGAGTACACTGTAGCTGCCTTCAGACACACCAGAAGAGGGCATCAGATCTCATTACAGATGGTTGTGAACCACCATGTGGTTGCTGGGATTTGAACTCAGGACCTCTGGAAGAGCAGTCGGTACTCTTAACCACTGAGCCATCTCTCCAGCCCCAACATGAACACTTTTATTGTGCTGTTCGTCAGGCTTCTTTTTCTGAGTCGGCGTCTTTTCTCTGGCCTCATCATGTACAGAAGGGTTCCATGGAGAAAAGCTAATAGCATAGGGGTCTTCTATCTTCGGCTGGTCAAACAGTCGAGCAGGGCAGACTTTAACACTGTCAACCGCCTTACTTTTAAAAAGCTGAATGTCTTTTTCATACAGTACTGCGGCTCCTGGGTTTAGGGGGCTTGTTGTGTCGATCTTGTAGAAGACTCTCCTTGCATACATTAACACCTGCCATATATGATTATGGTTCTGCCTCCACTTTGCTCTTTTCACATCCAGCTCACTCGAGGTGGGATCAACTAGCGGGTGAAAGACGGGAATATCAAACAGCAAGCGTGGACAGTCGCCGTCTGGGTAGTTATCAGGGATATACACCGTAAACCTGAACACGCCATCCTGATACAGCCCATGCTGTATGAATATTACTCCAAACCACACTAATGCAGAGCGATAAGATGGCTGTACGTAGACTCCTGGCAGCTTCTGCTTCGCTACCAATGTGAATTCTGCAAGAAGCGAACATTCCAAGTAGAAGGGTCCGTAAGAGGCATGAGTGCCATTTGTTGACTACGCTGCTGGGGCAGGCGATGTAGGCTTCGATATGGGCAGAGCATTTTTGGGGATAGAAGGAGGCTGCTTTTTAGGTGCACTTCGTGGAGGACTGGTTTTCACATCCCCTGCTAATGTCTTCTCTTCACTCAGCTCGTTTGCTCAAAGAGCCCGCGGACATGCTCCACAACGGGTTCATAACGCGTACTCCAAACAAGGAACTTCAGGGCTGTGTCATCAAACTCTTCTGTCCTCAGCATTCCCGCTGCCTGAATCAGGAAAGGAGGGTAGAGTCCTGTCCCTCCTACTGCAAGAAACTGCTGGACGCCCTCGGTGCAGAGCTCTGGCGGCCAAGCACCAGCCGGGACCAACAGCATCTCGGGCTAGGGCCATGGTGCAGCCCGGCCCCTGCCGCTCCTCTCCCTCACAGCCCCGCCCCGCCCTAGTTCCTCACATTTTGATGAAAGCATCTACACTCTGGTCAAGGGACAACACAGAAGTGTCACTTTGAAATAAAGCATTAGTAAGTCAGCATTTGCAATTGTTCAGAAGAAACAGAAATGAATGTAAGTTCCCTCAAGTAATCATAAAGGTTTTCCCAGTACCAGACAATTCTACTTACTCCCTACTTTTTTATTTCAATTTTAAGCCATCTGGGGGAGTTCTAAATTCTGATAGCATAATAATTCTCCCCTTCCCTCTTCCTTCCTCCCCTTCTTCCTTCTCCTCCTTGTCTTCTTCTGCAGGCAAGGATTTACAGGTATGGAATCTTATACGGCTTTATTCCCCCCCCCCCCTTTTTAAACCTCTGTATTCCTGTATACATGTATATGCAGGTACACAGAGATGTGCGTACACAGAGGCCAGAAAAAGGTGTTAGATCCCTCAGAGATGGAATTACAAGACTTTAGGGGACACCTGGTTTGTTATGTGGGTGCTGGCTTCCAAACTCTGGTCCTCCTGTTTGAGGAATGAGCGCTCTTAACTGCATCTAAGCCCTCTTTCCAGGCCCCTTCTAAATCTTACTCACGGCACAATTCTATTTTTTCTTTAGTTGCTCTTATTGAAGAAATCAGTTCATCTGTGAGGAGCTCGTGGGTTGCTTTCTCTTGTAGCTCAGCAGATTTTTATTTGTTCTTGTGGCTTCAGTCACCAGGTCTGTACTAGTGGTTTGAAGACCCCCATGTCTTTTGCCAAACTTTTCCTGAACGCTGAATGACCAGTTACCAGCTACATAAGAAGAACCTCGTGTGCCCTGTATTCATTTTCTTCTCATATCCTTCTCTAATCTTCAGTTTCCTACCTAATTTCCTACCTGTACCAACTGTCATCCATGACCCACCCCTGTTCATTTCTTCATCCAAATGCCAAGCCTTACACATTTTTCTAATTAAACAGATTTCAAGCCATTTCTCTCCATCATCACCACCATTAACAGAACAAGCTACTATAATGTCTCCCCTTAACCATAGCAAAAAAGTCCAAAAATCCCTTCCTTTCCTTCGGTCTGTCCTCAGAGATCCAGTAGCTAGAATGATTGTTCTAAACCACAACCTAAGCTCACCTTTCTCCTGTTAATGTTTAATGGTCAATGCCTTCAAGATTAAGTCCAAATTTCTCAACCTACAGACGTTCACAATCTGCTCTCTCTACCTGTTTCTACAGCTCCACCTCTTCCAGCGTCCCTTCCCCCAACGTGGCTGCAGCAACAATGAGTTTCTTTCTGTGTGTTCTGGTATTTCCTGGTCTTTGCATATACCAGACGCATTCACCATTTGGAACAAACCAAGTGTTCTCTGTATCACGAGATACTCCTTATCAGCTACCCAAAGTTTCAGATCTCAGTGCAAACCCCCACAGTTCTCCGGCATGGCCTTCCTTGCATCTGTCTACTCTAGACTGAGTAAGGTGTTGCCCTCTATTCCCACAGCACCCCATACTTATTCCTGTCAGAGTTTATTACTCGCTGGATTTTCATTTTCTCATTGTTTTTGCCACCCTTATTAGATTGCCAGTTCCCTCCTGACAAACACAGTGTCTTGTTTACTTTAACATCCCCGGTAAGGTGATAGCTTAAAGGTCTTGGAAAGGACCCAGTAGAGGCCTGGAACCCATAAGCTCTCATTTCCTATTGACTGAACTAATGAATGAAGTCACAGAAGTGGCAGTCTCCCTGGCTGCTAGAGCTGTTACAAATAAAGCTTGAGTTACTCTGCCTGGATTAACAAGTGAGCCTTCAGGCCTATGCCAGATTGGGGAAATCAGGACCTTGATTTTCATGGCCTAGACTGACCCCGTCCTACAGTCAGGTGTCTTGGCTTTAACAGTCAAAGGCCTGTGAGTTATAAAATACTTTAGTTTGTGATGTGATGTGTGTGTGTGTGTGTGTGTGTGTGTGCATGCGTGCAGTGTGTTTGTGTGTGTATGTGTATTTGTGTGTGTGTAGTGTTTGTGTATATGTGTGTAGTGTGTATGTATGTGGTGTGTTTGTGTGTATTGTGTAGTGTGTGTGTATGTGGTGTGTTTGTATATGTGTAGTATGTTTGTCTGTGTGTAGTGTCTTTGTGTGTATGTGTATGTGTGTGTAATGTGTGTGTATGTGGTGTGTTTGTATGTGTGTAGTATGTTTGTCTGTGTGTAGTGTCTTTGTGTGTATGTGTGTGTAGTATGTGTGTGTAGTGTGTGTTTATGTGTATGTGTGTAGTGTGTGTGTAGTATGTTTGTATGTATGTGGTGTGTTTGTGTGTGTGGTATGTGTGTGTGTAGTGTGTGTGTAGTATGTTTGTATGTATGTGGTGTGTTTGTGTGTGTGGTGTGTGTGTGTAGTGTGTGTATGTGGTGTGTTTGTATGTATGTGTGTTGTGTGTGTATGGTATGTATGTGTGTATGGTGTGTGGGGGGGGTATGTGTGTAGTGTGTGTGTATGTAGTGTGTGTTTGTGTGTATGTGGTGTGTTTGTGTGTATGGTGTGAGTATGTGTGTGTGTAGTGTGTGTATGTGGTGTGTTTGTATGTATGTGTGTGTATGGAATGTGTGTATGTGTGTATGGTGTGTGGGTGGGGTATGTGTGTATGTGTGTATGTGTGTGTGGTGTGTGTGTACCTTTAATGGCATTCTTTACCCCACTCACTTTGGTTTTTGAGACAGGGTCTCTCACTAGCCTAGAACTGGCCAAGTAGGCTGGGTTGGGTATCCAGTGAGCCAGGATCTGCCCATATCCACTGGGATCAGAAGTGTGTGCTGTGGCACCTGGTTGGTTTTATGTTCTGGGAGTGAACTTGGGTCCTGACGCTTGCAGAGGAAACACTACCAACTCAGCTTTACCACCCTTAATCCTTGGTTTTGACAGAAGCTATTTCATCCTCTCAATGAGTTCTAAACTAGGCAAAAATGAACCTTTTCTTTTTTTCTTTAAAAAGGGGATTGTTAACATTTAATGGCCTCTTCTCTCGCCTAATACCTTCACTCTGCCCCAAAGCTCTGCCGCTGAAGCATCTGTCTCTCACAATGACAACCTGCTTGGAGAGCTTCTCTTCCTCCCAGAACTTTGCAGAGCCTCAGAAGGAAAGGGTTTCTAGTACACCACAGGCATTGGTCGGAGTCCTCTAAAGGACAGAACTGACAGAATATCTGTTATATAACATAAAATGATTAGTATACAGGACACAGTCTGGGTAGTCCGGCAATGGCTGCTGCATGCTGGAAAGGCAGAGTATCTGGTAGTCATTCAATTCAGGAGGCTGGAGGTTGCAGTAGTTCCAATCTGGATGGTGCTGGAGTCCTGGAAGATGACTGCGGTGCTGCTGGTCTTCAGTCTACACTGGAATCCAAACTTTCCAGGAGCCAGATGGCCATGTTTCTGATTTGAACACAAGGAGAGCATTGATTGTCCCTACCATGGGGGTCAAGGCCAACAGACTCAAGAGGCCAAGGGAAGGGTGTGTCAGCCCTCTTCTTTGCTGGAGGTTTTAACATTAGACTCTAGCAAGTCAAAGATTATTGCTGGAGAATAATGCAGGGACAGAGGTTTGAACAACTGGATTGAAAACTTGGGAATATCTTATTGGAAGCATGCCAGGAGCAGAGTTAAACAAGAAACAATGTCTCGGCTAGTAGATGAGAACAATCCAAGACGCCAAAGACATCGACAAGATCGGAAACGGATAGGTGCTGAGACGTCAGAACGGGGAGATCCAGTGAGCATGGGGGCGGCTCTCTCCACAGATTCAGGGAAGTCCTCTTTGAAAAAGGGATGTCTGAGCTGAGACCTGACTGCTAAAAAGGAGGGAGGCGGATAAAGAGATGCAGGAAGGATAACAGTGTTGGAAGAAATAGCAAGTGCAAAGAATAAATTTGCACGTCCAAGAAACAGGGGAAAAGGAGCATTGGTGCTGGTGACAGCAGCTCTCAGGCTACCCACCGGCTTGGGCTTGACCACTGAGGAAGCACTGGAGGCTCTAGGCAAGTGATTGGTTTCTCTCCTAACTACCTTAAATGTGCACTAAAGAAGTGGAGGCTAAAGGGGGTGTGGGGGCAGGGAGCCAATTATTTTTAAACCTCTCCCACTTAATCTAAAACCATTTGTTTGTGCCCTGCCATATCTCAATGGTCAGGATGGATTGTTGACATATTAAAATGCATTTGTGGAGTCTGCCTCAGAAGAATGAATCCTCCCTGCACGCTTTGGCTTTTTTTTTTTTTTAAACTGTTCCTACCCAATGGGAGATTAGAAAGTAATTTTGTTTAAGAACTAAAATTAAAGCAATTACTAATTTTAACCTCTTCTCCTCCCAGGTGGTTATCGCAATTAAAATCAGAACCTATAACAGTCTCATCTGACAAGAGCACAAAGCTTTCAGATCCTTCGTTCTAGACCTTTGGGTGAAGGGATGAGATTTTGCCAATCTTCCTCTATTTTAATTGCAGCTTACATGGCCTTTCTAGAGAACCTGTGAGGTTTAAAGGTGAATTCAATCTGAGTGTAATTAAAAAGCTATGTATGCAGGGATCCTGGCTAGGAAACATTATCCATGTAGCGTTCGTTAATGACTTTGACGTTGGTTTGTTATCTGCTTGCTGTTCAGAAGCTCCTCAAAACAAAAACAATATATTGTGGTCCTGAAAAACTATTTTTCCCCCGAGTACCGTAAAGCGTTCTGCTGGTGTTTTCTCCTTTGTCCTCATCATTTCCAAGGTAAGTAGATGGAAAGAATTATGCACAGACAGCATGAGCAGGAACAAGGCCAAGAGAAATGAATGACCATGCCCAAGGTCACGGTCTACGTCAGCCGAAAGGGAGGGATGAATCTCGCGTCTTTTCATTCCCAGGGATCTGGCATTTTGTAACGTCAGCTAGGTACCAAACCAGCTCTCGTTTGGTTTAGTACATGTCAGTCTCCGTGTGTACAATTACTGTGAGCTAATAAGGCATCTGTTTGAAGTTACATCTCTGAACTTTGTGTTTACATTGGCAGTGCTTCTTAATGGTTATTTTTAGCTGCCTGTTTTTCTTCTTTTCTTTTTCAACTGTTGTTTTATAATTGATGGCGTTTGAGGTTTAAAATGTGGTGTGATTATTTATCTCATAAATCATAGGTGGACTGTCTTTCTAAGAACCGATGCTGGCTGTATATAACCTTGCTATTTTGCTAAAGACAAGATTTATTGCCTGCTGTTTAGGACTCTCTCTCTCTCTCTCTCTCTCTCTCTCTCTCTCTCTCTCTCCACATTGAGTTCTGGGTGTCCTTCATCCATAATAGGCCATTTAAACTTCTGAACACCTGCAAAAAATAAAGGCAGTCAGAGCTTTGAGTTCTAGACATTTTTTGGTTCACATATTCTCTCATTCTAGAATTCCTTTTTGGCCCCACCCATTTTTCCGAGTCAGGGCATCACTACCTGTGAGGCTGGTTTTAAACCCCACCCCGCTTCCCCGAGGATCACTCGGTGCCACTGAGTCCCACTGTTCCCTTACCTTATTTTTGCTGCTTCCTCCTTCCCCCATGCCTGGATATTTATTGTAAAAAAGGGAAAAATCCCAAGTATGGGCAGGTTAAGTAAAACTATTAGCGACCTCCACAGGGTTGCCACCCTGAAGGCAGTTACATTTAAGTATCATTATATAGCGATAAAGATTTTTAACCACACTTACTTTGTCTGCTACTTTTTTCCCCCATAGCCTGTCTTTTCCAAACTAAGTCACAGACACCAAGTCACACCACCTTGTAAACTTGATCTCTGAATCTCTAAAAAAAATCTTTTTGGGGCTGGGGATTTAGCTCAGTGGTAGAGCGCTTACCTAGGAAGCGCAAGGCCCTGGGTTCGGTCCCCAGCTCCGAAAAAAAGAACCAAAAAAAAAAAATCTTTTTAATTCACAGTTGTAATGTCATCATCACACAGAAAACTCACCATAATAACCCTGCATCGTGTAAAGTCCACTACACAATAAAGTTCTTAGACATTTACACAAACCGGTCTTTCCATCTGCGTGGTCAGATCAGGGTCCCCAAACAGCCTTTGTCTGCTCAGCCATCCTGTCTCTCTAGCACAGATCTCTCCTTGCTTCTTGCCACATCCTGCCATTGACTGAGCTAAGAAGCCAGGTACGTTGCCTAGAGAATGCCCCGCAGTTTAAAATAATCTCTTTGCCTTTATTTCCTGTTTTTTTTTTTAATAAAACAACTTGATTACTTTCGAGTTCTGGAGTTTATTGATTATTTTTTAATACATTTTGCTGAAAGGACACTTCATGGGGGTGCTGTGAGCCTTCTCTTACATCCCACGAGGAAAGCCACAGTGCCTGGGTTATTGTCCTCTCCATGGTGCTAGAAGTAACCAGAAAGCCCATGTGTCACAGCCTGATCCTTCTGTTGGCAAGGTCCCACCAGCCTTTTCGCTACCAGGATCAAGCTATCAGTGATCTTTGCCTGCAACAGGTATTTCTCGGCTCTCAGATTATCTTCGAATCCTGTCATTCTTTGTTTAGTTGATGAAATCCTTCCTACAGAAGCTGTCCTCACGAACCTAGCTTATTTAAAAAGCAGAGTTGCTGCTCAACTGTTTGCTCTCATCTGAGAAACGGATAATTATAGTTACATTCAGTGGTGTCTAATAAGACGTTTCGAATAACGGCATTCACAAGTCTTGAGACTCAAATTCTTGGACATAAACTTTACTTCTAATGACAATTCCTAGGGAAGGAATGTAAAACAGGGAGAGTATTTGATCAACGGCAGAAGTGAGGAAAGCACACAAAGACTCAACCGTTAGCCTCCCATCCCAACTGGAGCCTTCCTTTTGTTCCTTTGCCTTCACTCTGCTCCCTCATGTGCACAAATGCGAAGGAGAAACAAAAGGACGAGAAACAAGATAGCAACACGAAGGTTGTTGTGGTGGTCTGAATAGATCATAGACTCATGCGTCTGAATGCTTGGCCCAAGGCGAGTGGTACTGTTAGGAGGTGTTGGAGGAAGTGCGTCACTGTGGGGGTGGGCTTTGAGGTCTTCCTGGTATTTAAGCTCCTCCCAGTGTGGAAGTCTCAGAGCCTCCTCCCCCTGGCTGCCTTCTGACCAAGATGTAGAGCTCTCAGGTCTTTCTTCAGCACCGTGTCTGCTTGCACGCTGCCTCGCTTCCCACCACGATGATGATGATGGACTGAACCTCTGAAACTGTAAGCCAGCCCCAATTAAATGTTTTCCTCCGACTAAGAGTTGCCTTAGTCATGGTGTCTCTTCATAGCAAAGAAACAGTTGGGGACAGAACAAAAAGAATAAGTTCCTATGAAAGAAAAAAAAAAATACTGCCAGAGAATGGGGGCGTGGCTCAGTGGTAGAGTACTTGCCTAGGAAGCTGGGTTAACTTGAAGGACTACAACCACACTATGCCACCTTCAGCCTTGAATGGGATGAACAAATACAATTCTTTCTATTTCCTCTAAAGCCAAGAACATGCTGCTTTGTCTATGTTTCACCCACATATGTGTTTAATTACTAGCCAAGAGGCTGATGACCCGGTGTTTTCATAATGTCCGTATTTTTCAATTGTGCATAGGAAGGAGATCACCTGGGAGAGACAGCCTTCTGCACTTAGAAGTTACAGGGCATCAGGCATTTAGCTTCGCTTTAATGCCCCAGCGGAGAGGTGCTGCATTAACATGGAGCGACCACAGGCTGACTGCTTGGAGAACTTCTTTCCAATAAAGCCTTTATTAAGAATGCACTTCTGACGGGGCTGGGGATTTGGCTCAGTGGTAGAGCGCTTGACTAGGAAGCGCAAGGTCCTGGGTTCGGTCCCCAGCCCCGGAAAAAAAAAAAAAAGAAGAAGAAAAAAAAAAAAAGAATTCACTTTTGAAGTGCATGTGGCATATACCTTTACTCACAGCACTCAGAAGGCAGAGGCTGCAAGGTCTCTGAGTTCTAGGACAGCCAGGGATAGACAAAGAAACCCTGTCTCAAAACAAAACAAACACCAAGAGTAACTTTCGTTGTCCATTTTGGAAATGACTATCTACTAATGTGCAGAGGATCCCTAAGAATGTTTTTATCACCTTTTGATATTAGGCAGAGCACAAGACCCATCTCTAGAAAGGGAAGAATGGTTTGCCAGAACTCTGCCTCTTTATTAAAAAAAAAAAAAGTAGAGTTAATACATAATAGCTTTGGAATGTCCCAAAAGTTCATATGAAAACATGAACAGCGTAGGAAGAAGGGCTTGTTCTCCACTCACATTCCTGCAACAGATATTAACCCTTAGGATGTAAACTTTTCTCTGCCCTGGCAAGTTCTGCATTCCCAAGTCAAATGGGATGACACATCCTGATAGTCTACAAAGATAAAAATATCATGGATAGAGCTCTTAGATTATTTGAGGACAGGTGAAAGTAAATTATAAACCTCTGGAGAACAAGCTGAAATGGGTTCTTTTTTTCCTGAAACTGTTGGGAGGAATTTTGGCACTCAACTCTGCTTCTGTAATGACAGTCTTTGTAGGGAAGCTCTCTAAAATGTAAATCAGAGAAGGCTGACAAATTCTGTCTGTAAGTTAAAGTGGAGTAGCACATGTGTTGCGTATAGGCACATGAGAGTGTCCACAGAGTGTGAACATCTCTGCATCACACATTTACCAGTCAGCCAGTGTCATCCACCTCCCTACCCTACTGCTGCCATGTCGGGCACATGAACCACAGTGAGAACGCAGGCTGTTACGTCATCACTGCCACATGTGTGCCCCTCCACACAAAAGAGACCAAACAGGCACTCAGTGAGCAGCTAAATCCAATGGGTCCATTCTGACTGAGGAGCTGGGGGGATGGCTGAGCAGTTACGAGCCCTTGCTGTTCCTTCAAATGACCTCAGTTTGGTTCCCAGCACCTAAAAGGTGGCTTACATCTGTCTGTAATTCCAACTCCAATTCTAGAGACTCTCATGCCTCTGGACACTTACACTAATACTCACAGAGACGTATAACACAGAATGAATAAACACACAGTCAAAAGTATATCTTAAAATATTTTCTGGCACTAATAGACACATATTCAGGCTCCGTGTTAGATTTTCCCATCTACCAAAGCAGTGTACTATCTAAAAGCTCATGTAGCCTTTGACCCACTAACATGGTATCACATCCAATAACCATCATACCAGGAACTTACCTTACTTACCTATGCCCATGGAATTACCCTGATGTTAACACACACACACACACACACACACACACACACACACACACACAGAGAGAGAGAGAGAGAGAGAGAGAGGCAGATACACAGAGAGAGATACACAGAGAGAGAGAGAGAAAGAGAGAGAGAGAGAAGAGAGAGACAGAGAGAGATACACACATACACACACACACAGAGACAGAGAGAGATACACACATACACACAGAGAGAGAGAGACAGAGACAGATACACACACTCAGAGAGAGAGAGAGAAGAGAGAAACAGATACACACACTCAGAGAGAGAGAGAGAGAGAGAGAGACAGATACACACACACAGACACAGAGAGAGAGAGAGAGAGAAGAGACAGACAGACAGACAGACAGACAGACAGACAGACACACACACACACACACACACACACACACACACACACACACAGAGCAGAGGCTGCTGGCCAGATAGAATTGGACACATTTTCTAAAAATATGTCGAGGCACCAGTTCAGAGCCGATGCTGTGTAAGGAGGGACACCCTCCTCCTGGGTGTGATGTCCCTAACAGGGAGAATTTATGGACTGTGAACCACAGGATCAAAGCAGGGATGTTTGCCCTCACGCTCAGCGGAGGGTTTCTGCCACCTGTCCCATTACATTTCAGAGCTGTAGATTGTGACCAGCAGAAGGGGAGCATGATAGCACTCTCATAGAGGTGGGTATGGTGGCACATGCCTTTCATACCAGCACTCAGAGGGAGAGGCAGGCAAATCGTTGTGAGTTCAAGGCTAGCATGGTCTAATTAGGAGTTTCAGGCCATGCAAGGATAGAGAGAGTGAGCCTGTCTCAAAAACAAACAGACTCCCATTGAACCACAATCAGACTGTCCCTGAGCACAGGAAGCACGTGAAGGGATCATTAGCACACTGGAGGGGGGATTTCAACAAGGACAGGAAGAAGTAACCATAGTCGTTGGAGATGGATGGGACGGAGGGCACTCAGGTGACTCACCCTTGAAAATTGCAGGAAACAGACTGGAGAAGTATCCCCAACCTAGAAGGACAATGGAGACCAAGAATTTAGTCCCTTTAGGAATAGGTCTGTGTCATGGCATCTGGAGAACTCCCCCAACCAGTAGAAATGTTACCTGGGGGTACAGGGACTTCTAGAGTGGGCAATAGAGAAAATTCAACTGAGAATTGGTTGCAGCCCTTGGTTGAGTCTCAAAAGTTGGGAGTATAGTTTTTCCACTAACCATTCCTTCTTAGCAAGATAGGGCTGGGCTGGAGAGACAGCTCAGTTGGCACAATACTTCCTGTTCAGGTACAGGTATCTAAGATGGAGCTCCATAACTCTAACCCCCAAAAGGAAGCTGGATGTGATGTAACTGGGGAAGTAGAGACAGGCAGATCTCTGAGGCTTACAGGCCAGCCAGCTTAGCCTAGTAGAAAGCTTGGTCTCAAAAAAAGTTCCTCAAGAAAAACACCCAATACTGATCTCTGGACTATACACACACACACACACACACACACACACACACACACACACACACACACACTCGTGGAAAGATGTGTGGTCTCAGTGTTAGCAGTGCAAATGACAGAGACAACCTTCAAATGGCAGGTCTTGTAGAAAGTGCCTAGGTCACATCCTTCCAGAAGAAGCCCATCCAAGGTTGACTGATGTGGTGGTTTCATTAGGTATAGCCCCAGTAGACTCATGTTGAATGCTTGGCCCATAGGGAGGGTCACTATTAGGAGGTATGGCTTGTTGGAGTGGGTGTGGCCTTATTGGAGGACGTATGTCGCTGGGGGCAGTCTTTGAGGTCATATATGTTCAAGCTATGCCAAGAGTGGTAGACAGTCTCCTTCTTGCAGCCTATGGATTCAGATGTAAAATCCATGGCTCCCCTGGCACCATGTCTGCCATGATGTTGCCATGCCTCCCACCATGATGATAATGGATTAAACCTCTCGAACTGTACGCCAGCTCCAATTAAATGTTTTCACTTATAAGAGTTGCCTTGGTCTGTGGTCTCTCCACAGTAACGAAAGTCTAAGACAGCCAAGGTGAGACCACAGTAGGCCTGACTATTCCGGTGTGAAGTGAGTCCACTTGGGGTGTTTTGACTCTGCACTCGAGGGAACTGGCTTCACGGTTTGACTTTGCCATCTTCCCGATTCTCCTTTCCTAAAAAACGATCATGAACATTAATCTGTCTCAGAGCCTTCTTCCCAGGGCACTCAAATTATGAATGTTAGTTACAGAGGATTCTGCTCCTGTGGATTTCCTACACGTTTGCTACTAATAGTCACGTGGCCTATGGATTTCCTGAGTTCATTTGACTCTTACCTAAGTTTAGGTTATTGCTGCCATCACCCTAAATGTCGCTAGTTATAGATACTCACGTGTTAGCATGTTTGCCTCACTCTCCCAGCTAAAGGATCTTTTCCTCACTGACTTGTGTGGTTTTTGGCTCCTAGGGAATAATCAGTGTTCGGACCACGTGGTTAAACGGCGATGAATGCTGAGAAGGACCCCATGAAGCCAGGCTTTCCTTATGACTCATTCTTGAAGGTTCCAAGCCCTTGAAGAAAAACGTAGCTCTTTGTTAAACTACTCGCTGTATTTGGCTCTTTGGCCAAGAAAGTCCTCCTGTTCACGTCAGAACTTTCTTTCGAGTGTGCCTGACTGTGAATGCAGTGGCAAGTGGCTATCAGGAGTAGAACAGAGGCAGGGATTCCAGGCAGGAGAACAGGGTGAAGGAGTCCTGTCAACCTCGCTGGCTAAAATCCCAGAAACCAGTGCTTCCTGCTGACATAGCAGTTGCTTTTTCTTTTTCTTTTTCTTTTTTTCCTTTCTTTTTTTTTTGCCGAGCTGCTGCTGTTCACAGGGCGCAATGCTAGGCCCAGGTGTCAGTGAGAGGAAATACTGCCTTCCCCTAGGAAGGCTGAACTCATGCAGAAGATGGATGAGCGATTTGGATACCAGGGAGCTATGTTCTTCCCAAAACACCTGTGACAACGTTGGTGCCAGGGTGAGAGTGAAGTGTCAAGCAGCCGGCGGTAGTCTTTGAAATGAAACCACAAAATCCGGCCATAACTAGAGTCTCACTGGAAACACGGAACACACATTCTCTCCAGTCAGGTAGCTGAGGAATCATATACCTTCCCAGAAGAAGAGAGCTCAGTGAACAGTGGGTCGTTAGCTAGGAAAAGAAAGCAGACCTCTGAGGGAGACATCTGGGATGATGGTTCTAAGGAGGAACTAAGGCGGCTGGGTTGTGCTTTATGTAGCTCAGGCAATGGCCGTGGGTTTGACACTCAGTACTACAAACAACAAAACCAAACCAAACGGAATAGCTGAAGAGTCTGAGTTCTTTCACTCTTTACTTAAGACAGAATAGATTGCTGTTGCAAAATTAAGAAACCACTAGGCTAGTGGTTCTGAACCTTCCTAATGCCGAGACCCTTTAATACAGTTCCTCATGTTGTAGTGACCCCAACATAAAATTAATTTAGTTGCTACTTCATAGCTGTGATCTGTTGTGAATTGCAATGTAAATATCTGATATGCATACTGTCTTAGGTGAAGCTTGTTTGATCCAAAGGGGTTGCAGCCCACAGGTTGAGGACCACCGCTCTAGGCTAATATTAGTTATCTGTGTTCCAATGCACAGGGTAGAAGGGATTAAAGACTTTGAAAGGGCGTATCATTAACCACATGGGAAGAGAACAGTGTGAGAAAGTCTTGGAGGCCCACTGTCCAAAATAAGAATTCCACAGCACACTGGTCGGGCTCCCTTCGGAAGAATGGCAGCGTTCTGTTCTGTCAACTCTATTCCTTTACCCTTGGTTCAGGAGTGAGAAGAGCAGATAGATCAGGAATTAGCAGGATCTATAGTTAGACTTTCACAGACGATCGTATGATCAGGCAGAAACTTGTCTAGGCAGGTATCATGCTCAGAGGAGGAATGTAACAAGGAAGATGCCAGAGGATATAAGGAACACGGTGGCGGTAAAGGGAAATGGAAAGGCTGTTAGCCACTGTGCCCTGACAGCAACACCAGGAAAGTCCTTATAAATCTTTGGTCCTAAAACCAATTAATACTCTTTTTTTTCTTTTTTTCGGAGCTAGGGACCGAACCCAGGGTCTACCACTGAGCTAAATCCCCAACCCCCAATTAATACTCTTAATTCACGCAGCTAGGCTAGGTTCCATGGGAGCCACTGAGACATTGCTTTTGACCTAAGACCCAGCTTGAAGTCATGCTCTAAGCTGGAGGCTAGATCTCCATTCTTTCATTCCAGGGATGAGCTGGGCCAAGCAGAGGTAAACCATAGAAAATCAATTGGTGAAAAGAAGAGCTGGAGTAGCACATGCCAAGAGGTAGATGACAGCCCGGTGACAGTTTCATCAGGTATCCTGGCATAAACCTCTAACCCCAGAGTGTGAGAGACTGAGGTAGGAGGGTCAGGCATTAGAGCCTTACCTAGGCTAAGTAGTAAGACTTTTAAAAAAAAATCCTAGTGTAATATTGGTGAATTTCATATTGACAGGCAAGAGAAGAGAGGCTTGGAAAGAGTCTATGCGTGATTACCCCTTGACCCAGTTCAAGAGCAGCAACACTGAAAAATGGCAGCAATAAGAAGTAGCAGCCTTGGGGCCAGGCTGATGGAAAGTGAAGTACCAGCTGAGAAAGGGTCTGGGAGGACTCCTGTGGTTGCAGGACTTGTCCCATACCAAAGTCTGGGTAGGGATTACGTGGAGCTATTTGAGATGTAAAGCTTCTAATGAACTAACATTTATTTAACATTTATCAAATATAATTTATCAAATTTATCAAATTTTAAATATTTATCAAATATTAAATATTTGTGTGTATATATGCATATATATGAACACATACATATATAATCACATAGGAAGTGATATATATCATATATGTATATGTATTTATATGCATATATATACTTTTGGGGGGGTTGGGGTAAAAAAAGGGGTCCCGCTTCTCACCCCTGGATGGCTTGAATTCACCGTGGAGACGAGGCTAACCTTGAACTCACCGAGATAAGCCTGCCTCTCTACCTTTGGAGCGCTGAGATTATAGGAGCGCCACCATAAACAGGCCCAAGGTAGCAGAATCCGGATCTGGGTAAGTTTACTGTGCCAGCCTGGGTCTTACAAAATAGCGCAGGCTGTCCTCAAACTTGCTATCCTCCTGCCTCAATGCTAGGATGGCGTGCGACTGCCATCACACCTAGGAAAACAACTCGCTTTAAAACACGCTACTTTCCTTCCTGACCCCCCACTCAACTTAGATTAAGTAAGCCAAGGGCCCTGGCCGGGTTACAGCTGAGCTGGTCTTCCTGGGAAAATGAAACATACGGTGGAGAATTCTTACATTTCCTCTGTGTAGAGGCGGTGCTCAGATAGTGTCCTTCAGCCGTCACTGGAGGCAAGGGCATACTCTGTTTCCCAAGATGTGAGAGTGATGTGGGCGAATCTGGACCCTCATACAAAGCAGGGAGGAGCTACAGAGTCAGGCAGAGATGCTTACCCGGGACTACCAGAGACAGCAGAGGCTTTGCAGGGCGAAGAGGGTTTGTGGCTCCCCTGGCCTAGGAACAAGAACAGCACCCGAGTGAGCGGTGGGGTTAAACTGTAGATGAGGATCGCTGTGCGGCTCCAGTTCCAGACAGCGAGTCAGAGCAGGGCTTAGAAACAGCACTGAAGCCACAGCAAGCCCTGGGAAGCAGCAAGGGAAACCTGAAACCTGGGCTCATTCGCCTAATCAAGGGTCCCACAAGGAGGTAGCAGGCTCGTCAAACAAAAGCAAGCCTGCACCTCTTCAGGATACTGCATAGCTTTCAGCTGGGAGATAAAAAAAAAAAAAAAAAAAAAAGTCAGTGACAGAGTGCACAGAACAGAGTGGCAAGAACGGGGTTGCTAATTGTAATTTTTAGATCAGCGAGTACAAGACCGGTTTGTCTGAGACCAGACATAGATGCCATTGTAACCGAGCAGCACTCCGTGCAGTCATTTAAGGATAACAGTAACCATTTTAGCATGCAAAGATAACAGTGCCGTCAGAAACAACAGCTGCATCGGAGAATGACACTGTGGTCATTAGAGACCAGCACCAACCAAGCAATCAAATGAGAGTCCAGTAATTAAGTTAGAGATCAGTCCGGGCTCGCGGGTCCCGCTTGCCAATGTCACTTACCAAAAACAATTTTGCTGCTTCAGATGGCAGCCGGATAGGTGAGAATGTAGTTCCCAAAGACAAGCAGGCTGTGCTTCTGTGTTTACCTCCCTGAAACGTGTGGCCTACAGTCTTCCTTCTTTGCCTGAATCCATTCATGCTTCTTCTTTCCGTCGGATCAGATGTGCATAAGTCTTTTTTTTTTTTTTTTTTAAGATTTATTTTTTTTGGAGGTGGAGGGATGGCTCAACCATTAAAAATGCTAGGCTTAGGGGTTGGGGATTTAGCTCAGTGGTAGAGCGCTTGCCTAGCGAGCGCAAGGCCCTGGGTTTGGTCCCCAGCTCTGACAAAAAGAAAAAAAGAAAAAAAGAAAAAAAATGCTAGGCTCAAAACCGAAAAGACTGTACAGTGTGTGTGTGTGTGTGTGTGTGTGTGTGCGTTGTGTGTGTGGTTTTTGTGTGTGTGTGTATGTGTGTGTGTGTTTCTGTGTGTGTGTATGTGTGTGTGTTGTGTGTGTGTGTATGTGTGTTTTGTGTGTGTGTGTTGTGTGTGTGGTTTTGTGTGTGTGTATGTGTGTGTGTGTTTCTGTGTGTGTATGTGTGTGTGTTTCTGTGTGTGTGTGTTTTGTGTGTGTGTGTTGTGTGTGTGGTTTTGTGTGTGTATGTGTATGTGTGTGTATGTGTGTGTTGTGTGTGTATGTGTGTTTTGTGTGTGTGTGTTGTGTGTGTGGTTTTCTGTGTGTGTGTGTGTGTGTGTGTGTGTGTGTGTGTGTGTGTGTGCCATGTGCATGTCTGGGCCTGTGGAAGTCAGAGAAAGGTACTGGGTGCTCTGGAATTGGAGTTACAGATGGTGAGAGCCACCATGTGGGTGCTGGGAATGTAACCCAGGTCTTCTGCAAGAGCAACAGGTGCTCTTAACCACTGAGCCATCGCTCCAGCCCCAAGAAGTTCATTATTTTAAAATGAATTGTTATTCTTTGGGGTTTTTGTTGCTTGTTTGTTTGGTTAGGTTTTTTTTTTGTTTGTTTGTTTGTTTTTTGAGACAGAGTTTCTCTGTGTAGCCCTGGCTGTCCCTCTGTAAACCAGACTAGTCTTGAGATCTACCTGCCTCTGCCATGCTGTGATTATTTTTTTTTTATTTTTTGTTTGTTTGTTTGAGACAAGGTCTTGCTATGTCATTTAGGCTGGGCTCAAACCCACTATATAGTTCAGGCTGGCTTCAATTTTTTTTAAATATGTGCTTGTATTTTGCCTGCACATGTTTGTGTGCATCACATTTGTGCATTGCCTGAGGAGGCCAGAAGAGACCATCCAATCCCCCGGAACTAGAGTTACAGACAATTTTGGCTGCCATGTAGGAGCTAGGAATTGAACCCAGGTCCTTCAGAAGAACAGTCAGTGCTTTTAACCACTGAGCCATCCCTCCAGCCACTTGGCCTCAAAATGCCCGCTCCTCCTGCCCCAACCTCTTGTTTCACATGCTGAGACTGTAGGCACATGCCACCATCCCTAGCAAATGTATATTGTCTGTATCAGCTTTCCAGGTCAGATCCTCTGTTAGCTATACCAAAATTCCTTCTTACGTCCATGGCTCCTGCACTAGCAGCCAAAAGACTTGGATGGTTGTTTCAAGAATCCTTTCCCTAGGGAGACTTTCCCCGTTACAAGATCCCAACAACAAGTCAAAGGATGACTTTATGAAAAGTTCAACCTGAGAGCCAATGAGTTCAATGTGATTACTTACAAAGCTTAGATGAGGGGCTGTTTGTGGGAGCATGGGTGACGTCAAAGCTACCACACTGCAAAGTCTTCACCTGCAGGGAATGATGGGTTCTTATGGCCACATAGACAGAGTCCCCTTAGTTAACCTTCCTATCCTAAATACTCTCATATCTTCCCCCACAATCAAAATTGAGGCGGAACTACAGATGTCTGGGGGGAGAAGCAGTTGGAATTTCAGGTGAGGGTATAACAGCCCTCTCCCCTCCCTTCTTCAGACAGAACAGCCAGTGATGGGGCACTGTTGGGGGCGGCTGTGCAAGCAGGACAGCTGATCTAGCAAAGACTCCAGGCAGCTGATTTGCTTGGAGCATCATGGTCTACAACACTGGTGGTTCTACACTGCTGTTGTACAAAAGTTGCTGCCCCGATTACTGGCCTCTCAGGTCCTCCAGGCACCAATTCTGCCTTCAAGACCCACTATAGATTCCCTTCTACAGATTAGCGAGTGTCCATGATGCGGGCAAACGTCACTGGGCTCACCCCTACCTCTCCAAATTCAGCTTCCATACAAGTAAACCTACCGTTTTAAAAGCCCAATTGTTGGTTCTTGTTATTTTTGCCAGCATATTTACTACTCAGATGCCTATATCCTGATGGCCCTCTCATCCCCAAGGGGAATCTCTCTGGAATGTACTCTGAAGTGTGCATTGTGAGTGGTAAGGCACACGCTTAGCTTTTAGGACTGCACTCCTACTGTGGAATCACAGTCAGGGTAACAGCAATGAAGGGGAACAGAATAAGCAGGCCAGAGGGGCCAGTGGGACCGTAATGGAAGGAGCACCAATCTAAAGTCCCTTCAAAGTGTCCATGTGTTATATGGCTCTGAGACCAGTCACTGGATGCAGGTTACTCTAGGCTGGGTGTATAACCTCGGGCAAGATTAATTCTCTGATTTATGACTCTGTGTCACAAATAAGGCCTCCATGTGTGTTCTCTGGTTTCTTTGATTTCTGTCCCGTTTCACGTTTTGTCCGTCCATCTACCAACAGTGTCCTGTCCTCATTACTATACTTTACAGATCAATTTTATGAAACTGATACTGTTACCACTTCGTTTATCTTTTTTTGAAGACTGATTTACTTTTGCTCAAGTGTCCATGCGTGTGCCTGCACGTATGTGTGTGCACTATGTATGTACAGGTGTTGACAGGGTGTTGGATCTCCTGGAACTAGAGTTACAGGCAGTTGTGAGCTTCCCGATGTGAGTGGGGAAGTGAATCTGGGTTCTCTGGAAGAGCTGCGAGTGGTTTTAACTGCTGAGCAGTCACTCTGGCTGGCCCTTGTTTGTTTGTATTTCAGAAAGGATTTCCTGTCACCCAGGCCAGCCTGGAGCTTGCTCTGTAGCTGAGGAGGATCTTGTATTACTCCTGATCCCCACTGTGCCCCGGATTGTGAGCATTTGCTGTTGTTGTTGTTGTTTTAAAATACTGAATTTTCCTGTAGAAGATTTTCCTCTCTAGAGACCTTTTTTTTTTCTTTAGTGGCTTTTAATAAAATTGATTGCTCTCTCTCCAGATAGGTCTTACACATTTTCTGTTAGATTCTATCCTAGGGACTTGGTAGTTTGTGTTGCTATCGCAAATGATATTTTATTGCTGGTGTTTGGCTTTTAATTCAGCAATCCTATTGAATTCGTATGCTAATTCTGATCAGTTTTCTGTAGATCTCATTTTCCAGTGTTCGTGATACCCAGTGCATGTGAAAGCAGCAATATGACTTCATAACAATTCATTATAATAAAAGATTTTAAAGCCATAGCTAACCACTGCCTCTTCTCTGGCACACGCCACACCGTATTCATGAGCAGTCTTCCACGTTCCCGCCTTGTTTATAATGATATCTGGGTGGTTGGTTCATTTGCTCTGCCTGGAACAGAACTATTCTCCAAATACATTATACATTATCCCACAACCTGATTTGTTTACTGCTGGTTATTGTAAAGTTCTCCAACTTCATTCTTTGCTCATAGTTTAGGCACGTAATGTGCCTGTGTCATATACTGGTTAGCTTTAGTTCGTCATTTCCTGTGCCTCGCTCTTACCTGTAAAATTAATTTTACCGTTTTAGGGGTTTGAGTATTTGACTGCACGTGTGCCTGTGTGCCCACGGCGCCTGCTGAGTTTTGAAGAGGGCGCTGGATCTCTGGAACTGGGTTTGTGAGCTGCCGCGTAGATGCTAGAAATATCCCAAGTCCATTGGGAGAGCAGCTAGTGCTCTTAACTGCTGAGCCCGCTCTTTAGTCCCAGAGTCCCCCAACTCTTTAAGAAAAACCATAAACAAAAAACCAAAAATATTGGATAATCGGGAGACTAGACAGGAACTTAGATTCTCCAGCAAGAGACTTTGCAATTAGGGCCAAAGATATATAGCTCAGTGGTTTCAGACCTCAGGATCAGAGAGGAAGAGAAATAGGAGAGAGAGAGAGAGAGAGAGAGAGAGAGAGAGAGAGAGAGAGAGAGAGAGAGAGAGAGAGGCTGGCAGAGACAAAAACAGAGCTGAATTCGTGTGTTTACAATTTATAAAATTATTTTATTTATTTGAGCTCATTACTGTAGTCAAGGATGGCCTCGGGGCTCTGATTGTTTCTCTGCTTCCAGAGTGCTGAGATTATAACCCAACCCCACACCGTCTCACCCGGTTAATGTAGCGCCCATTACCAGACCCAGGGCTTTCCGTATGGTAGGCAAACATTCTACCATCTGAACTGTACACCCCCCCCCAATGCTTTCCAAAGCTAAATTTAGTATTTAAGGTATCTATGTGTCTTTATTAAATGGCTCACACTTTGACCAGATTTTTTTTTTTCTTGGAAGAAGTATTGTCTCTAAATCAGCTACAAAGGGCTGGCACGTAGGACTGAGAGACAATGTCACACTGTGGTGTGCTGGACATGCAAAGCAAAGCAACACTCACATTCATTCATCCAGCAAAATGTTTGCTAGGCCTCCAAAGACAAAATAACAATTTGACTTTCTTCTTCTGAGGGTGACCAGCGTACCGTATCAGGTGATCCCAGTTGTCCCAATGGTATGGGGCCAAGCCACAGAGATTACGTCTGTCCGGTGAGATTAAGTGAGGACAGAACCTGGCCCAGCTGCGTTGGCAGTGGCGTTACCAGCTTTGAAGCCAAGCTCTAGTAGTGACTTTAAAGTAGAACAAGTCAAGGAGCTAAGCACGTTGGTCAGCCTTGCTGCGGACTGCAGAGGAAACCTCGGGTGGGGAGCATACGAAATCCCATATGTCAGCACTCTAAAACACATGGAGCCTTCTGTCAGAAACAGAACACTCTCTGCCAAAAAGATATTAAAGCCAATTCATCTGGTGTTTTCTGTAAATAACTTACTGTTTCTGTTCTATCGTCTTGTAAGTTCCAACCATGTTTGGCAAATAGAGTTCTAGGGATGACTAAGGCCATCCTCTATGATTTTACTAAATAACAATGTTTTTCATATAAGTCTTATATCAGCAGATGTTTTTACATTTTAATTCTATGTTACTACTTAATTCCTACCACTTCAAATTCATAACATCGTCCAAACTAAGTGACTTGTTACTCCTTGGGAAGTTACTAGTATGTGGGGTTCCCAATTTCATTGCCGTGAAGAACAAGTATTAGCCCCTTTGCACAGAGTTGGGGAAAGGACACTAAAATATATGGCATGCATATATGTGTGTGTGTATATATATATTCATATGTATATGTATATATATATTCAGAGTTGACTTAAGAAATTAAAAAAAAAACACTATCATAACAGTAACCCCCTGTGAACTGTGAGTCTGCGTCATTCAGTCCTCACAGTGACCCAGTGAGATGTGCGGTGTCTCATTATAAAACGGAACACTAAACTTGACCAGACTTTGGACTTACATCAAGGGGGCCATTCAATTCTTTGATGGTCTTATGTGACCTATTGGATATTACAAGATGTCAGCGTCCTTCAGGGAGAGGGGAGTGTACAGAGACGCTGCCGCTGGCCCAGTTGTACTTACGGAAGTACAGAAGGACATTGCAAGAAGGGCATTCCCATGGGTGGAGCCCAGGACAGCAACTGTGGTGAGGACAGTTGGGTTTCAGCGAGAGTACCTAGGAAACGGAAGGTGAAACCCAACACCATTATGAACATTCCCAAAAGCCTGGCCAGAAGTCATTTGGGGACGAATTGCTGCTTGTATAGAGTGTAATGCTAAAGAATCTAGACATTACTGTGTATAGAAAGTGTTCAGAGGGCTGGAGAGATGGCTCAGTGGTTAAGAGCACCGACTGCTCTTCCCGAGGTCCTGAGTTCAAATCCCAGCAACCACATGGTGGCTCACAACCATCTGTAATAGGATCTGATGCCCTCTTCTGGTGTGTCTGAAGATAGTGACAGTGTAATCATAATATATAATAAATAAATAAAATATAAAGAAAGTGTTCAGAGGTAATTTAACAAGTTCAAATTTTAAAAAAAGTTTAAATTATGTATGTTGTTACAGAGACATGTACATTTGAAAGCTGAAATACCGGACTAAAGAAGGAACAATGTTGGGGTTGGGGATTTAGCTCAGTGGTAGAGCGCTTGCCTAGCAAGCGCAAGGCCCTGGGTTCGGTCCCCAGCTCCGGAAAATAGAAAAGAAAAAAAGAAAAAAAAAAAAAGGAATAATGTTTCACCTTCTGTCATTGTTAGGGTGGATACAACCTTTTTAATGCATAAAAATACGCAGCTACTGTTTAACACGAGTGTAATTATAGTTGACATTTCTCTTGGCAGTAACTCTTCGGGGAAAACACCTCTGTGTGTCAACATATACTCTGGAAGCTTTGGAGCAACTTCAGGCATGTTAAGACTTTCATGTGTGAGGGTATTTAAAATCTAGAAAAATACTGATATCAATATGACAGACATATATTTTTGCCACCTATCCAGTTATTTTTTAATGTGAATTATCAAAAGTGCAGATGGCGGACGTATAAAAACACACGTATTAAAATTTAATATATGCCTTCAAGTTGCTCTTTGAAAAGTACTTTTTATCAAGTTATGCTCTTCAAGGAGATGCTTGATGCTTTTTTTTCCCCCTCTGTTTGTTCATCAGTATTCGGTCTGATCCACAAGGGATTTTTTTTTTTTAATTGAGCAAGGTTGTAACAAGATCAGAGCTGCTGTATGCCAGTCCGTTCCAATCAAATTATTGTTTTGAATGAGTGATTCACTGTCTATTTAAAGCCCTAAAAGAAACAACTGGGGAAACAGACACTAAGGAAATGAATTATAATATATTCGGGACAGTGGCTAAATATAAAATAAACCTCACCGGGCGGAAAACTAGGAGTCCTGCTTTCAGTCGGTGGGTCTCAAATACCAGTGCAGCAAAACGTACATCAGCCGGAGGAGTGTCTGAGCTGCACACCTCGGCTTTCATTTCACTGGTCTGTGGTATGGCCTGAGTATTAAGATATTTAAAAGCCCCATGGGGGAATCATACTGTGAGCCGCAAACGAGAATTTGTTTGGAGTATTCATTTTAAGGGTCCTGAATTCCACATCTACATACCTGATAAGGTTACCCGACTGGCTTCCATTCTTTCTCTAGATTTCCAGAAATGAATTCAGGCTTGGCAGAAGCGTGATAGGGAACACCTCACTAAGTTCGATCTAAACACTTTTTACGGGTGGTGTGAAGAAAGAGCTACCTGGACTGTTTTCCAGGGTTTCATTTCACTTCTGTGACTTGACCTACAAAGGTGAAAGATCCGGCTGATGCAGAGGCTGAGTCAGACCTCATGCTAGATCCAGGTAAATCAAGCAGAGGCCCTGTAAGTCTCTGGCAAACGAATAAAATAAACAAACACGGTCCTCAAGAACATTCCCTGCGAGATGAAATCTACCAGTTAGAACAGGTTTGGCCTGGCCGGCAGGCAGAGAAGGCAGGATTTCTACAATACATTAATCGAGTCTCGTGGAGAACATTCCTTAGGTATCTCAATGGCCTGAGCCCTGATTTCTCAGCCCCTCTCTCCTCCTTGTTCCCTTCTTTTCTTCTCCTCATGCTCCTCCTCCTCCTGTCTTGTAAGAATAAAGTCTTCAAACATAGGCCCTGTGATTGTTGATACCAGGAGGAAACTCCTGTCATGTGGAGAAATGAGTGTCCCCTGCTGACTGGGACAGTGAGTCACTCCTGGCCTCAGACCTTAGGGTATTCTAATGTTCCATGTCACCTGCCATTGCTAAGCAGCAGCTGACACTCTGAAGAGAACTTCTGACCTTCAGAGATGAAAACTGAGTTCTGAGCATCGGTATCCCTGGCCTCACAAACGCCTGAGTCAAGGATGAAGACTGCAAGGGCTGCCACTTTCTAGGCACCAGGAGACACAAGCTGTTGATCTTCGGGTGGAGGAGGGGAAGGCTTTGGGGCAGAGGGGAGGGGATGGAAAGCCTGATTTGCAGCATTGCTGTCATGTCTGTGACATTGCCATTGTGGCTGATGTCAAGTTAGCAAAGCCTTCAGTGTGCTTACAACATTCCTGAAGGTTTACTAATCAGCTTTCACCAGCCTGTCCAGACCGGTTCCAGCAGACTCCTGGCTCTGCCCTGTGAACAATCCATACTCTTAGTGATGCATGCCTATAGCCCCAGCACTAGGGAGCCCGAGGCAGGAGGGTCACGAGTTCATAACAAAACTGAGTTACATAGCAAAACTGTTTTCAAAAAGAAAATCTTGGTTGTATAATAATAATTATTATTTAAGCTTATACCATTTTGTGGCTCAAAATTCAGCCTAGTAGTGCTGCAAATGTCAGCTTACACAGAGACCACAGGTTTCTCAATGTCTACTTGCACAGATGCTAAGGGTCTAATGAAAGAAGAACTCAGCTATAATACTTTAAGAGGTTTATTTCTAAGAATTGAAAACTAGAGGCTAGAGAGATGGTTCAGCGATTAAGAGCACTGGCTGCTCTTTCTGAAGACCTGAGTTTGATTTCCAGCACCTACATGGCAGCTCACGACCATCTGTAACTCCAGTTCCAGGGGAGCCAACACTCTCACACAGACATACATGCAGGTAAAACGCAGTTATAGATGGCTGTGAGTCACCAAGTGGAGTGCTCTTCACAATCTCCTCAGTGCCACTCCCTAAAAACATCAGAAATATGAGATAAACTTGTTGGCGAATTACCATTGAGAGATCCAACCATCTATGCTGTTCACGCTACTTACATAGAAGTACCACAGAACCGTATAAAGCACTTGCCTTTGCATAGTAGACAGATCTCGAGTGACCTGGAGATCTGAACAGATGTTACTGTGCAACAAAGTGTGCGACATCAGTGTGAGCAGGTCATGTCCCATCCCTAGGCCTAGGATGCTTATTCAAAATGGATGTAAAATGTGGATCTACAGGGCAGGTACTGTGGTACACCCCTGTAATTCGAAACTCAAAGGGCATGAGGGTCATGAGTTTGAAACCACCTTTGACTACGGAATGAAAACTTATCCCAAACAAAATGGCTGGGGATGGAGAGATGGCTCAGTGGTGCCCAGTTACTTTTCTGCTGCTGGGATAAAACACAATGACCAAGGCAAGCTATAGAAGGAAGAGTCTATTTGCGCTAATGGATAGAGAGTCCTTCACCATCTAGTCGGGCAATGGTGGCATATGCCTTTAATCCCAGCACTTGAGAGGCAGAAGCAGGTGTACCTCTGTGAGTTCAAGGCCATCCTGGTTTACAGAGTGACAGTTCTTCACCATCATGGTGGGAAGTGTGGCAGGAGGCAGGTACAGAAACTAGACCATCAATTTGAGAGTTTACATCTCCAACCACAGGTAGGAAAAGAAAAGAAAGAATTGGAAATTGCTAATGGTTTTTCAAATTTCAAAGCCTACCCCCAAGACATACTCCCTCCAGCAAGGCCATACATACTTCTTAAACCTACCCAAATGAGTCCACCTACTGGGGACCAAGTATTTGAGGCATTTGAGCCTTCAGGGGACATTCTCATTCAAACAAGCAGTTAGCTGCTCTTGCAGAGGACCCAAATGTAGTTCCTAGGACCCATTTCCAGTGGGTCACAACCAACTGTAACTCCAGCTCAACTCCCTTTTCTGGCCTCAAAGGGCACCTGTTCTAACAGGCATGCATGTGCAAACAAAAATCTTAAAAAATTAATGTCAAGAACGTCGAACCAACACCTAAAGGTACCTACCTTTATCGTGCTGTGGGATCTACTAAGGCAATATAAATATAGGAACTGCTGCAGGCTTAGCATTTGGGAGATACATAATAAATCAGGAAATTGTTCTTATAGTGGTAGCTTTCTGTAGATGTTTTGTAACGACAATTTTGGAATTTTGGTTTCTTTGAAAAAATCATAGAATTATAATAAGAATATGCGCCCTTCTGGCCGGTACCTCCTGCCTGGACAGACTCCTAGCCAGTCTGCTCCCCTGAAGACACCACAGCCTGAGGCATCCAAGGAGATGCACACAGGGCACTGGCACCACAGTCTGAAGACATTCCAGAAGATCCTCTGCACACTGGGCAACTGGGCAACTGACAGCCTGAAGACCTCCCAGGGACGCTGCAGCATCAGTCACCATGAGCAAGTAGGCTTCATCCCAGGGATGCAAGGTTGGTTCAATATATGAAAATCCATTAATGTAACCAACTATAAAAACGAACTCAAAAAAGAAAAAAAATCACATGATCATCTCTTTAGATACAGAAAAAGCATTTGACAGAAATACAACACCCCTTCATGTTAAAAGTATTGGAAAGATCAGGAATTCAAGGCCCATACCTAAATATAATAAAAGCGATTTACTGCAAACCAATAGCCGATGTAAAATTAAATGTAGAGACACTTGAAGCAATCCCACTAAAATCTGGGAGAAGACAAGGCTGGCCGCTCTCATATCTATTCAATATAGTACTTGAAGTGCTAGCTAGAACAATAAGACAACAAAAAGAGATCAAGGGATACAAATTGGCAAAGAAGGAATAAAGGTGTCACTATTTGCAGATGATATAATAGTACACATTAATTCTACCAGAGAACTCATAGAGCTGATAAACAACTTCAGCAAAGTGGCTGGATATAAAATTAACTCAAACAAATCAGCAGCCTTCCTCTACTCAAATGATAAACAGGCTGAGAAAGAAATTAGGGAAACAACTCCCTTCACAATAGCCACAGGTAATATAAAATATCTTGGGGTAACTCTAACCAAACAAGTGAAAGATCTGTATGACAATAACTTCAACTCTCTCAAGAAAGAAATCAAAGATCTCAGAAAATGGAGAGATCTCCTATGCTCATGGATTGGCAGGATTAATATAGTAAAAATGGCCATCTTACCAAAGGCAATCTACAGACCCAATGCACTCGCCATCAAATTTCCAACGCAATTCTTCAAAGACATGGGAAGAACAGTTCTCAAATTCATCTGGACAGGCAAAAAACCCAGAATAGCAAAAACGATTAATAATAAAAGAACTGGGGGGAATCACCATCCCTGACCTCAAGCTTTACTACAGAGCAATAGTGATAAAAACTGCATGGCCTTGGTACAGAGACAGACACATTGATCAATGGAATAAAACTAAAGACCCAGAAATAAAACCATGCAGTTAACTAGCACTTGATCTTTGACAAGAAGCCAAAAATATGCAGTGGAAGAAAGAAAGCATCTTCAGTAAATGGTGCTGGTCTAACTGGCTGTCTATATGTAGAAAAATGAAAATAGAGCCATATTTGTCACCATGCACAAAGCTCAAGTCCAAGTGGATCAATGTCCTCAACATAAAACCAGATACATTGAATTTAATAGAAGAGAAAGTGGGAAAGAGCCTCGAACTCATTGGCACAGGGGGAAATTTCCTAAACAGAACTACAGTGGCTCAGGCTCTAAGATCAAGAATTGATAAATGGGACCTCATGAAACTGGAAAGCTTCTGTAAGGCAAAGGACATAGTCAATAGGACAAATTGGCTACCTACAGGTTGGGGAAAAAAAATCTTCACTAGTTCCACATCCAATAGAGGGCTAACATCCAAAATATATAAAGAACTCAAGAAGCTAAGCACCAAAAAACCAAACAACTCAATAAAAAAATGGGGTATAGAACTAAACAGAGAATTCACAACAGAGGAATCTTGAATGGCTGAGAAGCATTTATAAGTCCTTAGTCATCAGGGAAATGCAAATCAAAAGGATCCTGAGACTCCACCTCACACCAGTCAGAATGGCTAAGATCAAAACCTCAGGTGACAGCACATGCTGACAGGGATGTGGAGAAAGAGGAACACTCCTCCATTGTTGGTGGGATTGCAGACTGGTACAACCATTCTGGAAATCAGTCTGGTTCCTCATTATATTGGAAATAGATTTACCTAAAGACTCAATGATACCACTCTTGGGCATATACCCAAAAGATGCTCCACAATGTTCATAGCAGCCTTGTTTGTGATAGCCAGAAGCTGGAAACAACCCAGATGTCCCACGACAGAGGAATGGATACAGAAAATGTGGTTCATTTACACAATGGAGTACCACCCAGCTATTAAGAACAAGGACATCCTGAGTTTTGCAAGCAAATGGATGGAACTAGAAAATATCATCCTGAGTGAGGTAACTCAGACCCAAAAAGACATGTGTGGTACGTAGTAATAAGTGGATATTGGCCCACAAAAAGTACAGAATACCCAGGATACAGTCCATAGAACTTGAAAAGTTTTAGAAGCTGAAGGGCCCAAGTGAGGACGCCTCACTTGGGAGGGAGAAGAAAGCAACCACAAGTGGAGAGGGAGGGTCCTGAGTGGGAAAGGGGACAGAGAGGGGAGGACTGGAGCATGATCAGGTATTGGACAGGGGTGGGGGGGCGGGGTGGGGGGGCGGGGTGGGGGAAGGACTGAAGCCCGGAGGGCCAGCAGAAAGAATAAAAACAGAGGAGGTGAGAGACTCTCAGGACTCAGAGGGAGGCACCTTAGATGAAATGCCCTGTAGTGGGGAAAGGGAACTGAAGAATCCACCTCCAGCAGAAAGACAGCATGTGATGGTTTGCATATGCTTGGCCCAGGGAGTGGCACTATTAGAAGGTGTGGCCTTGTTAGAGGAAGTGTGTCTCTATGCAGGTGGGCTTGGAGACCCTCCTCCTAGCTGCCTGGAGGTGCTCAGTCTGTTCCTCTCTTCCTTTGGGTGAAGATAGAACTCAGCTCCTCCTGCACCATGCCTGCCTGGATGCTGCTATGCTGCCATGCTCCTGCCTTGACGATAATGGACTGAACCTCTAAGCCTGTAAGTCAGCCCCAGCTAAATGCTGTCCTTTATAAAACTTACATTGGTCATGGAGTCTGTTCACAGGAATAAGACCCTAACTAAGACAGAGGTTGGTACCAGGGACTGGAGTATTGCTGTGACAGGCCTGACCATGCTTTTGTTTGGAAAAATGTGGATTTTGGGACTTTGGATTTGGAAAGCAGTGGGATGCTTTAAATGGGGCTTAATGGGCTATCTTAGGAATTCGGAAGTCTTTGTTACTGAGAGTGATTTGAATTGTTCAGGCCTGGCCCAAAAGGTTTCAGAGGAAAAGAATTTTGGTATGTGCTGTAAAGACTGCTTTTATGGTATTTTGGTGAAGAAAGTGGCAGCTTTTTGCTCTTGTCTGAAGAGTCTGCCTAAGGCTAAGGTGAAAAGACTCAGTTTAATTACATTGACAAAGGAAGTCCCAGAAATGCCCATCATAGACTTTGTTCTCTGGTTAAGTCTCATGAGGAGCATTTTAATGAAAAAAAAGGGAAGTTGAGAAAGGAAAAAAATACAAAATATATGGTTCGAGTATTAAAGGGACACCAGGAAGTGAAATGGCGCTCAATCCTGTGCTCAAGAATGTTAAATTGAATTAAGGGAGTTATTACCTCAAGGCAAGATCCCACCCAGCTAAATTAGCTCCAGGCAACATAGTACAAAAAAAATTTTTTTTTGGTTCTTTTTTTTTGGAGCTGGGGACTGAACCCAGGGCCTTTCGCTTCCTAGGCAAGCGCTCTACCACTGAGCTAAATCCCCAACCCCACAAATTTTTAATCCCAGGAGTCAGGCACACAGATCACTAAATTCAAGGTCAGTCTACAGAGCAAGACCCAGACAGCCAAGTTTAGGCAGTGAAGGAGTTTGAAAAGAGGAAGCTGGTGATAATGTAATAGAACAAGGGGCCATGTTCCAGCTCCTGCAAGCAGCAGAACTCAGCGGCTTCAGCCACGTGTCTCTGGCTTTATATTCAAGAGGAGAAGGAGACTACTGGGACAATTGATGCTGGTTAGCTGAAGGTAAGAAGGAGATCAGCATCACTGAGGTGAAATCTTAAGGGAAGTGTTTTTTGAGAACTGTGTTCCAGAGATGCCAAGGTTGTACCTCGTGCTGTGGCTGGACTTGGTAATGTGTAAGCATCATCCAGGTGGTACTGGTTTTGAAGGCATGAAGGGGTCATGAAGAACAGCTGAGGCTGGGCACTGTGAGAGGCCATGGAAGGCCATTGGTCAAGGTGCACCCTCAGTTGCAATTGATGGCCCAGGACTAAGGGGTCAGGCAAAGGAGTTGAGGCTTGGCACCATGAAGAGAGCCTATGAAAGGCTATTGGTGAAGCCTAGCTGCAGTGGAAGACAGCAGTGTTTTAGAGATGCCAGTAGTACCATGGGATGACCACCAAGAATAACAGCAACAGTGTGGATCAACCTGAAGTTTAACTGCTACAGAGGGCAGAGCTGGAGATGTGAAGCCAGCACTTTGGAGGGTCATGTGTGGATCCCAGATACTGAAACAAGCTGTAACATTGAAGCTGCCTTGGAGACGGAAAGATGTTAAAGATGCCAGGGTCATGGGCTATCTGCTGAGGGTCACGGGCTATCTGCTGAGGAAAGCTGCTAACAGGGAGTGGAACCAGCTCAGGAGAAAGAAGTTTGTTGCAGACAACAAAGATGACAAAGGAGTTGAAGATCTGAAGACCACTTTGACAGCAGACATGGAGATGGCAGAGTGTGGAGTTTGCCCAGCTGGTTGCCTGTCTTAATTCGGGGGTTACAGTTAAGTGATTGGATGGATTTTGGAGGAGACTTTGAGATTTGGACTTTTAACATTGTTGACACTGCTATAGACTATGTGGACTTTGGAAGTGTACTTTTTTTATTATGCTAAATTTAGTTCTGGCCCTCATAGACTCATGTGTTTAAACAAGCCTGTGAAGGACAGGGAGTGGAATGTGGTGGTTTGCATGTGCTTGGCCCAGGGAGTGGCACTATTAGAGGGTGTGGCCTTGTTGGAGGAAGTGTGTCACTGTTGGGGTGGGCTTGGAGACCCTCCTCCTAGCTGCCTGGGGATGCTGAGTCTGTCCCTGGCTTCCTTCAGATGAATATGTAGAACTCAGCTCCTCCTGCACCATGCCTGCCTGGATGCTGCAATGCTGCCATGCTCCCGCCTTGATGATAATGGACTGAACCTCTAAGTCTATAAGCCAGCCCCAATTAAATGCTGTCCTTTATAAAACTTACATTGGTCATGGTGTCTGTTCACAGGAATAAGACCCTAACTAAGACACAGGGCATCAAGTGAGGGGTGGGGTTGCCATCCCACAGTCAAAAACTCTGACCCATAATTATTCCTGTCTGAAAGAACTGTAGGGATGGAAATGGAGAGGAGCCTGAGGAAAAGGAGGTCCACCGACAGGCCCAAAGTGGGATTCAACTCAAGGGGAGGCCCTAAGCCTGACACTACTACTGAGGCTATGGAGTGCTCACAAAATGGGACCTATCATGACTGCCCTCGAAAGACCCAACAAGCAGCTGAAAAAGTCAGATACAGATATTTACACCCAACCAATGGACAGAAGCTGGTGACCCCTGTTGTTGAATTAGCAATCTCAATTAACCTGGACCCCTGAGATCTCAGACAATGGGCCACCAACCAGGCAGCAGACACCAGTTGATGTGAGGCCCCCAACACATATACAGCAGAGGACTCTCGGGTCTGGGTTCAGTCAGAAAAGATGCATCTAACCCTTAGGAGACTGGAGGTCCCAGGGATTGGGGAGGTCTGGTACGGTGTGTGTGTGGGAACATCCATGAGGAGATCAGGGGGTGGGGGTGTGGCGGAGGTATGGGATGTGAAACAGAGGGTGGACCAGGAGGGGTTTAAAATCTGGAGTGTAAAAAAAGATTAAATAAAATTTAAAAAAGAAAAAAGAATGTGCTTTCAATTTAATCCCAGGAGTAGGGATGTGGAGCCTGCTTTGGACTGTCCACAGCAGCTATGATGTGTCCCGTGCTCTAGCAGAGGCGTGGTTTTGCCAGCTGCAGATCGTTTCTAGGGTCATGTGACATTTGGAGTTCTGGGAACTTCTCAGAGTATATAAATGGTAGGGACCCCTAGTAGGTGGGGTTGATGGTTGTTGGTCAACAGGGGGCAGGGGTTGTTTGCTGTTTGTCAGTAGTCACCCTCAAAGAACAAGAAAAAATTAGATTCAAGGATCGATCTCTGTATTTCTCTCTCCCTCCTCCTCTCCCTCCCCCTTTCCCCTCCTCTCACCTCTCACTCCCTCCTCTCCCTCTCCGCCTCTCTCTCCCTTTGATCCTCCTCTCCTATCTGGTGATAGGGAGTGGAACTGGGGTGAGGACAGGTGGGGAAATAAGGACCCACAAAGTAGCAAGACCAGCTACAATGTTTAAAGAGCATGTAGTTGCTGGGGTAAAATTGTGCTCAGAGAACGTTTGTATCCCCAAAAGTCCCCCATTTGATGGCTCCCCATTCTTTTTTTTTTTTTTTTTTTTTTTTTGGTTTTTTTTTTTTTTTTCGGAGCTGGGGACTGAACCCAGGGCCTTGCGCTTCCTAGGTAAGGGCTCTACCACTGAGCTAAATCCCCAGCCCCGATGGCTCCCCATTCTTCAGAGTTGAAGAATAATTAAATGTATAAAAAAACTTGAGTTTGGGGGAGGGTTCATAGTAGCTGGGCCCTACACAATTTGAGCAGTAATCAATTCATGTTGACAGCTGCACAGGGAGGAGTAAATTGTTCTTAACTAAGTAACACGTTGAGTCTTTCCAAAGATGAAAACTGTGATGGGTCAAAGACATGGGCTCCTTCAGACTGTCGTTGCTATTAATAAAACCGTCTCTCTGCAGGAAGTGTATATAGACGACTCACAAAAGCAGGAAAGCTGCTCAGGAACCTGAGGGTAAACGCCTGGCCTCAATTCGTGGAACTGCCCCGCCGTAGTGTGAGGTGTCACCAAGCCAAAGTCCAAGGATGAAGCGTTTCTCCTGCCTCAGACAATGTGTGCTTTCACCGGTGGAAACTGGTTTAGAGAGTGGAAACTGGAACTCTCTATACCAACCCCTTTATTACACATAAGGAAGCAGCCTAAGCTGGAGACGCTAGCTGTGTAGCATTTCGCAGACTCAGAATACATTTTCCCTTCTGGTAACAGCCTCTCCCACAGACTGTCATTTGAGGCCTTGTTCCTGACTTCTGGTCTTGTTGGCGTGAACAGGGCTGCTATCTCTTCACCCCAAGGTTTGGTGGTTCCCATGTTCAGGTACAGATAAATGGGTACACCAGAGCATTTGCTGAGAGTCAGGTGAGGTAGAACATCGCCATTTACAAAGGAAAAGTCATTGTCTGGTCGGTCGGTCACACTGCTTATACCAAAGTTGGGGTTCTAGTCACCTTTCAGATCAGTGCATAAAACATACCTAAGTTTGAAATTGCTTTTTCTTATGTAAAAAGTGATTCTAGATGTCCTCATGGTATTACTAAGTCAGTCTGTCTGGTTGGGGGGGAGGTTCTATGATCTTTTCTGCTTGGCCATTAAATACCTGGGGAAAAAGGTGTGTGTGTGTGTGTGTGTGTGTGTGTGTACATGTGTGTGTACGTGTGTGTACGTGTGCGCGTGCAAATTGTAGGCTTGTGAAAAAGCAGAGCTAGGGTCCAGGGAACTTTAGTCAGCAGGCGTGGGCACTGGCCACCATGCCTGAGGACCTGAGTTCAATCCCTCAGGTCCCACACGGCAGGAGAGAGTCTTGTCCCACAAGTTGTCCTTTAACCTCCACCTGTGTACATACCATGGCGTGTGTGACCCACATACAACAAACAAACAAATCAGTGTAGTGGGCGCGGGGAGAAAGAGAGGGGCAGGAGGATATGGCAGCTGTAGTAGCTAGGAACCAACCAGGAGGGGATGGGATCCAGACCAACCTTGGCTTCCGGAATCTATGAAGCTCCTTTCCTTTCTGTACCACCATGCAGGGTTCGCATGTCACGTATACGTACCCTCCCAGGTGCTTTAAAACATCTTGGCTTTTGTTCTAACACTACAGTGCTGATTTAGTCACTGTTCTACTGCTGTGAAGAGACGCCATGACCCAGGCAACCCTTATAAAGTAGAAAGCATTACATCGGGACTTGGTACTATTTCAGAGGATAAGACCCATTGTTATCATGACAGAGAGCATGGATGCTGTATGGCAGGCTCTGGAGCAGTAGCAGAGAGCTACATCCTGATGGGCAGGTGGAAAGAGACATTGGGCCTGCCACTAAGCCTGCCCCCCAGTGACGCACTTCCTCCAACAAGGCCACACCTCCTAATCTTTCTAATCCTATCAAACAGTTCCACTCCCTGGTGACTAAGCATTCAAAAATATGAGCCTATGGGAGCCAATCTCTTTTAAATGACCACAAAGCCTATGTACTACCTCATTCTGTTGGATTTAGTGTGTAACTTATAATACCTTCAAGGTCTGCCTTTTGGAATGTTGTAGAAATTTCCCCCCAAAATTACTATTGATCATGGTAAATTGAATCCATATATATATGGACCCCACAGCAGACAGAGTCCACCTTGTTTCAAAGTTCATAGAGCTTATAGTAGTCATGTCGGAATGACCACATTTAAGGCAACTTTCCCTCCATCCTTTACTTTGCTGGTTCGAGGGGAATGTTATAGGAATGACCACATTTAAGGCAACTTTCCCTCCATCCTTTACTTTGCTGGTTCGAGGGGAATGTTATAATTTTCTTTACTCTGCTTGTTTAGGTTAATTAACTAAGCTTCAAACTACTCAACCTCTTTGCCTTCCTTTCACAACCTCCCCACTTCTTCCTCCTCTTCCCCCTCTCCTCCCCCCCTCTTCTTCTGTCTCTCCTGAGACAAGCCAGGTGATATAACTACCTACTCTAGCATTAAATTGTCTTAATTTGTTGAGGGTATCACACAGAATACACAGAAAGGGTTCTGTCTTGAAATCTGCATACATGTATGTGTCTGTAATGTGCTCTCATACTCTCCAACCATTGCTATTTTTTTTTTTATCAAAGGGCTGGAGAGATGGCTAAGAGATTAAAAGCACTTGCTACTCTTGCAGACCACCAGGGTTTGATTCCCAGCACCCATACATGGCTAACAACAGTCTGGACTCCAGTTCCAGGGCCTCTGACGCCCTCTTCTGGACTGCTCAGGTACCGCACACACATGGTACACAAACATTTGCAGGCAAGACACCTATCGCCACAAAATAAGAATATGTAAAAAAATCTAATCATAGGAAAACAATACATTTTTAATCAGAATATCCATGGCCAAAGTGTGGCTGGCTTGGGGGTAGTGTTCCCAGGTTTTCTGGAGAAAGCAGGGAACTTCCAGGCAAAGTCTGTCTCACATGAAGAAAAATGTAATGTTTGAGTCTAAGAAAGGATACTATTTTCTACCTAAAGACTAGCAGATATTAGTAATTTGCCACACCTGATGTGCACTTGTAGTCCTGGCATACAGGATGATGGTCAGCGGCGTTGACAGTTTGAGACCAGCCTGAGACCCTGTCTTAAAAATGGAACAACCAAAAATCTTGCTAAGTTATTACACGATTGAGAGTAATTACAATACTGAGAACACAGACAGTCGTATATAGTTAAGGTACGATCTTTAGATTCCCCACAGGGTTTTAACCACACAGATACCCATACAGATTAGTATGCAAAATATCACACAAGGCAGGCATTTCTTGGAGTCCAGTAGTTTGGGATCATTAACATAGCTCGCTAAAAACCAAAGAAACAAAGACAGGGACACAGCGAAAGAAGCAAGGTACAGAAGAGTGTGTGTGCCTTGTGAGGCCCTGCGAGGCCCTGTGAAACACACAGGCTGCACTTCCTACACACAGAGCTGTTTCTGTCACAGCACAGAGGAGACATAACACTGTTGTTCCTGGAGAACTCCAGCACGGACCGTAAAAGGCAACAAGGCTTTGGACTGTGTCCTCTTTTGCACCTTCTGAATCTGACCGAAACTAAAGACACGAGTACACTCTGTGACTCAGCCATTCCTTTCCCTGACAAATGAGTGGACCTGTCCCCTAAAAGCCACGCTTAGAAAAAGCTGGACATCTTTCTCACAATGAGATAAACCTGAAAATAGCCACCTGGTCCTCCTCCAAGTGCCGAACCAAGGAAGTCACTCAAGCTTGGATTTCCACCTCCAGAATTGTTAACAAAACAACCTTCTTTTCTTTACAAAGTACCCAGATCCAAGCATTTTGACATAGCAATGGAATGTGGACTAATATAATTATCAATTTGAAAAAGGTGGAGAAATTAATTTTAGAAAATTTAGCCAAATATCTGTTCTTTTCTTCCTTCCTTTTCCCCTCCCCACCTCAGTGCTAGGAAATTAGGGTCTCACGTGTGTTGGGCAAGTGCTCTACCATGGAGCTGTATACTTCTCCCCCCCACACCCCCTTTGTATTGATAAAAGTCAATACAACTTTTTTACTAAGCAGTAGAGAAAATACTAAGAATTTCCCTAAACAGAAAGAAAGGCAAAACAAGTATTGGTTATTAGACCAAAATTCTGACTAAAAACATTGTAAGAAATAAAATGAAAGCCAGATGGTGGCATACTCCTTTAATCCTAGCCCTCAGGAGGCAGAAGCAGGAGGATCTCTGTGAGTTCGAGGGCAGCCCGGTCTACAGAGTGAGCTCCGGGACAAGTGAGAAACCCTGTCTCAAAAAACAAACAAAACCCCCAAATGAAATGAAACCGTGTTCTATCCTGACCCTACATTCTCAAAGACTGCAAAAGAATGCTTCACCCTACCAGAGGCAGGGCTTTTCACAAACTTGTAAAACAACTTTTAGTAATGGAAGCAAAGCAGGAGGTGTTGACATTTCATCACGGACTCCATGGTAACTGGGCAGGAGAGCTCCATTTGTGGATAAGCGACTGGTAGAAATGAACCGGCTATGGAAGGGCCCGTTTCAGTCAATAAGGCTTACGTGACCACAGCCACCACTGGGAGAATAATGATCTTCACAGCTGAAAGAACAGAGGACCAACTGTCAGAGGGAAGAAAACCCGCTGTGTGTGTATACACGGGAGGGGGAGGGGGGCGGGGATAGGTATGGGGGTGGGGGGGTGGGGTATGTGTGGTGAAAGGGGTCGCACGGGATGGATGGCAGGGAAGGTTCACACGGGATATACTTGGAAGTGATCTAAACAGATACACAAAACTACAAAGCAGGCTGATTCTGAATATACCAGAAGGTCTCCAAAAACAAGAGTATGCTCTCTGAGGAGACTTTATTGGAGTCAGCCATGGGCCCTATGAGGGTCAGCCTTCTCACCTCTCTCTCCAGCGGCTTCACACTAAAGCATTTGCATTTCTAGTCTGTCAGGTTTTCTCCTCTTGACGAATTCATTTCCTGATTAAAAAAATACCAGAGGCTCCTTGCAGAACATTGGAAAATGCAGAGAGGCCGTACAACAACAAAACAAAATAAACACACAAAGTTGCCCGGAGAACAGCACATTAGTCTGTACCTAGGGTGCCCCTTGGGCAGGCTGTCTGGGCACACACACAGTCATGTGGGTTCAGACTCCTCCTGAGAGCCCAGGCGTTGCTTGTTATTTGACTTTGTCATTCCTTATCTGTCTTCTCCCCTAAGGGTTGTTTGAGAGTAAACATTTTACCTGGGTGTTTCCGTATCCTTGGGGCTGAGCACATGAAGGATTCTCCAATAGGATTGTTGGATCCTCCTTGTTTCATGTTATTTCTTGAAGATCAACAGCTAAGTGAGGCTCCCTTCATCCAGGCAGATGCTCTGAAAGTGTGGGTCATGTCAACCCTATCACATAAATGTTTGGTTTTCTCAGCCTATCAGTGAGGGTTCTCTAGAAGGACAGAACCAGTAAGGCACACACCACTATGCGTGTGTGGCACGTCAGGCATGTGTGTGGTGAAACACACCTATCGTCTATCACTTAGGAGACAGAGGCAGGAGGAGGAGAAAGAAGTTCAAGGTCATCCTCACAGCAGTTTGGGATCTGTTTGGCTGCATGAGGACTTGTCTCAAAAAAAAAAAAAAAAAAAAAAAAAAAAAAAAAAAAAAAAAACACCAAGAAGGGATCTATTAAATTGGTTTCCATGGGGGTTGGGGATTTAGCTCAGTGGTAGAGCGCTTGCCTAGGAAGCGCAAGGCCCTGGGTTCGATCCCCAGCTCCGAAAAAAAGAACCAAAAAAAAAAAAAGAAAAAATTGGTTTCCATGGGGAGAGGCTGCTTGGTTTCTTCATGGCTTGTCTGCCTATTGGAGAGCCAGGGAACACAGTAACTGCTCCGTTGAAGAAGCTGGATGCCTCAGAACAAGAGAGGCCAGAGGTGCAGCTCCAGTGAGAGGCTGAAGGTCTGGAAGTCCGTCCCCCAGGGAGTCACTGACTGAGTCTGCATTGAAGGGCTGGAAGAGACCCTAGTCCGACGTCTGTGACAGCAGCATTTAGTGCCTGTATAACAAATGAAACAATTGAAAATCAATTTAATATCCAGATAGCTGAAGTTTAGGTTAAAAAAATCAAACCAGCAGGGTTTCTTTTGAACATTCACAGTTAGATTTATTCCTCCTCTTCCTCCTCCTCCTCCTCCTCTTCTTCTCTCCCTCCTTTTGCCTTTGAATAATGAAAGTTGTCCAAAAGATTCCATGCTGTTCAGAAGTCTGGAGGAAGAAAGCTAAGAATATGGAATGCTTGTAATAAAATTTTCAAGGAGAGCAGATGGAATTACTCAAGCCTGAAACACAGCCAGAGTTCTGAAGTGAGCATCTCACCCTTGGAACGAAAGCGTGCTTGGAACCGTTTATAACCAGACTCTTCCAGGGCCTTTCAAACATCAGAGCTGTGGGCTAGAGAGATGGCTCAGCAGGGGGAAGAGGTGCTTGCCGCCAAGTCTGATGGAAAGGGAACCGACCCTCGAAAGTAGCCCTCTGACCTCCACACATGTGCGTGCGCTCACACATACACAGTAACTAAAATGCAATAACGATAATTAAAAATAAACAACAAAAAAGGATGGCTTAGAAAAGGTACTTACTGCCAATCCGGATGACCTGAGTTAGATCCTCAGGATTTACATAAAGAACAGAGCCCCGTAGGTTGAAGTCTGACCTCTACTGATGACGTGATGCACGTGCCCCTCCCCCCACAAATAAATGTGATTTAACATTTTTAAAAGAGAAAACAGAAAGTTATCCGAATCACTGAGGCTCTAGGCGCCACAGTCATTCCTGGTAAATCAAATGAAACAGTCTCCTAGTTAAGAAAGTACAATCTTCTTGACTCTGGAGAAGTCTAAAGGCAGAGCTAATCCAGGCATACATAGCTGGTTGCAGGGATTAATAACGTTTCTCCCAGCATCCATGTGTTTAGATCACAGGACAGACTGTTTGTGCTTGCTGGGTCCTAGCCAAAGGAGACAATACTTGAACTGTCAAGGCTAGGTTAATAAAAAATGAGATCAAACACACCCAAGGCAAGTAAAGTGTCTATCAACATATGGAGGGGCCAAGGGGTTTTGGAGGAGGGTAAAAAGTTGTGCCTTTGGTAGATTTTCAGAGACCTCCATTATCTGTCCAAGATCCAGCCTAATGACCTTCTAATTTCCCATTCTTGGTTTCAAAAATAATATGCCACTTGCCCAATGACCCATACAGTTCGATCATTGATTAAATGTGTCCTTTCCTTCCTTCCGGTCCCAACCAACAAGCACTGAAAGTAGAAGAAGCTTTCCTTAATGACTCCACGGTAGGCCTCAAAAGGAAACTCTCACCCATCAGCCTCCTGAGAACCTCATTCATCTGAGTCTTCTTCAATGGCTTCTTCTCGCCTGCTCTACTCCTTCCTATAGAAGTCAAGTCCCTTTCTGACTGGACTTGAGTTCACGGTCTATTACCTAAATGCCTTAGTCACCTGAGTCACCCGGCTACAGCTTTCCCCTGCAGGTATCACAGGACTCTGGCATCTCCAACCTCTTAGGTCTCCAACACAATCCAGGCTTCACTTTCATGGCTGCACGCAATGACCTCTGTGAGTCTCCATGCAGGGATATCCCTGACTCAAGCCTGGCTTCAGTGGCTTTCCTTATCGATAGAGGGAGATTCCATATTCCTTTCTTGTACCCTTGACTCTAAAGCTAGAACCATGTGACCGAACCTGCCAAGTTCTGCTAGTTGATGGGGCTGGAATTTGGTCCCTGTCTTAGGGTTTCACTGCTGTGAAGAGACACCATGATTATAGCAACTCTTATAAAGGACAGCATTTATCTGGGGCTGGCTTACAGTTTCAGAGATCTAGTCCATTACTATCAAGGCGGGAAGCACGATGGCCTGCAGGCAGACATGGTGCTAGAGAAGCCAAGAGCTCTACATCTTGATCTACAGGCAACAGAAGGAGACTGAGACACACTGGCTACACTTGAGGTTAAAAGAGCTCAAAGCTTGCCTCTGCAGGGCCACACCTCCTAATAGCGCCACTCCCTATGGACCAAGCATTCAAACACATGAGTCTATGGAGGCCATCCCCATTCAAACCACCGCAGCCCCCTTGTTCACTTACATTTGCATCAGCTATCTGTTGTTGAAGTTTCCTTCACAGCTTAAACTTGAGAAAAGCTCCTTTCCACAAATTAGAAGCTTAGCCGGGTGAGGGCTAGGCCTGAGGTCACCGCTTCCTTTGTTCCATTTAGCAATAGGCTCTTCTTTAAACTTCTTATCTCCTTGAGTACTGGGCCTTCTGTCTTCTACGTTACATTTCCTGCTGCTCTTTCTCTCTTCACACTGTACGTTTTCTATTCGTCCTTACTCAGCTCGCTCCTTCTCATTATAGACCTGTGCAAGAGCGATGACTAATCACCACGCAGCGGAGTCCACACTAGGCTGCCTTGAAATCAACTCTCCGATGCGTTAATCGAAAACTGTTTAATTTGGCCTCAGGCAGATTTTTAGGACAAAAGCCAAGATATCGCTAAAATGGTGTTTATGCCACTTACTAATATTCTTCCCCTCTGAAACCTCTTGAGTTGTCCTCTCCCATTCCTGATGCCTTCAGTCACACTGTCTTCCTACTAGGATGGCCCAGTAAGCCCTACTTAGAGTGTCAATACGTTCATATTCTAACATCGCAACGTCTTCCATATTCCTCAAACAAACAACGTGGTCAGATCTGTCCAACAACACTCCACTCCTGGTACCAACTTCTGTCTTAGTCACTGTTCTATTGTTGTGAACCAAGGCCAAGGCAACTCTTATAAGAGAAAGCATTTCATTGAGAGCTTGCTTACAATTTCAGAGGCTTGACGGGAAGCGTGGTGCAGGATCAGCAGGAGCTGAGAACTACACTTAATCCACAAGCAAAGAGAGAGGGGAGGGGAGAGGTGAGAGGGGAGAGGGGAGAGGGGGGAGGGGAAAAGGGGGGAAGGGAGGGGGAGGGGAGGAGGAGAGGGAAGAGAGAAATGGGAGAGGGGGGAGGGGGAGGAGAGGGGAGAGAGAAAGGGGAGAGGGGGAGGGGGAGGAGAGGGGAGAGAGTAGGGGGGAGGGGGAGGGGGAGAAGAGGGGAGAGAGTAGGGGGGAGGGGGAGAAGAGGGGAGAGAGTAGGGGGGAGGGGGGAGGGGGGAGGGGGAGGAGAGGGGAGAGAAAGAGAGAGAGAGAGAGAGAGAGAGAGAGAGAGAGAGAGAGACTGGCATGTGTTTTCAAACCATTCCACTTTCTGGCGAGTAAGTATTCACATATATGAACCTATGCAGACCATCCCTATTCAAGTCACCACACTAAAGCATTCTCACTATTACATATAAACGTTCCCTTCCCCTTCTTGTCATAATCCTTTAAATAAAGTTTCTCTCTCCTTGATTCTGATTTCCTTTCATTTGACCCTGGCTAGACCGGACAACACATGTCCACCACCTCACATCTATGCCTGCTTGACGGTGCTTGAGGGCATGGGAATTGATCATAATGTCTGTCTCACCAAGTTTCGATTCAGAGGAGCAGGAGCAGGGATTAGTCAGAATTCAAATGTCCGCTTCATCTGTCTCAAAAAAGCAAGTTCAGTCATGTGGTAAGATGTGGAAAGCCTTGGGGACACTGTGCTAAGTGAAATAAGTTAGGAACAAAAGGACAAACACAGCATGGCTCTACCTTTATGAGGCATCCGAACTGTCAAGTCTTAGAGACAGACAGTAGGACGGTTGCTGGCAGAGACCAGAGGAAGGAGAAAATGGGGGACCTGATAGATGGGTAGGCAGTTTCAATTCTGCCAGACATAGAATTCTCACAACAGTGTGAGCGCTACCACAACCGCACATTTAGCGTCGGCAGGAGGAAATTTTATGTCTATACTTTTTTTTTTTAACTCACAACGAAAATATTCTTTCCAGGAAGTTAATCTCATTATCCCTAAGGTTTATTAAAGAATGCGGCATTGTCTGTGGACAATCGTTGAGTACTAGTACTGTACACATGCCCTGGATTAAAATAAACCTTTCGGCTCACTTCGGAGGGCAGGCTTTACTCTGGCAAGCTTATCACAAGGGAAGACCTAAAAGACAGCCTTTGCTGAAAGAAGGACGGACAGCACTGTGGTCATCTCTCCCACCCTGCAGCCCCCTGTTAGTCAAGGAGTGCTCTTCCCTCCAGGAGAGAGAGAAGGAAAGAGATTTCGCCCCACGCCCAACATCACCCTTCAGAGAACATACACAATCAGCATTTGCTCCGAACCACATTTTAACTGGAAAATCTGGGATGTAAAGGGGGGGGGGGGGACAGGATGTGAAGAGGGAGTGGGAAGAAAAGAAAGGGAAGAGATGGAGAAGAGGAAGGTGGAAAGGGAGAGGAGGAGAGGGGAGGGGAGGGGACCAGAGGGGAGGAACCTTAGAGCACAGACTTGGAAGAGCCCCTGTTCTTGTTGTTATGACAGGATTTGGAGTGGCCTTTCTTTCTCCCAAAGCAAAATGAGTATTATTATGTTCTTTTGCCAGCGTTCAAAGTACCACATTTATAATCATATGATGTACTCATTTTTGTTAAGTGGCTAAAAAGAGAGAAAATAAAGAGAATTATTAGTCTAGCGCTCACAGTTCATATTTTATAATTATCCCACTCCCTGGCTTTTGGCATGTAAGGTTCATTAATATCAATTAATATCACCAACGAAGGGGAACCGTGCTGAAACGCTTTTAACTGATACTAATGACGAATACTTTCCATAACAAAACATAGATCTATTTTACAGGTTTTATTTGAAAAAGAAAAATCTGCACCCTTTGCTGCACAGGCTCTCGGGGCAGGCAGAGAGAGGCTGGCTATGTTTGGCTAAGCACACGTATTTTTCAAACACGGAATTCAGTCCTGGGACCTCCTGTCCTTCCAGTATTTCTATGGAAGACAGAGCACGTTTCATTTGCGCAGTTGTCAAAGGAGAAACAAAAAGCAGCACATTTAGCTAAATTCTGCGCTTTAACCTGTGTGGCCAAGGAGTGACAACTGAACTGAGCGTCCTTCTGCTCTGCGCTTTTCAAAAGGAGTGGCTTTGGTCGTATAATTTTCTTCCCCTTCATCTAAGTTCTGGTGAAATGTTATATTGAAATACTGAAGTCACCCACAGGCAGATTTGAAGGAAAACCTCGAAGCGTCTGTGATGAAGCACAGCCCGTTTGTTGTGGTGGTTGTTTCTGAGTTTACAAGGCGGTCATGTTGCCTTGACTGGCCCTGAAGCCTGGACCCCTTGGTCCTCCTGCTCAGTCTCCTGCGTATCTGGGAAGTCATGCACACCACACGCCCAGCTAACGACTGCTCAACTTAAAGACAAGGATTAAACTCTGTCATACCTGCAGGCAGGAGCCTAGCATGACTGTCCACTGAGAGGCTCTACCCAGCAGCTGACTGAAAGAGATGCAGATGCCCACAGCCAAGCGTTGGACAGAGGCTGGGGACACTTATGGAGGAGTTGGTGGAAGGACTGAAGGCCCTAAAGAGAAAGACCAACAGAGTCAACTAAATGGACCCCTGGGAACGCTCAGAGACTGAGCCACCAAGCAAAGAATATCATACATGGGCTAGGATGAGAGACCCCCTGCACATATGTAGCAGACTTGCAGCTCAGTCTCCACAGCTGCCTTGTCTGGCCTCAGTGGGCGCATATGCACCTAATCTGGCAGAGACTTGATGAGCCAGGGAAGAGGGAATAGGTGGTGGGGTGGGGGAGTGGGGGGTGGACTGCTCTACTCTAGGGGGGGGCGGCTACCTCCTCTCAGAGGATAAGGAGGGGGGATGAGGGAGGGAGTTTGTCAATGAGGAACTGGGAGGGGGAGCAGTGTTTGGGGTGTAAATAAATAAATAGATAGATAGATAGATAGATAGATAGATAGATAGATAGATAGATAAATTTAGAAAAAAAAACACCAAAAAACCACAGGATTCCAATTTAAAATGGAGTTGAGAAAATGTTCCTCTGCTCTGGGCAATGTTGAGTAGGCTGCCCCAACATGAGGGCGGCTACAGAATAATACACTCTGCCTCTTTACAAAAGAAGACACTTTTGCAACCAAATAAGTACACACGCATGCACGCATGCACGCACGCACATATGTCCTCTATCAGCCCAAGTCACACTTAGCTTGAATAATTTCTACATTTCAAAGACACTTTGTCTTTAAGGAATTAGTCCACTTAGGGTTTTATTTCCTAGAACTTGTACTAAAATTAAAAAAAAGAAGAAGAAGAAGCCCTATCTATTCCGTTTGCTTTGGGGGGAAAATGGTGTGCTTCAGATAAAACGTTACAGTGACCAAAATACCTTCCGGGATGTCAACATGATATTCCTCTCATTTAGCTCCACGTCATGCACTTTGGCAGGATTCAGAGGGGAAAAGCTGACAAGAACTTGTGTTTTTACGGCTGTTGAAAGCATGCCGATTTGGCAAGTGCACAGGGCAATGGGCACTCTCACGCATGGCACAAGCACATATCGGTTCAGCCTTTCTGGAAGGTAATTTGGTCATATACAGGCTATCAAAAACTTAAATCTGCATTTCCTTCAGCCCAGGAGTTTGACTTGTGGAAAATCGTCTCCATGAATCAGACCAACGTCAAAGATGCACAGAAAGGCCCACCCAGCTGACTGTCACCAGGAGACTGCTCAGGGGAATATTAGGGTTTATCCGTTCAGTGGACGTTTCTGTTTTTGTATTATTTGTGAAGAAAAGGTTACAGAAGAACATCTATAATCTGGGCTAGATGGGGATATGGTTCAGTGATAGAGTGCTTGCCTAGCAGGCAAAGACCATAGGTTCCATACCCAGCACTGGACAGGGAAAGAAAGCAGTGTATGTGGTGTGGGTTGTAAATACTGTTTATAGGCATAGGGAGAAGCATGTAAAGGTATGTAAGATTCTCCTGCCTCAGGCTCCCAAGAAGCTAGAATCGTAGCCTTGTGTCACCATATGTGGCCAGCTGCCCGCCCACCTTCCTCCCTCCCTCCCTTCTTTCCTTCCTCCCTCCCTCCCTTCCTTCCTCCCTCCCTCCCTCCCTCCCTTCCTTCCTTCCTTCCTTCCTTCCTTCCTTCCTTCCTTCCTTCCTTCCTTCCTTCCTTTCTTCTTTCCTTCCTCTCTCCCTCTCTTCCTTCTTTATTTATTTGACATAGGATCTTATTCTATAGCCCAGGCTACCGTAAATTTATCATATAGACCAAGCTGGTCTCAAACTTTTGGCAGTCTTTCTGCTTTGGTTTAGTGAACACTGGGAGTAGAGGTGTTGAGATTTTACACCTAGCTTCTTTTTTAATGTTTCTAGATTATCCCACAAGTATGTACGCTTTTACTGTGCGTATGTGTTCATGCATGTGTGCACGATATGGATGACTGCCAGTGGGCATGAACATGTGTGCACAGCGATCAGAGGACCATGTCAGATGTCTTCTTGATCGCTCTCATCTTAGTGTTGACACAGGCTCTCTCAGTGAGCCTGGGGCTCGCTGATTTGCCTAGGCTAGCTGAGTAATAAGCTATAAGGATCCCCCAGTCTCTGCCCGAGTCCCAGCACTGGAAGGCAGGGCACAGGGGCATGGTATGAACCACCATACTCAATGTTTACACGCGTGCTCAGGATTTTAACCAGTCTTCACCCTTGCACAGGACTCACTTCCCTGACTGTCACCTCAGCCACAAGCAACTTGTCCGACGGTGAGGTAAAGGTGTTGTGCTCTGCTTGAGCCTCTACAGCAACTTAGCAGAGAAAGTTTCTCATATTGCAGAGGCTGGAAGTCAGAGGTCAAAGCAGCAGGCGGCTGGTTCCTGGGAGGGCTTACTCCTGGCTCCCTCGTGGACTGTTCCTGTGTCCTCACCGGGAAGACAGGGACTAAGTCTGGGAACCCCTGCCTCTTACACAGGCACCAGCCCTGTGACCCTCGGCACCCTGAAGATTCTGACTCTATTGGGAGTTAGGATCTTATCAGATGGATTGGGGCAGATTTAAAAGAAATCATCTTATAAAATAGATTTTCTGGGATGAAAAAATTAAGATATCCTAACCTAAACAATTGTTTTCCAGGGAAAAGAGGAGGAGAAAGTGGAGGGGGAAGAAGAGGAGGAGGAGGAGAAAGAGGATGGAGGAGAAGAGGAGGAGGACAGGGAAGAGGGGGAGGAGGAAGAGGAGGAGGGAGTGAGGGGGAGGAGGAGGGGAAGGAAAAGGAAGAGGAGGAGAAGGGGGATGAATGGGAAGGAGGAGGGGGGAAGAAGAGAAGAAAGAGGAAGAGGAGGAGGATGAGGGGGATGGGAGGAAGAGGAGGAGGGGGAGGAGGAGGGGGGAAGAGGAGGAGGGGGAGGAGGAGGGGGAAGAGGAGGAGGAGGGGGAGGAGGGGGAAGAGGAGGAGGGGGAAGAGGAGGAGGGGGAGGAGGAGGAGGGGGAGGAGGAGGAGGGGGGAGGAGGAGGGGGAAGAGGGGGATGAGGGGGGATGAGGAGGAGGGGGGAGAGAAGGGGGGAGGAGGGGGAGGGAGGAGGAGGAGGAGGGGGATGAGGGTGTGGTGGCAGATCATTTGACAGATATGTTGGAAACTCTTGGATTCAGACTCCAGCACCTGAGGTGGGAGGAAGGTTATCTATCTGAAAGGACATTATTCATCCTTAGAAAGGAAAGACATTTTGATACATGATACACATAGATGAGACTTAAGGGAAAAGAGAAAAAGGACAAGTATGGTATGACCCCACAGATAGGAGAAGTTGGGCCAGTCCCATGCACAGTGACGGGATGGAGAGTGGTAGCTGCCAGAGGCTGAGGGGAGAGGATGGCCAACTATATGTTGGAACGATCTTACAGGACGAAGAAGGCTCATCGCGCTCATTCACAGGTCACTGCCCATTTCCAGGTGACCACAGTTGCTCAGTGGATGAACGCTCTCATGTCTGACCTATGAACTAGGTGGTAGATAAAGGGACAAGGTTATGCATTATCATTTAAAACTTTAGATCTACTCTTTTCAATGTGTAGGAATTTATCTATGCCATGTGTGTGCCTGATGCCCAGGGAAGTTGGAAGAGGGCTTCTGATCCCCTGGAACTCAAGTTATGTTGTGAACAACCATATGGGTTCTTGGGGATCAGACCCAGATCCTCTGAAGGAGCAACAAATGCTCTTAACTGCCGAGCCATCTCTCCAGTCCCATATGTTAATTATTTCAGTTTATTTGTGTTTGTTTTTGAGACAGGATCTCACTGTGTAATCCTGGATCGCTTTGAACTCACTATGTAGATCAGGCTGACCTGGAACTCACAAAGGTCCCACTGGCCTCTGCTTCCTCAGTGCTGGAATTAGAGGTGCGGACCATCATGCACTGTTCTTACCTCAGTTAAAAATTAGTTTCTTACATAAAGATCCATTTCTGTCATTGCTATGAAAAATCTAGCTTTTTTTTTTCAGAAAAACTATAGACTTTAGAAAGCAGGAGACATATTTATCTAAAGTTATAATCTGTTACTCGAGGTTTAGCCTACATAAAGGTATTAGTGACATTAATCCAAACTCATAGGAATTAGTTCTAATTCCTAATTTCTCTCAATCCAATTATATTTATTTATATGTGACTCTCATTTCTCCAGATGGTACAGATCCCTGATAGACTTGGTGAAACGGTGGGATAATGGTTGGCATGTGTTGGCTTGGACACCTTAGCATCATGAAATAGTCTCAGTCTCTCTCTCTCTCTCTCTCTCTCTCTCTCTCTCTCTCTCTCTCTCTCTCTCTCTCCCCTTAGAGACCACAGCTTCAGAAGCTCTCAGAGGTGGTCCAGATCCAATGACCCCCACTCTGTCACTACCTCTGTGACCCTAGTCTGTGTCATTCCTTCGAGCAAGTTCAACCACCGTGGCTAATGGCCTCAAAAGAATGTGTACCTTTCTCTTCTCAGGAATGGCAGCAGTTTTCGGTTCTCCTGACAGGAGCACTTGCTTCTTAGTCCCCAAGTCTTCTCTATGCTTACAGTGACCATAGTGGAACCCGGGTGGAGAGTCAGTGCTTGGGTGGGACTGGATCGATATGAAGTAGTATTGGCACCAGAGAGGGCCATGCTGCATTTGTGCTTGGCCTGGCACTGAGGGGTGAAACATGCATTGGCCTCTGCCGGGTCAGACACAGGCAAGGTAGCGGCTGCATGCATCGCCAGGTTAGAACCTGTGCCAGAACTCAGGACATGGAGATACACACTCTTCATTCTTTGCAGTGTCCTTCCCACCGCCAAATAAAATCAGGACACAAATGGCCTTCCATTTCTTGTTCACTTTGCAGTCTCATCTTGCTCAGTCAGTCACTGTTAGGGTGGCGAGGCATTGCATTCCTCGTAAGCCCAGCACCAGGGAGTCCGAGGCAGGAGGATTGAGAATTTGAGACCAGCCCCTCTGAACAAACATATAACTGTATGTCTGTTAAACTTGCTCACACCCTCACTGATGTATCAGAATTTTAGAGACTTCTGCATAATCCACAGTAACCAGGGCAAACAGAATGATAAATAGTCACACAGACAATGCTAGACAAGCAAGTAGTCACGAGTTTATTTCAATTTCTGAAGATATTCAGAACCATGAAGGTGTGTGTGTGTGTGTGTGTGTGTGTGTGTGTGTGTGTGTGTGTGTGTGTGTGTGTGTAGAGCTCGTTTGTGCAAATCTAGGGTCAAGGAAGGTAAAGTCTAAACCTGTACACCGGTCCATCAGGAAGGACAGGCCAGCGCTGACACACATTCACAGGCAGAATTTCTTTATACTTAGGGAAGCCTCAAATCTGCTCGGAAGACCTTTTAGCTGACAGGGTCTGGTTCCCTCAGTCCACAGCACAATCTTCTTTCTTAACATGTGTCCAGTGCAGATGTTTGCCATACCTTGAATATGCAGCAAAACCTGGATTAGTGTTTGAGGGACCTCCTGGGGACTAAATAACCTGCCCGAGGTGACAGATGAAATCAAGCGTCCTATCAATTAGGTGCCACTGATTGTCAGCCTGGTGGTATCTGAGCCCGAGAGCTGACGACTCGAGTAGAAAACAACGTTTACTTGCATCACGCTGTACTTGCAAGACGGAGAGAGATGCTTGCCAATTGCGCGCACCATCTCATGTTTCTAAGATCTTGAAAACAAGAAAGACCTCGCCAGAAATGCTTGGCCTGTCCTAGAGACACTCGGATCTGAAGACAGATTTGGAGAGAGAGGAGGCAGTGCAGTGCACCCATGCAAAGATCTGGGAGCCAGATACATCTGAGTTCCAACTACAGTTTGTTACCTTGTAAATGTTGGGGCCTTCAGTACAATTGTTAATTTAAAAAAAAATCCTTTCATTCGGTTATAATTTGCACTCAATATAACATGTGCCTTCAATATGTCAACGAGTTTTAAGTAACTTAGAGACCCATGTTATCATCCAAGTAATAAAGACATAGAACACATTCCTTCTATCTCTGCTGCATGACTTTTCCTGGGGACTCTGTTTTAGTTCACGCTAGATAAAAAGGACAATGACAGACACACCGGCCCCCACCCCCAGCCATCCAAGTTTACCATAATAAGCTGTGGAGTTTATAAGGGTAACTTACAGGGCAATGTCGAGTGGCTACACCCCCAGAGTCTCATCTTCCAAGCGACTGTCTATTCCTTATAAACCCTCTGGGGACAGATGGACTCCTGAGCCTTCTCACTCCGTGTGAGAATGTGTTAACAGGCCTGAGCTCACGGCGTCCTCGCGTAGATAACCACAACAGCCCCAATTCAAGATGGCAACAGCCTCACGTGACTCATTCCCACTCAAGTCACTCTCTTTGCTAGTGCAAGTTAACTAACTTGGGTGCTGAGATAAAGTAGTGAACACAACAGATGGAGATGTTGTTATTAGGCAGAAATGGAGAATTGAAAATATATAAAGATGAAGTACATGGTACCAGCACCCGATAGATGCTACATTAAGAGAGGGAAGTGATTAGAGGTGGGGGTGGAGCCTGTTCTGACCGAGATGGAGGGGGTAGGGGGTGGGGGAGAGGGGGATCTCCTCCTCGGTAAGGTGATCTTTGAGCTGAGATGTCGCAAAAGTGGGCATGTAAGCAATGTGGACCTTAGAGAGAGAAAACGGCAGAAACAATGGCCCTGTGGTGTGCGTGACTGGAGAAACTCAGAGAAATCAATGTAGCTGGAGAGAAGAGACAGTGGGGGACATGGCTAAGCAAATGGGGAGCGGGGGTGGAGTAGGGGTGGGAGTGACAGGGAAAGGTAAATGGGGAGCAGGGTGGGGTGGGAGTGACAGAGAAAGGTAAATGGGGAGGGGGGTCAGGTGGGGATGAGGGTGTTACAGCCTGGAGAGAAGAAACAGTAGGAGAGAGAGAAAGTTAAACAGGGAACAGGGGCCAAGTGGACATGTAGCTAGCTAGCTAGCTAGATGATAGATAGCCAGACCCCACCATCTTTGAAAACTTAGACTCTTACCTTGAATGTTAATGGGGAGTTGCTAGAGTTTGGGGCAGAGAGTACCTTCGTTTGTGTTTTATTGTTTTGGGACAGAGTTTCACTTTGAAGCCTTGGCCGGCTTGGAACTCAGGGAGATCCACCTGCCTCTGCAGTTTATGTAAGGTGCCTGGTATACAGTGTTTAATAGGCTTCAGTTAGTTGGGGATTAGCACTGATTCCTATGTATAAATGAGGCTGTGACCTCTGTTTATTGGTGTTTACCTCAAATGCACAGTCATACATTTGTTTACTGTGAATTTATGGAGTATAAATATTATACGTACTGAAAAATAGGAAATTTCTTAAAAAAAAAAAAAGCGCTAAGATGGGTGAGCGGGTAGAGAGGTCAAGAGGCAGGAGGATTGCTGTGATTTCTAGGCCAGCCTGGCTTACAGAGTGAGTTCCAGGACAGCAGGGCTACACGGTGGGGTCCTGTCTCAAATAAATAAAAACAACAACAAAAAAAGCCATTTTCCTTTCGAATTACTAAAAGAAATCTCTATGTGCATATATGAAATTTATGTGGCTAGATCTATGCATGTGCATGCACATATATACACGTGCCTACGTATGCATACCTGACCTTAACACATTTTGTAAATGATTTGTTTATTTTTACTTTTTCTGTGTCTCATTGTTGTGTCTGAGTGAGGGAGTCAGGTCCCCTGGAACAGGAGTTACAGACAGTTGTGAGCTGCCATGTGGGTGTTGGGAACTGAACCCAGGTCCTCTGGAAGAACAGCCAGTGCTTTGAAGTGCTGAGCTATTCCTCAGCCCATCTGAATTCCTAACAAAAATTATCTATCAATTATCTATCTATCTATCTATCTATCTATCTATCTATCTATCTATCTATCTATCTATCACCTGTCTACCGTGTGTGTGTGTGTGTGTGTGTGTGTGTATGAGAGAGAGAGAGAGAGAGAGAGAGAGAGAGAGAGAGAGAGAGAGGGAGAGAGAGAGAGAGGTGTATCATGTCCACACACCATGGCAGTTATGTGGAGGTCAAAGGACAGCACTGTGCAGTTGCATCTCACTCTATACCTTCCCATGGGTTCTGGGGATTTGAACTCCTGTAGTCAGACCTGTGTGGAGAACTTTACCAGGTGAGCTAGATTTTCAATCCTTGTTTCAATTAAAAAACAAAAAAAGAATAAAGCAATTTCCCCAAAGCAAAACTATTTTAAAGACAAAAACAGTACATGTGACAACATAAGAATACAGTTCTTGACATAACTGATTGGTGTTTCTGGAGTGCAGTGCCAAGGAAAGATTGGCTGTGATTTTGCTGGGAGCCACAGGTCCTGCTCTGAGTACGGCCATGGACTTTCTCCTTACCCTTCAGGAAAGCCCTCTACATAGATTTCGGCATATTTGCAGGTTTAAAGTAAGAAGACCATATTTTATGGGCAGATACGTTTTAACCTCTTTCATATAAATGGCTAGTCAAAACAGCCTTGCCCTCCCGCGGTTGAATAGAAATGTACTGCTTGGGGTTTCCTGTCTGCTGCTAAAAATATACAATCACTTTATACATTTAAAATAATCTGCAAATTTGCATAAAGCTTCTGGAAGTGTTTAAGATAAACAAGGTAGGTGACTATATTTTCTAAGGCTTGTACTGCAGAAAGCTTTATAAAGCAGGCTCAACAGTGGTTTTTACTATGGTTTGCCTGTAGACAACAGCTTGTAGTCTACACACTTTCACGTACACTGCTTTACTTTGCTCTTCTCTTCCTCCTCTCCCTCTTCTTCATTATTGCTGCATTTGCATGAGGTATGAGGTGTCTGGAAGTCTGACGAGCTGAGCCATCTCACTGGCTGGCTCACTTTGAATTCTAGAACCACCCCACCAATGACCAGGGAAGACACTATCTCCATGTAGAGCTGAGGAACTGGAACCATCCGTGAATGTTACAGCTGGAAGGTTTGAAGCCACTGCTGGTTAAAACACCACATAGATTCCCTTTCTTGAGTGTCTGGAGGTGAGGCCTTCTTCACTGATGTGGTCTAGCTTCACTGAATGTCTCTCTGCTGCTCTTCCAGCTCCTCCCTTCAAGAAGATTGGCTTCATTTTCAGCCTACTGCTTCCATAGCTGCTAGTTTCTGGCCTTTAAATCGATTGATACACAGTAAGGCCCGATGTGGAGACTGGTTCTTTCCATTGCTTACTCTCTTAGAAGCCCTTAGTAAATCTCTCCTCAGTCATCACTATCCAGGTCAGTTCCTGTTTTGTTTCCAAATCTATTATGGGCAGGGGACATGAGATGGCCTATGTGGATACACTCCGGCATACGTGGATACATTGCCTGGAGGTGACTTTGGAAACTTGGGCTTCTGTCGGCAAAGACAAAGGGAGTGAAACTGAATGTCAAACACTATGACCTGGGGAATGCAGAGTCAAGAGTCTAGGCCAACACGGGAGGCTAAGCTAGGGTCCTGAGGCCAAGGATGCACCTCTGTTGAAGCTGCACAGATATGCAAGGGCTGGAGAGAGGGCTCAGGGCTACCACGTGGCCAAGATGACGCAGCTCTGTGCTTCTCATGCTGTGATCCAATTGGCTCAAGTTTTCAGTAGGCTAGGATGCTTGCTTCGGCTTTTATAGGAGTATCCAAGAAATGCCCTTTAATAACTTATTCTGGACGTATTTATGAATGGGTTTTGCATGATTGATGCTCAGAAGTGTTTTTTTATTTTAAAATGTTTCAAGTAATAACAAGCTTCAAAGAAATCTTTTAACATTCTGTATTTTCATTACTTTGAATTATTCATCATCATTCTTGTCATCATCATCTTTGTGCATGTGTGTGTGTGTGTGTGTGTGTGTGTGTGTGCATGTGCACGCTCATGCCACAGTTCCATGTGGAGAAAGCCAGGGGACAACTTTCAGAAATTGGTTCTCTTTCTCACCATGGGCTGGGGGTGGGAGAATCAAACTCAGGTTGTTGGGATTGTATAGCAAGCACTTTCCTAGCTGAGATGACCTATCTTCTTGCCCATGTACTAGGTTTTTTAAAGAAACACACACACACACACACACACACACCATAAAACTGTAACTGTAGTTGTGGTTTTCTGGGTATCGAGCCTGATCCTGTTTCCTTTTTCCTTCAGTCAAGGAAACCACACACTGTTGAACTCAGTGTCTGTTTTTATGTCGATATTTTTATATTATTACATTCCAACCCAGAAAAGATGCACAGTACCATTTTAAACACACACACACACACACGCACACACACACACGCGCACACACACACGCACGCACACACACACACACACACACGCACACACACACACACACACGTGCACACACACACACACGCACACACACACACACACGCACACACACACACACACACACACACACACACGCACACACACACATGCGCACTTTGGATAAGGGATAATCTTACGAACTTGCACCTGCAGTGGCACTTTCTGGCTAATGCTGTTCCTTACTTGCGTCAGTCTTTGCATCTGTATTGCGATGCAGCTTTGGTCTCTGTCCTGTGTACACGTGGCCTTTTGTGATGAACCTAGTACATTCTGGGCTGTTCTACAGATGGCTGCTATAAACACCTTAGCAGGTGGCCCCTGCTGCGGAGTGGAATTGCTAAGTGAATCTGTCTTTTCTGTTAACAGACAGGCTACTGTCGATCCAGTAGGACAGCGATTTCTTTACTCCCTATGCAGTTGAAACTCCACGGCTTTGATCATATTTCATGACAGCACATTGGCAAGTATCTCTCTTTTCTCTGTGGTGGAAGGTTACAGTAGCGATTATAAACCTCTTCGTTGTGATATTCTTTAAGTTTGCCTGTTTTGTCTTGAAATACATTCGATTGCATACTACACACGAAGAACAAGAGAAAATAAAGACAAATACGTAGAATGCCAGTCTTCTTTCTAGACTGGAGAAACAAGCAAGCAGCACCTTGTTATTCCTCACTCACACGGGGGCCATCTGACGTGATCAGAACATTTGTATTTTGTATGAAGGATGGGATACATTCCCTCTTTCCACTGGAGAAACTCCAAGAACAGAAGAGTTAAAAGAATGTACAGTTGGAGTAATTAGCATCTGGCAACATGTCCAGTAGAGTCTTTGAACTTGCTCCTGGAATACAGAGACGACAATATTGAATGATGTCACTTTTGCATCTCAAAGCACCGTTCTATTTTTACACAGTGTCTACATCTGAGATTCTCCAGCACTTGGATACGCTTACAGCAAGCTCCCCAAAGAGTTTTGGGGGAAAAGGCCGTGCCACTAAATCAGAATTTACACCCTAATGACTGAGAGAATGGAAAGATAATTAGCAAGCATGAGACCATATTTCCATTTTGGTTGCGGACAAGGGGAACATTTAATCTTGTGGTGAGAGAGAGGCAGCTGGGGAGGAGGAGAGAGGGAGGGGTGAGTGCTGAGATGGGAACCCAGATGGGATTAGAGTGTAAGCATTTCAGCTTCCTCCTCATTTCTCTTTGCACTGTCTCTGGTCAACAAGAATCCTCACAAGAACAGTGCACTTCCTCTGCTCTAAGTGGCAGAAATAAGAGACTACCCCAAAGGGAGGAGGTAGAGAGTGAGCTTTGGGGTCACAAAGAAATATTCGGGGCTGGGGATTTAGCTCAGTGGTAGAGCGCTTACCTAGGAAGCGCAAGGCTCTGGGTTCCGTCCCCAGCTCCGAAAAAAAGAACCAAAAAAAAAAAAAAAAAAGAAATATTCAAGGGAGGAATCATGCCAGATGCAAACGTCTCCAAGATCAAAGACAGAATCCTCTGATTTGGGAGACTTCTTTATACTGGCTATGAGCTTTCAGAAGCTTGAGCCACCAGTGGAGTTTGGAAATACTGTCAACTGTCGCCAAGCTTGTTGAACAGTCCCTTTCCCCTTCTCCCATGAGGGCTAATTTTGGTAATGCGACATGGAAATCTGTCTACACATGCATTTACCCACAGAGGTAAGGGCAGTCTCATGAGGCTTCTCCCTCCCTCTGCCTGTTTTGCTGCAGATGAGATCTCACTGTATAGTTTAGGTTGGCCTAGAAACGGACAATCCCCTGCTTCCGCTAACCAAACACCAGGATTACAGGCATGCACCACCAGACCTAAGCTATGAACTTTCTGTTCAGTGACACTTTCGATTGTACATGTGTAAGAAGTTCTGACAGAAGTTCTCTAGAAACAGATAGGCATCTTCTTACAGTGCTTTTGAAGATTAAGACTTCTGCTGGCTGACGCTTTTAATCCCAGCACTCAGGAGGCAGAAGGAGGGAGAACTCTGAGTTCAAGCCCAGCCTCGTCTAGAAGAGCAAGTTCCAGGACAGCCAGGCTACACAGAGAAACCCTGTCCAGGGAAGAAATAAAAGGGAAAAAAACTTGAAACTTGCTTTACTTTGGGCCAAGACCCCTTTTCCCTCTTCCTCCTCTTCTTTTTCTTCTTCTCCAAGACAAGGTCTCACCTGCAGCCTTGGCTCACCTGGAACTCACTTCTGTAGCCCAGGTTGGCAGGATCCTTCTTCCGATCCTTAGTGCTCTCCTTGGAGTCCTGTCCTAGGTCACAGCTACTAGCCTGCCAGTGCTCACCCTCAGCCTCCAACCAACCTCATTGACTCTTCAAGTTCCAGAGAACCTCAGTTTCCTCAAGTGGCTCCCCAGAACGACAGCTGCCAAATCACTGGCCCTAACCCTCAAGAACCCGTGTCTTCAGTGCGAGAGAACACCCCTCTTAGTGTACTGACTTCATTCCTGTTACCCCAATGGAATGCAGCTCGCATGCTGACATTTTGTTCATCGGCACCAGAGAACGTGTGTTGCTCTTCTAACGTGCCCCACTTGAATTCTGACAGGCACCAGGAAACCTGTGAGGTAGACAGGACTGGCTATGTCCTTTTAGGTTTTAACACTAGTTACACACACTTATAAAACAAGACGGCCTTTCTGGCCCACCATATTTTAAGTAGAAACAGAAAGGGAGCAGTGTGACTTTTTAGAACGGGTTTTTTATTTTACTTAAAACTAGCTGAGGGAGGGACTAGAGGGACGGGTCAGCAGTTAACAGCACACACTGCCCTTCCAGACGAATGGCCCAGGTTCACGTTCCCAGCACACACATGGCAGCTTATAACTGTCTATAACTCCAAGGTCTGACACCGTCACACGGACAGACATACATGAAGGCAAAACACAAAAACACATAAAACAAAAATAAATCAGTTAAGAAGGAAAAAAACTAGCTGAAAGGATTTTAGGTTCTGGGTCTCTTTCTCTCCTGGGAAGTCGGTCTCTGGGCGCTTCGCTCTCTGGGCGCTTCGCTTCCTGTGCGCAGGCGCGTGTGCTTTTGCTTTCAATAAATCTTGGCTGAGAGGTGGAAGAACAAAACAAAACAAAACGTCTGGTTGGGGGCTGTAGAGATGGCTCACCGAATAAGGGCACTTGCTGCCAAGGCTGATGACCTGAGTTTGATGCCCAGAACCCACGTGGTCGAAGGAAGGAACAGGCTTCCACATGTTCTCTGACCTCTGCACATGTACTGTGGCGTATGTTAGTTCACACACAAAAATGCACGCCCACGAATAGACACGTGAATTTAAGGTGACATGACAGGTTGAAGGGGACAGCTGTCTAGGTCTGTGATCACGGCACTTAGGAGGCTGACTCAGCAGGGGCGTCAAGAGTCCTCTGGCACCTGGGCTACAAAGTGAAAGCCTCTCAAAATGTGAACGGACAGGGCATTGTAGCTCAGTGGTAGAAGCCCTGTTCAGTACAGGCAAGGCCCAGAGCGACATGCAAACAAAAACCAAAACAAAGCACAATGGCCTGGCGAGTTACGAAAGGTTACAGAGCTCTTTAGTATTTAGCGCAATTGTTCTCATTGGTGGAGCCTAGGCAAGCACTCTGCCACTGAGCCAAACCCCCAGCCTCGGCCCAAACCGGTCAGAACTGTGTTACCGGATTCTTCCAAGTCTCTCTTTTGCGCGGCGGCATCAGGATGCTGATTGCTATATGGAACTGGCGCGTTGTGTAAAGGAGCGCCACCCCATTCACATTCTCCAGTTAAAAAAGATCTGCTATGGGGGTTGGGGATTTAGCTCAGTGGCAGAGCGCTTGCCTAGCAAGCGCAAGGCCCTGGGTTCGGTCCCCAGCTCAAAAAAAAAAAAAAAAAAAAAAAAAAAAATCGGCTATGTAGAGTGTCACCAACAACATTTTCTGACCCAGACTTCTGCTGTGTCCATGCAGATTTTCTCAAACCATCCATTTGTGTGTGAATGACTCTGTGACTCTGGAGAGAAAGGAAGGGAACAGGAGAGAGAGGGAGAAGGAGGTATGGCTTGTGGCTGCTTAGATCGTAGGCCATAGCTTATCTACTAAGTGGTGATGAGACTGACGTGGGCAGCGGCAGTAAACTCTGAATGTGGAACTGACATTCCCTTTAAAAAGACACTGCCAGGCTGCCTCTGTTCTCCCCAAACTAAGGTAGGTTTAGAAAGGACATTGCAAAGCTGGTCACCTGTGATGGTTTGTTTGTGCTCGGCCCAGGGAGTGGCACTATTAGAAGGTGTGGCCTTGTTGGAGTAGGTGTGTTATTGTGGGTGTGGGCTTTAAGACCCTTATCCTAGCTGCCTGGAAACCAGTATTCTGCTAGCAGCCTTCAGATGAAGATGTAGAACTCTCAGCTCCTCCTGCACCATGCCTGCCTGGATACTGCCATGCTCCCACCTTGATGATAATGGACTGAACCTCTGAACTTGTAAGCCAGCCAGCCCCAATTAAATGTTGTCCTTACAAAAGTTGCCTTGGTCATGGTGTCTGTTCACAGCAGCAAAACCCTCAAATGACCTCAGGAAAAGGTCACCAAACGGGGACTCTGTCAGAACATGGTCCAAGAATGGAGTTGCGTGAAGAGAATTCTGAGTGCTTATGAGAAACGCCAAGAACACAAGAGTCTTGTGACCTCAGTTTCTTCAAAACAGAATTGTTCTTGGGATGTGCTTTTGTGCTCTTCCCAGGTGTAGCAGATAGGAGCGAGTTTACTACAGATTAGTCATTAAGACTGGCTATTGTTGTTTACATGCCTCTATGGAAAAACATGTTTTTGCCACTAGTGTGGCTTGCTTGCCACATGCTGCTTTGTGACTGTACACGCTCCTCGGTGACTCCTCTTAACCCTCAGGATATTTGTCTGAGGTTCTGATGAAAGTTGGCTATTGCATGAGACTTTAGCCCCCCTCATTCTTAGGCTCCATTCCTTAGGTCCGAAGGCCTTCAGAGCAGTGACAAGACTGTACAGAAGGAAAGGTATAGTAGGTATAGTTGCGGGATATTCTTTCACACCACCTGATCCCAGATGGAAATTCACTGGCTTAACTGGAACACAAACTGAACAAAACAGAAGCAAACAGTGTCTGGCTAAAGATTTTCTAATGGAAGCTGAGGCCTAGTGGGCCATGTGAACGCTGAGAACAGAGATCGTGTTGTGTGTCACAAGTCCTACCGGTCAGTCACACAAATGTTATAGACCACAGACGGGCGTCTGACTGGGGACAAGGATGACAAAATACGTCTTTTGCCTTTTTCCACTTTGTCATGCACACAAAGGCACCAATGCTGGCTTTGTTCTGGGATGAAGTCTGACATTCCTTCCTGGACCTACCCGATCATTAACACAGAGAGAACATTCCTGCCTGCAACCAGTCCCACAACTCTCCTGTCACCCAACGGAAGAAGAAGGCAGTATAGAGGGTATCACACTGGACTGGGCCTTTATTTTCTTTTCTTTTTTTTTTTTTTTTACTATTATTTTTTTTTTATTAACTTGAGTATTTCTTATATACATTTCAAGGGTTATTCCCTTTCCCGGTTTCCGGGAAAACATCCCCCTCCCCCCTCCCCTTCCTTATGGGTGTCCCCCTCCCAACCCTCCCCCCATTGCCGCCCTCCCCCCATAGTCTAGTTCACTGGGGATTCAGTCTTAGCAGGACCCAGGGCTTCCCCTTCCACTGGTGCTCTTACTAGGATATTCATTGCTACCTATGGGGTCAGAGTCCAGGGTCAGTCCATGTGTAGTCTTTAGGTAGTGGCTTAGTCCCTGGAAGCTCTGGTTGCTTGACATTGTTGTACTTTTGGGGTCTCGAGCCCCTTCAAGCTCTTCCAGTTCTTTCTCTGATTCCTTCAACGGGGGACCTATTCTCAGTTCAGTGGTTTGCTGCTGGCATTCGCCTCTGTATTTGCTGTATTCTGGCTGTGTCTCTCAGGAGCGATCTACATCCGGCTCCTGTCGGTCTGCACTTCTTTGCTTCATCCATCTTGTCCAATTGGGTGGCTGTATATGTATGGGCCACCTGTGGGGCAGGCTCTGAATGGGTGTTCCTTCAGTCTCTGTTTTAATCTTTGCCTCTCCCTTCCCAGCCAAGGGTATTCTTTTTCCTCATTTAAAGAAGGAGTGAAGCATTCACATTTTGATCATCCGTCTTGAGTTTCGTTTGTTCTAGGGATCTAGGGTAATTCAAGCATTTGGGCTAAAAGCCACTTATCAATGAGTGCATACCATGTATGTCTTTCTGTGATTGGGTTAGCTCACTCAGGATGATATTTTCCAGTTCCAACCATTTGCCTACGAATTTCATAAACTCGTTGTTTTTGATAGCTGAGTAATATTCCATTGTGTAGATGTACCACATTTTCTGTATCCATTCCTCTGTTGAAGGGCATCTGGGTTCTTTCCATTTTCTGGCTATTATAAATAAGGCTGCGATGAACATAGTGGAGCATGTGTCTCTTTTATATGTTGAGGCATCTTTTGGGTATATGCCCAAGAGAGGTATAGCTGGATCCTCAGGCAGTTCAATGTCCAATTTTCTGAGGAACCTCCAGACTGATTTCCAGAATGGTTTTACCAGTCTGCAATCCCACCAACAATGGAGGAGTGTTCCTCTTTCTCCACATCCTCGCCAGCATCTGCTGTCACCTGAGTTTTTGATCTTAGCCATTCTCACTGGTGTGAGGTGAAATCTCAGGGTTGTTTTGATTTGCATTTCCCTTATGACTAAAGATGTTGAACATTTCTTTAGGTGTTTCTCAGCCATTCGGCATTCCTCAGCTGTGAATTCTTTGTTTAGCTCTGAACCCCATTTTTTAATAGGGTTATTTGTTTCCCTGCGGTCTAACTTCTTGAGTTCTTTGTATATTTTGGATATAAGGCCTCTATCTGTTGTAGGATTGGTAAAGATCTTTTCCCAATCTGTTGGTTGCCGTTTTGTCCTAACCACAGTGTCCTTTGCCTTACAGAAGCTTTGCAGTTTTATGAGATCCCATTTGTCGATTCTTGATCTTAGAGCATAAGCCATTGGTGTTTTGTTCAGGAAATTTTTTCCAGTGCCCATGTGTTCCAGATGCTTCCCTAGTTTTTCTTCTATTAGTTTGAGTGTGTCTGGTTTGATGTGGAGGGCCTTGATCCACTTGGACTTAAGCTTTGTACAGGGTGATAAGCATGGATCGATCTGCATTCTTCTACATGTTGCCCTCCAGTTGAACCAGCACCATTTGCTGAAAATGCTATCTTTTTTCCATTGGATGGTTTTGGCTCCTTTGTCAAAAATCAAGTGACCATAGGTGTGTGGGTTCATTTCTGGGTCTTCAATTCTATTCCATTGGTCTATCTGTCTGTCTCTGTACCAATACCATGCAGTTTTTATCACTATTGCTCTGTAATACTGCTTGAGTTCAGGGATAGTGATTCCCCCTGAAGTCCTTTTATTGTTGAGGATAGCTTTAGCTATCCTGGGTTTTTTGTTATTCCAGATGAATTTGCAAATTGTTCTGTCTAACTCTTTGAAGAATTGGATTGGTATTTTGATGGGGATTGCATTGAATCTGTAGATTGCTTTTGGTAAAATGGCCATTTTTACTAAATTAATCCTGTCAATCCATGAGCATGGGAGATCTTTCCATCTTCTGAGGTCTTCTTCAATTTCTTTCCTCAGTGTCTTGAAGTTCTTATTGTACAGATCTTTTACTTGCTTGGTTAAAGTCACACCGAGGTACTTTATATTATTTGGGTCTATTATGAAGGGTGTCGTTTCCCTAATTTCTTTCTCGGCTTGTTTCTCTTTTGTATAGAGGAAGGCAACTGATTTATTTGAGTTAATTTTATACCCAGCCACTTTGCTGAAGTTGTTTATCAGCTTTAGTAGTTCTCTGGTGGAACTTTTGGGATCACTTAAATATACTATCATGTCATCTGCAAACAGTGATATTTTGACCTCTTCTTTTCCGATCTGTATCCCCTTGATCTCCTTTTGTTGTCTGATTGCTCTTGGGCCTTTATTTTCTAACCACCACTTTTCCTTATTTATTTTTACTTACTCAGTGTTAAACAACTGTAATAAATGCTAGCAGGACATATGGCTCCCATTTGAGAATATCTATCCTTTGAGCCAGGAATTACATTCTTCAGAATTTATCGAGCAGATAAGCTGGCAGATGTGGAAAACAATGCATCTCTGAAAATAACCTTGACAACGTTATATAAAATGTCCAGAGACTAGAAACAGGGTCAGCAGGGAAAACAGCTCAGTGGGAAGGCATTTGCCAACCACTTGAGAGGCCTCAGAGCTGATCCTCCTCAATACTGAAAGTAAAACAGAACAAAAAGCTAGCAGAGACAATATAAATATTCATCAGCAAGGATGACTACATTACCACACACACACACACACACTCATACACATACACACACACTCATACACACACACACATATACACACCACACACACACACACACACACACACACACACACACACACACACACACACACACAGGATAGTAGCAACCATGGTTAAAAAGCAGATCCCTAAACACTATTAGAGAAAGATATGGATAGGTGCTGCCTTGGAGGGCAGGGCCAGGGCCAGGACATATTCTTGTCTATGTGTAAGGAATCTCCAGAAGGATGTAGATTACTGGTGATACATTCATTCTGGGGGAGAACTAGACAGTTGGGAGGCAAGGGTGGGAGGGAAGCTCACTCTTCACATCGCCCCTTTAAGGGCATTTCAGTTGTGACACATGTAAATCTTTTTCATGTTGTGGTGTATGTAAATTGTTTCCAAGGTTTAAATTATTGCTTATAGGAAATAAGAACACATCTGAAAGACAAAACCAAGGCATTTCGTGAAATTACGGTTTAAAGAAACAGAAGGAAATGGGCTATGCATTTAAGGTTTAGTCTTTATCATTGCAATGAACCGTGAAATGTGTTACCTATCTGTAACTGGTCACTGACCTGCTTAATAAGGTTCTATTTGCATAAAGGAAGTCACAGGTACTAGGCAACGAGGGGCTGAAGCATTGGAGTGCTTTTCCTTTGACTTGTACAGCAACGGAAACTGCTAACATTGGTGGGAGGAAGGATTAAGGAATCATGACTAATTCTGAACAACCTCTGAACAACTGCTTGTCTTAACTACCTCTTTTCTGACTTTGCTGGTATTTGGGTATATAACACCCCCAAAGTCAGGGAAGAACCCTCTATTGTTCCTCTGATTTATAACACTTTGATCACAAAATGTTTTCAGTGAACATTTGTGAGCTCTTTGTATCAGAGTGCACTCTAACCAGCATGGAAAACCATGAACCATGGAAAAGGGGGAGGGGAAGCAGTCATTTTGTTAGAAAAGCCAGTGGTGGCAGATGGCATGGTAACCACTTAAAATTCTATGGCATGACAGGACTGTGGAATAAACTAGGCTTAAGTAAAAAGAGAGAGAGAGAGAGAGAGAGAGAGAGAGAGAGAGAGAGAGAGGGAGAGAGAGAGAGAGCGCGCAATGCTTCATACTCAACGTTTGTACTATAATTTATTTGAATGCACTATGAACAGATTTGCATTCCCCACCAGGGGGAGGATTTAGGACTGTCATTTTCATCTTCCATCAGTTCTAGGGCCAGTGTGTACTGGGTGTTGGATAGTTTTTGGATTAAAAAACAGAAGTTCAGGGCTGGAGAGATGGCTCAGCCGTTAAAGGCAAGTCTCACAACCAAAAAAAAAAAAAAAAAACAAAAAAAACAAAAACAAAAAAAAAAAAAAACAGAAGTTCAAAACAAATTGCCTAAATTGGTAGTTTTATTATTATTTTTTCTGTTTCGAGATCTTCCCACAAATGTAAATATGGTTCATAATTTCAGGGAAATCATAGGATATCTGCACCCTCTGCCTTATTCGTCAAGCAAATCAGAGATTCTAGATTTAAGAAATTATGCAGTTTAGGGATTGAGGATGTAGCTCAGTAATAGAACATTGTTGGTCTTGAATAAGTAAAAGGTGCTGCCTAGTTCTATGTCAACTTGACACAGGTTGGAGTCTCTTAAAACATGGGAACCTCAATTGAGAAAACTCCTCCATAACATCAAGCTGTCAGCAAGCCTGTCAGGCATTTTTTTTTTTAAACAAGTAATTGCTGTGGAAGGGCTCAGCCCATTGTGGGCAGGGCCGTCTCTGGGCTGGTTGTCCTGCAAGCCAGTGAGTAGCACTCCTCCATAGCCTTTGCATCAGTTCCTGCCTTCAGGTTCTGGCTCTGCTTGAGACCTATCCTAACTTCCTTTGATGATTGGTGATGTGGAAGCATAAGCCAAACAAACCCCTTTCTCTTCCAGTTGCTTTTCATGGTGTTTTACCACAGCAATGGTAATCCTACCTAAGATTTGAAGCTCTAAGTTCAATCCCCAACATAGGGGGGGTGGAATTCTACCTTTAGAATACAAAGCACAGAGAGAGAGGTAAACCTCTAGATCCATTTTAAATGTTTCCTTTGACAACTTTATGCGTATATATTGTTTTACTCACTGTCTTACTGCTGTTCAGAGACACCAGGACCAAGGTGACTCTTACAAAGTAAAGTGTTTAATTGGAGACTCGCTTACAGTTTCAAAGGCTTAGTCCATTATCATTGCAGTAAGAAGCTTGGAGGTAGAGAGGCACACATGGTGCTGGATAAGTAGCTAAGAGTTCTACATCCCGATCCCCAGACAGCAGGGAAAGAGAACTGGGTCTGTCAGGGGCTTTTGAAATCTCAAAGCCCATTCCCAGTGATATACTCCTCCAATAAGGTCACAACCACTCAAACAAGGCCACACCTTCCAATCCTTCTCAGATAGTGCCAATCCCTAATGACTAAGCATTTAAATATAGGAGCCTTTGGGGGCCATTCTCAGTCAAACCACCGCACGTATATTTGGTTATTTTCAACCCGATACCCTTTCACACCCTCCCACTCCCACTGAGCCTTTCCCAACAAGGCCTCTCTTACCCTACCCCTTTTGACTGTTTTGTTTTACTTTAAAATTTCTATTATTTTTCTTCTATGAAAGCTTTCTTTCATCTCTCTCATACCCTAGAAACTCACTACGTCTGAAAAAGGACTTTTCATGTAGAAAGGTGCCTCTCTCAGTTATAAAGTTATTCCTTTTTATAATTTAACCAATTAATTGGTGCTGTGGATTAAACCTAGGACCTCGAGCATGTATAACGTAGGATTCACTTACACATTTCAGTTGTTGAAGACCATGCAAAAGGTAATTTCCGAGTGAATGCTTAGCAACTAATGCCTGCGAACTCTTCCCTCAGCTGAGGACTGGAGGGGCATGAGCAGGAGCAGCGTGGAGGAGGGCTGGACAAGCAGGGTGCAATATGCCATGAAACAGCTGTGTGTGGAGTCCGTATGGGGTGAGTATATACTCTGTAAGGGAAGAAGAGTAACCTTTGTCTGTGTTGAAGAGCTTTCACCTCTATTTTGGTCATATATAACTGTTAAGGCTCCCATTCTTAATTACAAACCGACTTTCTCATTGCTGTGAGCAAATACAGGAAAGTTCAAAGAAGGGGCTAAGACCTGGGGGTGGGGGGAACAACAATGATTTCAGATGACCCATTCTAATGAGAGAGGGAGGGCAGAGCAACTCACACCGAGGACATCAGGAAGCAGAGGCCTGCTGTTGGGGTTTCCTTCTTCCGTCTTTCCAAGGGGCTACAAGGCTTGAGCAGTCTTCTCTCTCGTCATCCACCCTGGAAATCTTTTTGTAGACACAGCTGGAAGCTACCTTAATCTATTAGAGGCTCTTGAATCAATCAAGTCGACCATCAACATCAACTATGATGTCAGATTCCAGGGAAGACTGAGAAGCTCCAATGGAAGCTATGCAGGCTAACTACAGATGACAATAACTCTAAATGGTCTGTGTCACGAGGGAAGCTACACCATGTTAATGTGTATTCTATGTGTGTGTGAGCGCACATTCATGTGCACTTGTGTATGCCAGAGATTGGTATTGTTTATCTTCCTCTTATGTTTTGAGCCCGGTCCTCCTCACTGAACTGATGCTCATCAATTTGTCCAGGCTGGCCATTGAGCTGGCCTATTTGCTCTCCCCCAGCACTGGGATTAGCACAGCAGTAGCTGTCTCCTGCCATACCTGGCTTTAATGTAGATGACTGGGTTCTGAACTCAGGTCTTCGTGTTTGCCTAGAGGGTATTTTATCCAGTAACCAATATCCCCAGTTCTTACTGCACTAAGACACAGACCGTGAACCTCTCACCCAATTATGTTTCTCTGATCACCACAGAAGGAAACCTCACCTGTGGAGGAGAGCTCTGTGACAGCCATGGAAAACACAGGTTCTTTATGAACACTGCAGCAGCAGGAAGTACCTCAGTCAACAGTTAGGCGCTGTTTCTCATACTGACCTGGTCTTCTATCTTCTTTTTTTTTTTTTTTTGGTTCTTTTTTTCGGAGCTGGGGACCGAACCCAGGGCCTTGCGCTCCCTAGGTAAGCGCTCTACCACTGAGCTAAATCCCCAGCCCCAGTCTTCTATCTTCTAATTGTAGCTTTTTAAGCTCCAACCTCATTAGCCATGACATAAGCTCTCCCATATTGTGCAAGTATTTTAAACAATGAGAATTCATTTGAGAATTCACTCTCCAGGTGAATTTTCTTCTTGAGGGCTATTTTCAAAGTCATCACCAAACTCTTGCTTTCCCAAACACTTGTAATGTTAACACAAGCCTGCTGAAAATGTAGTTCCTAGGATGGACCATGGTATCCCATTCTATGGGGGTAACCATATTGGGATCCAGAGGGACTTTCGATCTTCAAAGGCTTTGAGCTTCCCACGGACCCTCCCTACATGTGTTAAACAGTGAGCTGTTGGGTTGGGGATTTAGCTCAGTGGTAGAGCGCTTGCCTAGTGAGCGCAAGGCCCTGGGTTCGGTCCCCAGCTCCAAAAAAAAGAAAAAAACAAAAACAAAACAAAAACAAACAAACAAACAAAAAAACAAAAACAGTGAGCTGCTACTGAAATTTGGCCAGAAAACTGCCAAGACTTTTGTTTGCCAAGTAACACCATCCTAGTGACGTTTTACCTCTACCCAACAATGGGATATGATTACTTTCATTTTGTTTGTCCTAGTAGATGAATCTTTTACTTTTAATAATATGTTCATATATAACTATTCCAACTGTTACTATAAGTTAATACTTTAGAGTGGAGTTTCTTGCTTTTACCTAAAGGACTTGAAATTCCCCCTCTTTGACTTGAAATTCAATAAAATATTATTGAATATTTTATTCAATAGCTAGGAATCCACTTAGCCAGTTATCCAGTCTTATCTCTCAACCACAAAGGTGTGTCCTCTCAACACAGATACCAAGTGTCCTGACGGACTTGGTGAGCACTTTCTTTAAAAGTTTCTTAGGCAGACAGTTTCTCTGATGACAAGCACTGCAGACATCTTACCATGGGAAGAACATTTTAGAGCAGCTTCTGGGTATCAGAAAATCGCGGGCGGAAAAGCTTGAGAAGAGAGAAAGAACACAGCTGAACAGGTCTACCAAACCTGTATAATTTGAGGAAATGGAACATGCAGGAATATTCAGCCAAATAAGAGCCCAAGTAGAGTGTGGCGGCATCCACCTATGCACACAGCACTGGGGTGGCTCTCTTGTAGATACAAGCTTTAACATTAAAACACAAAAGTAGTGTGAGCTCATTCTCGTGGACAATGATGCAACTTTATTGTGTGCAGTCTTTCACACACTGGCTATTAGCTTTCCCAAGGAAAGTCAGATTTATGACAGAAGTCATTTTGAAAGAGACATTCTGGGCAATACTAGAGAAAGCTGAAGAGAGTTGTTTTTTTTTGTCTGAAAGTAGAAAAAATGGGGGTGGGGACAGATGTGAGAATCTAGAATCTTCCAGAGGTTTCTACCACCACCATAAAAACAGCTGGGGCGAGCACAGCACTTGCCGGCATGGGTGAAGAAGCTGGAGGTTTGAATGCCCAGCACTGCAAAAATCAAATCAAACTACACGAACAAAGGGCTTCCCTGCTGTGCACAGCTCTTGGTACTCTGTATAACTTTATTACATGACATAATATTTTATTTAACACAAAGTCCACTTGGTCTAACAAACAGACAGGCTCTAATTTCGCTGCCTGCCAGCAAAGTCATTCTTCAGGTATGTGAAACAGCTCAAAGGTCAGTGGAAAGTGCGGTCACAGTTCACCGACATTTTCTCCAGAATCCCACCCGGTTTCCTTTGTGAGTAGACTCCCAGAGCTACACTAGTGCTGTGAGCTCACTGCCCTGTTGCTGCTCTGGAAACTTAGACCTAATAAAAGGAGTTAGAGATCTGGAGGCTCACTTAACAGTCTCCATACGAAGCAGGCTGCTGAGGAGCCTTCCCCACAGCTCAGCTGCCCACAGAACACTGGGAGCAGCCGCTCTCCAACGCTCCACTCCAACCCACTCTCTTCTGGAGTGTTAAAAGCTTAGTTCTGGGGGTTGGGGATTTAGCTCAGTGGTAGAGCGCTTGCCTACGAAGCGCAAGGCCCTGGGTTCAGTCCCCAGCTCTGATAAAAAGAACCAAAAAAAAAAAAAAAAACTTAGTTCTGCCCCTGGCACTTCAACACACTGTGACTACAGGGTCCACTGTCACTTTCTGGGAGGCAAGGTCAGAATCCCGATTAGAAACAAGAGAACTGAGCTGAGTGTAGTGGCTCACGCCTGGGTCTTAAGGCTTGGGAAGCTGAAGCAGGGGAATTACCTCGAGTTCTGGGCCAATCTGGCTCCATGGTGAGATGGTACCTCAAACAAACAAAATAAAAAATATAAGCAAAATACACAGCGAGTACTAAAAGGAATGGGAACCCAAAGGATACCTGAATTCCTCTCACTTTACCTGCTTTTCTCACTGTGACTGCAACAGAAGAGTTGACATTTGAGCTTCTAGTGTAAGACACAAAACACACACACACACACACACACACACACACATATAACTAGTTAAAATAAAATTTAAAAAAATTATCCAAGAGGAGGAATATAATTGTGATAGGAAACTAAGAATCATGAAGCTCACTACAAAAGACAAACACTACTGAAACATGTTGTGCTGGCCTTGACACACGCAGGCAGACTGTCGCCTAGCTCTGAGGCAGAGGGTCAAGGTTGACACAGGGCTCGGAGGAAATATTTACCAGAGAGAATGTGGTGATTCATTTATCAGTCCAGAGATCGCAAGTATAAAACTTCAAGATATAAGAAGGATCAAATTATATCATGTATGTGATTCAATTTAAAATGTCTTAGCCCTCTTACATTATATTATCTGGATTATAACTGTAAAAAAAATCAAATTACATTCATATGAAACTTTTATCAAAAGAAATCAAATCCATTTTTATGAAACTTTATAGTACAATTATTTTTAGTTGGTCTTTCCTTAGGTCACAGTATTTATAATTCCATTTACATCTGTATAATTTTTAAAATTAAAAAACAAAAGCAAATCAATAGAAATCTAAGTTTTCTTTTGTAAAACTCTCTTCAGTCTCCAGGCCGGCACCACATGACAGTGTTGACTTGTCCTCCAGACATGGACAACTCCCAGGATCCCTGGCTTACGAACCATTCAGGCCTCGACTCATTAGGAATGCTTTTTGGTTTGGCTCACGTTGCAAGAAATTCTGGAGCATGTCCATGCCGTCCAGGGACCCCCCAGGCTTCAGGATTAAGTTTCTGTATTTCATTCCAACCTAATAAAAGAAAACATCATGCCTAATAACTCACGGGCAGAGCAATCCCCCAGATCCCCAGACACAAGGAGAGGTGAGGGTGAGGAAAAGGGGGCTTTCAGCCTTACTCAAGTCTAGACATTCTCTTCTGCCCACATGCAGCTTGCTCCCTCCTTCCTGTAGTTAGAGATTTGGAGCCTCAGGTCTTCCCTGTCTGATATTATTGTGTCCTGTCCTTAGATTCTCAGCTGTGAGCTGACAACATAAGCAGGCAGGGACACCAAACATCCCAACAGAACACAATTTGCTACTGCCCGTTAGCCCAGTTCCGGTGCGATCAGGCAGGGTTAGCAGAGCGAGTGTTCCAGAGACATGTGCTTTGAAGTGGGAACATGGCTGCTGTCAAATTGCTTCAGGTCTTTTTATAAGGGGCTCACAACAAAAACAAAACAGCCCCCCACCACACACACACAAAGACACCTGAGCAACATTCTTATGGATGGTCGAGTGACAAGCGTTTCTGAGGGGTCAGAAGTGGAATCATGGAAGTCTTTGGGGATGGAAGTCTGGAGCTTTAAGAGAAACCACAGCTCCTTTGTGTTTATTCCCGTAAACACACGCACAGATTAGCTGAAAGAGAACAGCTGCTGCTCGGCCTCACAGAGCACAGCTCCATCACCTCAGAGCCTCCACTGTCCTGGTAACGAGCTCAACCAGCCCTAGTCCTGGATGTGCATATAAAATTAATGGGTGCTGCTCACGTTGTATTGATTACATGGTCTGACCAATACCACTGGTAATCCTTCTGGGTACAGGAAGAACTAGAGAATTACCAGAGACCAAAGCAGCACCAGCCTGGACTGAAAACAAGAGCCTGCCTGTTACAGCCTTCCGAGGCGTAACTGTCACGTAAAATAAAATGAGTAAAATCCACCAAGTTACACAGCAGCAAACCCAGCTAATGCCCTACCGCGCCATGAAGTGATCTTTTGCTGCTCTGACAGGTAACTAACACTTACAAAGTTTATACCTAAGAACCAGGCAATGTTGGTAACAGGAAAAATTTTCAAAACAAAACAAAAAACCCTCAAAACATTTTAGGTAAGTTGGTGATTCTGTTATGGCTCTCATACTATAGCTACTCTCAGCTGCATGCCATCCAGTGTGCTGAGGCAGCCACGCCTGATGCAAGCTCACATTCGACATTCTCACATTTAATGAATTCTAGGAAGGAGTAAGCATTAAAGTTAGTGTTTGCCTAAGTTCCCAGGCAGCCAGGCCAATACAATTATAAAATACATGCTTAACTTTTCAATCAACAACATATAAAAACATTTAAAAGAGAAATTAATATATTTGGGCCTCAGGTTCTTCGGACTTGCTATGCAAGGGATGACTGTGGTCTTCTGACCCTTCTGTCTTTCCCTCCTCAGTGCTGGAACGAGGGCACACACCACTGTTTCTGCTTCATGCTCTACTAGGAATTGAGCTCAGGTCAAGTGCAGGCCAGGCAAGCACTCTGTCTACTAAGTGAGCCACACTTCTCCAGTCTCATGAAACCCATAACGATTTGTGTAAACAATTCAAGCAAGACACAGTGGCGTGCACCTGTACTCCATGCTGTAAGGGAGGTTAGAGGAGGGGGTGTGTCACTTGAACTCCATTGTAACACAGTGTTATCATTTCAATATATAACCCCTCCACACACAGGGGTTCTCTCTGTAGCCCTGGATGTCCTTGAACTTGTTTCGTATACCAGGCTGGCCTCGATCTCAGAGATCTTCTTTCCTCTGCCTGGGACTAAAGGTGTGCACTCCCACTGCTCCACTCAGCATGTGAAGTTTTATGTATCATTGAGTCTTGTTGTTTGCTGGGTTTTACTGACAACAAACCTGCATCGGTCTCAGTACAGGTTTCTAAAGCTCTGTGTTGCTACCGTATGCACAGACCCAGGGCCTGAGCGTGACGGCATTTCGGGGGATGTGAAAGCGGGCTCGTACACTGCCGGAGAGGAGCACGGCAATCTTGTCGCTTTATTTATAAGTATCTTAAGGAAAGAACCTGCAGCCACGGCTCCTGGACTTCTTAGTAATTGTGTCAGTGAGGATTTGGGGCTGGTTTAATTTGTGTTGTTTTGATACGTTGAAGAAAATAATAACAAGTTAAAAAATGTTTTTAATGTGGTCAGCAGTAATATCACCAGTCCGACAGTAATTGAGGTATGACTGGCTGTTCTTGTCATAGGCTCCGTCATTCTAAGGAGCAACGCCTTAGTCCAAACACGCCCCCATTTCCTTCCCCTCCCTCACTGTTCAATGTGTTTCAGTCTGACCACTGTCTTGCGTTAGCGTGCGGAGCAAGTAAGGCCTGTGCTCTCTGGTACAGTGGTATTGAATATCACAGACCATGCAAGTGAGGTTTCTTGGATTATAACAATATTTAAACCTTATATCAATGAAAACTTAAAATATATACTAATAGCAGAGAACACAGGATAACGAACCCACATTTATGACATACCCTCAATAATGGGTCCTGAGGTAACAAGCAGCCCCATGGTACCTTGTTTATTCAGTTCCTGGGTTCTACATAAATCCAGGGGCCTCTGAATGCTTGGCAAGCATTTACCTAGCTGAGCCACATCCTTGATGGCCCGTTACTATTACTGTTGTTATTTTTGAGACAGGAATTATAAAGTCTAACTTCATCTCTGACTCTTATGTTCCTGCCTCAGCCTTCCAGGCAGTGGGATTATAAGTGTGTCCACTACACCTAGCAGTAATTAGTATTTTTCCACAGATATTCCTTGTTCAAGCTCTGTATATTATATGTACCACTGTTTACAAAGCATGGTGGTACCAACACAATCAGGCAGATATCTGAGTTTGAGGCTAGCCTCGTCTATATAGCAAGTTCTAGGCCAGCCAAGGCTACATAGTAAAACTCTGAAAAAAAATTTATATCAAATATTACAGAAAAATAACGAAATATTAAGACATCACCCAAGATGCAATATCTGACAAAGTTCTCCACCAACTGCTCTAAATTTAGTAGGGGAGTTTCATGGGAAGGGAAAGCAGGCACGGGAACCTGTACTGAGGAGATGGCTCAGGCCTGCTCCCTGCAGAGCCCTGTCAGAGCAGGGCACTGTTTAGTCTCAGAACATGTGGTTCAGCACAGCTCAGTCTTCCTCTGCTTATGCTTCCAAACAAGTTGATTCAATTTCCTCAATTATAGGGCAATGTTCTTTTAATAGTTCCATTTCCCTTGTACTGAAGCCTTGAGAAGAGTTTAAGAGTCATTTTGGTAACAGGACCTAGCTTTCATTAAGGATAAAAAAGTAGCTGAGCGAGTCTTAGTGTTTAAGAAGGTGCCGTACTCAGAATGAGAAGCATGGGAGGCGACATCCCACAGGTGAGGGAATGCTGGCCTTCAGCCATTCAGTGGTGTTTACACAAGAAAGAAACTTGACCTGTCAGAGAGGCAGGGAGAGGAGCTCAAAGTTCTTCTAGAAGACTGCAGAGTCAGATCCTATCAGCCCTCCTAGGAAGGGAAATCCATCAGTGGGCAGAGGTTTAGAATCCTCAGGTATCTTTGGTACTATGAAGGCCTTTCTAACTCCACGGGTTCCTGAGGCAAGGCAGGCCATGGAGTCATACCCAGGCCTGAACTGTGGCTTGATGCATTAGCTATGGAGTACTTGGCCTTCCCTTCCTTATCTATAAAATGGGAATGTGCTGTCCTTATATTTTCCAGGCTGTTAGACACAGAGTGTGATTTGATAACTCCTACCCCCCAAACCCCCAAGCACTTACTTATCTATCTAAGCAGGGAAATAACTGCATTCTTGCTTTGACATTTCCTGAAAATTACTTGTGTCTTCTAATAAAGCTAAAAGAAAACACAAGAGATTGCAGCTCCACTATCAGTGAGGAAGAACAGATAATTCAGGAAGAATATTAAGCAGGAGAGAGAAGGCCTTCATTTATACAAGAGTACAAACCTTCTGAGGCAATATTTTAATAGCAAATGTAATTACCCTATGCAGGATGCTCACCAGTTATCAGTTATGAAAACATGGGAAGGAGAGTGGACTGCCTCCCATTGGCTTTGTATCCTGAGGCAGCGTACACAATAGCTTTCTCATGGCCTTTCAACCCAGCCACTCCAGGAGCAGCGCCAGACTTATCTCCTTCCCATGTGGAGCACAGTGAGTGCCCTGCCCAGGACAGGTGAGGCCATCTGGGCACCTGGTATAGTCCCCACCTGTCTACAGAGTGGACTTTGAGATGTTTCATGGCTCTCGGTGCCCTTCCTGTGGCACACCCTGGGTTTTCACTGAGGGTGAGGTGATCTGGGGGTGGGGGTGGGGTGGAAGGGAGGGCAAGACCAAATGCCATTGAGGAAAACAAGGTGGGAAAGAGAGGAAGGCTGTGCTGGTTGGTTCTCACGAGGAGTGGAGAAGAAAGGCAGGAGGAACCTTCTGATTTGAGGGTTTCCTGGAAATCTCATACCAACTTCCAATTAGTAAAGACAGAAAGGCAAGGGAGTGGGCAGGAGAGAAACAGCCCTAGCAGCAGTGCATTTTCGATGGCTAAGTCAGTGGAAGGGTTGGGGGTGGGGGCGGGGAGAATAAGGTCCGGGACAGATACAACTTTAAGGCAGAGGAGACACAAAGGTGAACAAAGCGATCTCTTTTATGGGAGCCTCCTGACCCAGAAAGGGAGATAAGAAATAGATAATTAGGCACTGGGTGTGGTGGTCCACACCTATAGTCCCAGTACTTGAGAAGCCAATATAGGGAAATGGAGAGTTTGGGGCTAGTCTGGGCTACACAGGAAGACCTGTCTTAAAACAAAACATAAGGTAGACTCTAGAGGAACCACAAAGAAGGCTACTTTAGAAAGAAAGAAAAAAGGAAGGGGGGGGGGGAGTCACGCCTCATGGCATAGGCATGGAATCCTATTATTTGGGAGGTCAAGGCAGGAGGATCACAATTTTAAGGGCAGCCTGGGCTACCAGGCTGACAGGCTAGACTGGGCAGCTTAGTCCAGCCCAGATTCAACCTTAGAGGTGAAGCCCTGTAGCCCAGCATGGAGTGCTTACCTAGCCCTTTGGAGGTCCTAGCCCCTCCAGAAGACAAAAGAACAACTTCCCACACTGGCTGGGATTCAGGACTTGCAAAGAAATCAGCTGACTGCGTGGCACCCAGGCAACCCCAGCAGTGGGAAGGTTTAGGCTAAAGGAGCACACATTCAAAGCCATCCTAGGGTGCACAGTCAGACTCTGCCGAGGGAAATAAAATCAACTCCATTCCTTTTGTCTCTTCTATCAGGCAACACCCAAGGCTGGTAAGGGATCAGTGTGACAGAGAGCATTGTTTGCCCAGAAACACAGAGGAGCTAGGGCAGAGAGGAAAGTCATCTCTCTGTGAAGGATCCCCTCACAGGAGGGAAAAATCCCACATCCTCCATCCCCCGGAGCAGCCCACTCCAGCAGGAACTGAGTTTAAAGAGTGCTGGCTCTAATACTGAACTCTCCATCAGGCAGGCCCTTTCCAGTTCAAACATGACTCTGCCATGTATGTTATCGAGTGTAAGGTCTTCCCATGACGCCACAGGCTAAAACACAAAGTTAAACCATCCTGATTTTCTCAATATTTCTTTCTAAAGCAGTGCCTGGTTGTTCTCCTTTACTGATGCAAGAAATAAAGCTTGGGCATTCTCTAAGGGAGAGGAAGACAGTTCTGTCATAGCAACAGCACTGCCTTTGAGCCAACTCCCCATACTTGTAAAGATTTTACCAGCAAACCATCTCCCAAGCTTGAATTTAGAGATAAAATAATAAGCTATTAAATAGCTAAAGTGTGGTACTTACTCATAAGAAAGAATAATATGAAAAACTAGGGGGAAAACACAGGTAGCAGGGTTTGAGGCTGCACAGGACACTTGGAGAGAGGTCCCCGAGCAGAAGGGAGATGACCGCGCCGTGAGATAGTCGGCACTGCCACTTGGTACCCTGAAGGCTGCAGGCTGACATCTGACCCCTCTGTGTTTGTTTTCCCAGGGAGCAGCATGCCCTCGGCAGTGCTGCTTGCCAGAGTATGAAGTGCTGTTCGGGCAGACCCCAGGCTGTGCAGGACAGCACATGGTCAAGCGAAAGCCTGGAAATGCGCTTCTGTAGAGTGAGACCAATGTGGCCTCCTGATCCAGCCCTTCTAGGGCTCGGGACTGATTCCTTACATGTCCAGCTACCTTCTCAAAATGCTCCGAACACGCTGGGGAGCGAGGCCTTGGGCCAACTGAGCTTACTGACAGACTGATGGATGAGTCTCATGACTTCAGACCAAATGCAGCCTGCTTCATACTATAAAAATTCCTATTGTTACTCTGCTTACGGAACCAACCTCTGTGTGAAACTAAAGGCAACCTAGACCAAGTAACGCCACCTTCTGCAGTGCTGGTGTACTGTGCTGAAGAATGGTGCTTCTTTTGCCCTGTCTCAGCAGGTGTGGGACAATGGAAGCCTTTTCACAGGGCTGGGGGATTGTGCCAAGAATGTTTAATTTCTGATAAATATTTGTATTCCTTAAGTCAGGTGCTAGAGTAAATATTTGTAAAACAAAACAAAGGGAAGCCACCCCAGAAAAACAAACAGAGCACTCACTACAGGAAAGGGAGGGGTCACATGGCTGTTGAAAAAGCTGGTTCTAGAATCTGCACAGGCAGTGAAGAGAGCGAAGGTGGAGGGTGAGGGCCTCCCTGTCCTCGGTTTCTCGAGTCAGGTCCATAATTGCTGTCATGGCAAGGTAATGAGAAATGACAGGATTCCTCACAGCGTTTGAAAGGGAAGGAAAAAGAGGTGAAAACTGAAAATTCAAAGCAGCCTGCTTGCACAAGAGTGGACCCCCTGAGTGCCGCCATAGCATCTGGAAACTCAGTGGAGCTGGATGGCATTTCTAACATCCCAGGAAACAGCTCCGGGTGATAGGATCCTTGTTCTCCAAGTCCCCTCTCCACCTCGCCTAATGAAGAGCAGTCTGGCTGGCTGGCCGCCAAGCTTCAGAGCTTGACTATAAAAGCACAGAGAGACCTGATGGCGGGTTGCTTCTGCAGGATGTGCAAGCAGCACAAGAGCCACTGGGGTCTAGAATTTGGCTGCTGCTTTGAGAACTGGAGTGGAGCGGCCGAGATGTATAGCCTGATGAGTGAAGGTACAGAAGCTGGCTCACCTCAAAGGGGGTGTATGCTTGCACCGGGAAGCCTCATAGGTAGCAGCAGCCAGGAATATGTCCTACTTGGACCTTTCCCAAACCATTATTGCTCTCCTTGAAACACTGTTTCTGCTTGGGTTGGTGTGGGTTCCCAGCACTCAGGAAGCTGAGGCAGGAGAATTGCTATTAGTTTGAAGCCAGCTGGGGTTACAGAGCAAAAGTGTCTCAAAAATACCAATCACCACCACCACCACCACCAACAACAACAAAGCCAAACACCTCACAACAAGCTAGAATGTTCTGAGTCCTTCATAAATCTGTGGGCTGTGTAGAATAAGGAGCACCTGCACGAGGAGGAGAGAAATGCTAAATCGTAATATCTCACCACCCAGAGTCATTGGCATTTTGGTGTGCTTTTGTTCTAATACAGTTTTAAAATTTTGTGTAAAATTCTTTGCAAAGATTACTCTCGTTTTGTGTAATAGTTACACCAAGCAATGCAGACGTAAGCAAAGGTTTACCAAAGCCTTTCCCACACGCTCTGGTTCACAAGTTCACCAGGAGGGTGGAAGGGGATGGCGTTGGTCTGGACCGTCTACACAGTTCACAGTGAGCACTGCTTTAAAATGTCCCCAGCTGATTCATGTGCGTCAGTGTTCTCCTTCTTTGCATGACTGCATATAACATGTGTGCCTGGTGCCTGCAGAGGCCAAAGAGGGTGTGGGTCCCCTGGAACTGGAATTATCGATGGTTATGAGACATTAAGTGGGGGCTGGGAACCCAACCCGAGTCTTCTATAAGAGCACTGTATACTCTTAACCACTGAGCCCTCTTTCTAGCCCCAGGAATGGCTTTTGAATGGGGTCTTAAAGAACAGTATCATTTTTGAGGGGCACAAATTAAAAAGTATTGTTTTTTTTTAAAACAGGGCCTCATAAAGCTCATCACCTTGAACTCATTATGTAGCCAAAGATGATTGTAAACTCCTGATCCTCCTGCCTCTACCTCCCACACGCTGGGACTGCAGGCGTGTGCTAAAAGAAACCATCCATGTAAAGTACGACGCACAGAAGGAATACATGTGAGAAGGGGGGCGGAGCTGAGAGGCTACCCCTCTACTTTTGAGACTGGGCAATCCCCAGGGCCAGGGAAGATGATGCAGGAGAGGTCTACTTGTTTGATGCCACTTTGCATTATGTAGTGAGGCTTGGGGGTGGGGTAACAAGAAAGAGGGGCAGAGGCAGTTTGTGAAGTAGACAGGCTGGGGGCTAAGAGGAAGGCAATCAACAGAGAATGGGGCAGGGCTGCAGAGCAGCCCTGGAGGGCCAGCTGGGGTTAGCCAGCATGACTCAACAGCCGGGCAAGTAAATGACTCACACTGTTTCTCTCCAGAAGACCCTATTGAGGGCACCATCTCGACACAAGACAGTGGAGGATGGAGGGCTGGACATTCGGGAAGTCATGCAAAGTCAGAATGTTAAACAGGAGTCAGTGTCAGACTTGGTGGCCGGTAGGCAGGGTCAGAGAAAGAAGCTTAAAGGCCTGCTAGTCGAGATGGGATGGGAGAGGGGTGCTTGGAATGAATCCTAATGTGGCTTGTCTGGACATATTTTTTTGGGGGGGAGAGACAGAGGAAATGGCACCCTAAAATACATGATATATTTCGATATGTATGCAGAGGAGTGCTACTTAGTAGAGAAACAAAAGCCCAAAGAACAAGTTGGCTGATTTAAATAAGCATTGAGAGCTTGATTTAGGTAATTTGTTCTAATTTCTGAACCAAACAGAACTTGGAAACACACTGGAAATATACCAGCCTCAGACATAATTGACAGTCAAGTCGCTGATGAGCAGGGAGACTGGGGTCTCTACCAGGAAGGCTTGGCTGGCAGCCACCTGGCAGCCACCTCACCGTGCCTGGAAAGGAATGGCTCAGATTAATGAAGCAGCTTCAGTTACCCCAAAGGCACTTAGGTTACAAACTCTGTAGTAGGTGGAGTACGCTGGCCACAGAAAAAGGATGCCTCCCACAGAAAACGTACAAAGAAACCTGTAAAGAATATGAAAACACAGAGACTATTTACATCAGGAAGAAGTTTACCTTTCTTTCTCAACCTCTTATAAAACAGAAGCACTGCATGGCACATGTCAAAACTAGTAGCCATAAACTCCCAAGTGCATAAACAAGGCTTTGAATTTTTAATTATGCAATATATTGGAATGTTAATAAGGAAGAAAGTACAGTAGGTTTCTTTAAAAAAAAACCTATAGAATTAAGAGTTAATCACTTGTACACTGAAACTTAATGATGTATGATGATTTGAGAAGATGCCCGGCCTTAAAGGTAAAAGCTGTTACCAAGTCTCTTACTCGAAACTGAAGCTATTACAGTACTTTATACTTGGAGCTAAGGGAGAGAGAGAGTAACTACAAAATTAATACAAGGGGGTTAAAAAAAGCCATACGATACCTCTGGATTCATGATCCCCTCTTTTTTAAAACAGCTGTGAAACATGTCCATGGAAAACACTTCACTCCAAAGATATCCATAATATTGGCCATCATACCCTCCTGCCAAGTGTCCAAAAGTAGCTGGCATATTTGTGCCTTAAAAAGAGATATACTTCAATCAGAATGATGGCAAATGCTAATTAATCCGGTTGTGAACTTGTTAGCCTTCCTTTGGGGGGCCCAGCTGTGAGGAGAGAGTGAAGGACAGCATCTCACTGGTTGGTTTGTACCCTTGGCCACGACGTTTCCCAGCCTTTCTCCTGTCAGTAGCTTAGCCCCCGCTCTGGACTGTCTAACAACAATTTCTGAAGCCTTGTCCATACCCATCAGTAGCTCGGGGCGGGGGAGGGGGGATGGGGGGTTTAGTCCTTAGATGCCATTATGCCTTCAAAATACTCTACTAATAGCCCTACTTTTTGCTGGAGCCCCAAACCTCAGGTGCTGGGAGTCAAGTGCAGCCTAACTCTAATGCTGAGCTACAAACCCACCCCGCTTAGGTATCTAAGGCCCCTGCCACACTTCTTATACCTAAGATGACTCAAAATAAAATGGTATTTGTGTAGGTTGATAATTCCTGAAAATAAAGTGTTTCGAAAGAGATTTATGAAGTGACTCTACACTGGGCTGCCATTTTGTCAAAGAGACACACACGATGTTGTTCCTTGGTTTCCAGATCAGGAAGTGAGGAAGTAAGACTTGAATGACTCAAAGGTCAGTCTTATCTTAACATCCTCTATAACAGTGTCTGATTCATCTTAGCAACAATTGCCGTGGTGAAAAAGTTTACTTTACAATTGACATCCAGATAGATACATATTAGTTGGGTTAGAAATAGACATGCAAGCTTAGACTCACACAATAGCAAACACTAAGTATCTTGTTAGAAACGCCAGTCAAAAGCTTGACCTGGTACTGGAGTCAAATATGAAGGAGGTTCCTGTTTCTCCCTGAAATGCCCCTTCTGCCAATTTCTTACTGAAAATCACAGGGAAGTCCTGGTGCACACAGGGAGGGAGGGAGGGGACAGGCAGGTGCTGCCAAACGGGAATGGCTGTGCTCTGGGGCGGAGGCCAATTGCTCACGCCTGATTACACTGAAATGCTGGGACTGTGGGGCCACCTCCCCTTCAAGCACATTTGGACAGGCTAACTCTTAGGGCAGAGTGTGCTTATCTGAAGGCTGTGGTCTGATTACAGAGAGCAGAAAAGAATGAAATGAGCTTGAGGGACTCCACCCGCCTGTAAGGCTAAGGATGCTCTGAGGTCTCACAAGATAAATGAACTCAGGTGCTCTCGCCTCATACCTGGCGTAGCTGCAACTCCCAGAATTTCTGTGCAGTATTTAGCGTATTCGCTCGCGGCATCCAGAGTCGCATTGGTATGGAGAGATTGGTCAACTTTGCTCAAAACAATTTGGCGCAGCGTCAGAAGACCTAATAAGGTTAAGAGTGTTTGAACAATGCGTTGGAGAGAGAACTGTGTGTTCTAATACCACAAGATCAGAGATTTGAAAAAACGATTCACTACCATTCATCACAAAAGGGTAGCAGGGCAAAACAGCATCCGGACCATATATGACTTAGGAAGAAACTTTCCCCTTAGACGCAGTCCCATTCCAACACGCCCAGTGTTCCTCCACACGCAGCACTCCTAGGTATGTTATTAAAGTCAAAGTACGTATGACAGAAGGAGCTGCCAGGAAGTCTGCATTAGCCAATTCCTATTTACTGTTCCTCTCTAGAATGTTCAATCATACCTGTGTTGACCAGCCTAGAAGCAACAAGCTTCTCGAGCAGCTCGTCTGTGATAGGGTGTCCATCTTTATAATGCTTTGACAGTTTTCGCAGGGAATCAACGTCCCACACCCAGTTTTCAAGCATTTGTGATGGCACCTCTACAAAGTCAGTTTCCACGTTTGTTCCACTGAATCGTGCAAAGTCAGTCTGGAAAGCACACATAACAGTATTTTCAGAAAGAATGAGCAAAACTATACATGCAATGAATTATAATGAGACCCACCAGCACTTACGGCAGAATGAGAACAAAGCACTGGAATTCTATGTAGCTCACTGGCAGAAAGTTGTCTACTGTGTCAGGCTGTAAATGTGACCCTAGCACTTGGGGTTAGGGGCGAAGGCAAACCATTTCCCTTAGATAAACAGTCTCTCTCAAGCTCCTCCTTGCAGTTGGTTTTCGTGTTTACTCAATACATGCCTTTCTGGGCATTCACCACTGTTGCTCAACGACTCAAGTTTCAATCAGTTAAAGAGTTAAGTTACAACATTCCAGACTGGGGTGTGTGTGTGTGTGTGTGTGTGTGTGTGTGTGTGTGTGTGTGTGAGCTGTGGGAAGCCTGAGCTAGACTTTGCAGAGACCAGTGGCCTGGAAGGCAAGCCTGCAGATAGATGAGTTGCAAGAGGGCGAGGGAACGTGAACACAATGAGAAAGAAGCAATACACTCAACGTTCAAAACCTCTGTGGTGGGAAGAAGGGACTCGCTTTCTCAGGGGGCCTGGCCTAAGAGCTCTGAAAGCCAAGTTTCAAAACACTCTCGATTGAGTGTGATGTTGTGAAAAGCGCCCAAGCAGAAAGGCAGAGCTTTCTCACAATAGGCCCGTGGCTTGTTTTCTGCTGTTTCCGTTCTCTTTCTCTGGGGTAGTGTTTTTGAATCATCACTATCCACAGAGCACTTGCAAGCCGTGAGCAACAGAGAAGAGTTAGCACTGAGCCACAGGGTCGGCTATAGGATAGGACCCTCCTGTTTCCCGTGCCTCCACCCCATTTCCCCTCCTGATGCTTCACATCCCAGCACTATTCATTACCCCAGGCTCTACAAAGGAGAAACCAGGAAGAGGACTTAGCCACGGAGAAGGCAGCAGATGGGGTGCCAAATCAGCAGTGTATAACCATTTTGCTTTTGGCCCAGGGCACAGGCACAGATGTCAGAATGACAGCACATTCTGCCTTCCTCTCTATGCAAAATACTCTGCTTGACTTCACGTTATAATTGTGCTGATTCTAGATAGGAAAGGCTGCAATACAAAGGTCCAAGCAGCACTGGAATTGGGGCACCTCTGTTGAGGACATACCCCATCCCTCAAACCCCACTTTCTGCCCCCATTTGTACAGGGGAAGAGGCAAAGACCCCAGAATGAGAGCATTTTGCCTCATTCTGGTATGTAACACTTTAAGATTGCATTCACATTACAGGTAAATGCCAGTGCCCAGAGAAGACTTCTCCTGGGCTCTTTTGTCTGGCTCTGACATGAACAGTATGACTTAAATCTCTATACAAGAAGCTCAGGATGGTCTGGTTGGTAACATTTCTGTTCCAAAGCATGAGGACCTAAATTCCGTGGCCAGCACACAGGTAAACGAGCAGGTGTGGTAGAGACGCACTTGTAACGCCAGCGGGTGTGGTGCCATGCGCACCTGTGATCCCAGCAGCTGGGAAGTGGAATGAGAAGTGTTGCCAGGTAACCAGGAAACCAGCCTGGTATCAGGCTCAGGCACCAGTGGGAAACTCTGTCTCAGAAAGAAAGGTGGGCAACTACTAGGGAACAACAGCAGAGTCTGGCCTCTGGCTTCCACACCCAGGTGTACAAATGTGCACTTGTACACACATGAACATGTGCATGTAGCTCCTCCACCCCCACATTAGTGTATGGTGCACATTCGATTACTTCCGTTGGTGAATGAAGGCAACTGAAGCACACGCAGAATAATAGCAGACGTAGGATTTAAAACCAGATGGCAACAGGAAGACACTCAGCCACAGAGAAGGCAGCAGATGAGCCTATAACTTATAATCTTAACAAGGATGTTCTAATCTAGTGCATCTTTACTGTACACACAAAAAACACCCCAAACCAAAAAAGCTCCCCAAACAAACACCCTTCTCCTTTGTGTGAAGAATTAGAGTGCCATCTGAGTTAAGTTCCCCAAGAAACATTACTTCCTCCTGAGACTAGAGGAGACTCAAAGGAGGCTGAGGTAAACAAGGTTAGGCTGTGCAACTATCTATTCTGAGGCGGCAATGAGGAAGGCATGGTTCTCTGATGCATAGCTTTTAAACAGATACTAGCAGTACAAACAAGGGGACATCAGCCATCAGCTACCAACATACAACACGACAAAATCAGAAGCTTTGTAAATCTTGCTTGTGTAAAGGCAACACACACACGCACACACACACACACACACACACACACACACACACACACACACACACTGGGGGAAGGGTCTGCTCAGTATCCAGGGGGGGAAATGAACAGATGAGTCACTCATGAGTTAGAGCTGAAATTGGACAAAGAAGAATCCACATGGTTATGTTACCAGCATGGAGAAGAGAGGGCCTATTCTCCCTAAGTCTGCTAGCGGGGCAGAACACTGCCAATGAATGAACAGATCAACAATGTTCTCAAAAGAACAAAAGGAAATGTTTGTGAGGAAGGAGTAAAAGCTAAAAACAGCTCGACTGCTTACAGATTTCCCAAAAGTCAGCCAGGCTGTGCCTTTGTGAACCCTTTGGGCAACATCAATTAAATATTTTTCACATGAGGAAAAAAAAATCCTACGAAATTCAGAAGCTCAATTTCCAGCAAACAACTAAATTCCCTGGCCAAAGGATCCCCCTTTGAGGGGGTCTTGTGCACAGGACTGTGGAGTGGATAGCTGAATTGGCACTCACTACCGACTATCCACTTCCAAGGTTTAGAGTCCTAGAGTAATTGCCTACTTAGTTCTTAGCATGATCAGTTTGGGGATGTTAAAAATAATAAAGGCTAGCAATGTTCATCTATCTCCCAGATAAAATTAAGTGTTATGCCAGCCATGAAACAATCCAATTGGCAACTCAGAGCACACTTCTTGCAGAAAATGTTTTGATCACAAGAGCCTAGAAAAATATGGTTAGCTTAGGTTTCTGTTTGGATGGGGATTTTTGAGAGGCAAAGTTACCTAATATGAGAATTTTCTTTGTGTTTTTTTCTAAAGACTCATTTTATGTGTGTGGTGTTTTGTGTGCATGTACGTATACAGGCATGCATGCCTGGTGTCCGTGGAGGCTGGTAGACGGTGTTGCATCTCTTGGAACTGGAGGTATAGATGGTCATGGGCTATCATGTGGGTGCGGGGAACTGAACCTGGGTCCTCCCCAAGAGCAACATTTTTTTTTTAAACTACTGAGCTGCCTCTCTAGTCTAAATGTTTGTCTTTGTTTTACTATTCCCTGAACAGACATTAGGATGTCTAGAATATATTCCATTGCAGATTTAAAACGTGGGTCTTGCTGATGTAGAGATTAACCTTTAAACTTACACAGTAGAGTAAAATGACACAAACAACTAAATGTGTCATGTGAACACTCGTAACACCGAAGGTCAAAGTGTTATCGATTATTATTGTCTAATTAAGAGACCAACTCCTTTTATTGGTTACAACTATGGGTCATTTTCATGATAACAAATTCCAAAGCAAAGAAAAGGCCGCTGTTGGAATGAGTAAGTACAGTATGCCTAGGAAAAATGATGGGCCTCAGGAGAAGGGACCTTGGCTGACCCAAGTGGCCTACTGTTGGTTTAATAGCATGTGGTCCGCATGCTAATCTGTCTGATCTACCCCACATCTACAGCTAATGGAGAAGTTCATGTACCAGGACAGGACACTAACAACAAGTGGTCGCTAGCTACTAGACTTTCCTATTACTAGATGGGTAAGAGGTCATGGTTTTATCTCCCAACATATCTCGCCATCACTGGAAGAAGATACGAGAAACAGTTCATCTCTTCTTAGTCTTCACAGCAGTCCTGCAGCTCAACAGGTCAGTCAAGATCTAGGACAGGAAGAAACACGATTTGGGAAAATCTTCAATGTCACAACTGAACTTCATGGGTTTGCCTTCAGGCTACCTATGCTGTTCTAACTAGGCACTTATTTAAACTGCTCCTTTTCAGAAGAAAACAAAAGTTCTACCTAACCTGGACATGAGGTCAGAGCGTGAACCTGGCTTCCCATGGCATGCCTGCCGGCCCAGCTCTTGGTCGGTGCACTGAGGCGTGAGAAGAGTGCAGTGTGGAGAATGTAGCTCAGGTAACTCAAAGACTGCTTCTCTCAGGCTCCGCTGGGCCTCGAACCAGCCTCATGTCTTCTCATGGGGTTCTTTGAGTACTTAACGTTTCCTTTGTCCTACTTCTCTTGACAGAGTTAGGCTTTCATGTCCTTGAATCTTAAAAATTCAAGACACTCTAACTTCTTAGTTTGAATTCTATCCTACCATTCTTTGTATATTGTGCACAAGAGATAATAATTCTGCTTTAAAAAAAAAAAAACCTGTGGTTGGGGATTTAGCTCAGTGGTAGAGCGCTTGCCTAGCAAGTGTAAGGCCCTGGGTTCAGTCTTCAGCTCTGGGGAAAAAAAAAGACAAAATAACAAAAAGACCAAAAACAAAACAAAACAAACAAACAAACAAACAAACAAACAAAACCCCTGAGCATTCTTTGTCTTAAAAAAAAAAACCAAACTTTCTCTTATTACCAAAAATAACATAATACAGGGTCTGGAGGGGTTGGTTGAGTGGTTCAGAGGACTGACTCCAGAAGACCAGAGTTCAGTTCCCAGGACTGTCCTGAGGGCTCACAACTATCTGAAACTCTAGCTCCAAGGGATCTGCTGCCCTCTTCTGGTTTCCACTGGCATCCATAAATATAAAGACAGACACATAAAAGTAACCTTTTAAAAAGCTAAAAAAGTATATTTAAAAATCGTAGTGAACAAAAGAAATAAGCAAATTTCCAAACACATATTATACATGTGCACATTTTGTTTTATGTTAGCATTTATTCTATGTTGACATATATGTACGTACTTATACACAGATTAAAAAACAAAATAACAAGAAAAGGGATCCTCAATGAAATCATGTCTGATGTCAAAGTCACAAACTCTAGACGTCCACAGGGACATATGAACTGGAGTCATTTGCGCTTCGCCCTGCTCTCAGAACACTGCCTACTAACTGAGAGAGAAGCCCAGCATCCATGGAGACTCTGTGTGGGAACTGGTTCAGACGGCTGGCAGCACAGCCGCTCTTGCATAGCTTGCAGGGCAGGCGGCAGGGTTGCTGGAGCAGGCTGTGCTAAGACTAAAGAGCCTTTCACTTAGAAACTAGAAAAGCAATGTCGGATCACCTGAGGAAGAGCCGTGAGGAGGAGGAGGGGGAAGGGGGAGGAGGAGGAGGTGCTGTGCTGGTACACCCTCGATCTGAAGGTTTAGGCAACTCTGGCTTCTACTTCTCTTGTGAGTTTCTGAGACGATGGCTTGCCACTTAGCTCAAGCTGGTTACAAACTTGCTACGGTGATCTTTTGCCTCAGCCTCGGGAATGTAGGAACTACAAGTGACTGTCACCTCACACAGTTCCAGTTTTCCTTTTAGTCTGCCCAATATGCCTGCTTGAGTCCAGGTTGCTCTGACCAAGCATTTATATCTAACAGAGTAATCGTATCTTAATGTTAGTTATGGAAATAACTAACTATGCTTCTCTACCACTAATCCCCTACCATCCCTAGCATAGTAAGTAGTGCATTCTGTTCTTGCGTCTGGAGTGAGATTTTGAAGTGGTCAGAGATCGTCTTAGCAAGGCGAAGGTCCTGATTCTAACATGAAGTCTCCTTCCACAGCCTTTCGCTCAGCCTTCTGAATGAGCACCCATGTGCTTTCTTGACCTCAAAGCCACAGTCTGCTCCCTCTTGCTCCTGCCCTTACTTCTTCAGTTTTGACATTAAAAGGATTGAGTTATAAAGTTATAAAAATAATTAAAAACATCAAAGGATAAACAAAATATATTCTATTCCAAAATAAAGTACTAAGGAGGAGGTGGTGCATGCCTTTAACTCAGCACTTAGCTTGGGAGGCAGAGGCAGGTGGATCTCTGAGTTCAAGCCCAGCCTGGTCTACAGAGTGAGTTCCAGGACTGCCAAGGCTACACAGAGAGACCCTGTCTCCAAAAAAAAAAAAAAAGAAAAAATAAATACTAAAAATTCCTATTGTCTCCATTTTGTTTTCATTTTGCTTTTTTGAATGAGGTCTTACTACATAGCTCTGGTTGTCCTGGAACTCACAATGTAGATCAAACTGGCCCCAAACTCACAAAGATCTGACTGCCTCTGTCAACTGAGTGCTAGAAGTAAAGATGTGTACTCTTATGCCAGACTTGTCCCCACTTTATGAATGGAGACATGGGAGGGTTTGAAAAGGTGAAACCACATTTCTTTTTTTCTTGAATGGGACACATGGAATTGAACCTAGCCCTATGTATTTTAATCTTCCCTGACAGGGTCTGTTTCTCTACAGTGGTATATAATTCAAATATTTAGAAAAACCAATGGTGTTACTTTGCAGACTATTTCAGGTCACATTATTTGAAGTTTGTCTAACTATAGCCCTTTCACTTTTAATTAAGGCTTTATTGTGATTCTGATGTTTATTAAAATAGTTATCTCTTTATAGTTCAAAACTCATCACTGCTTTTAAAACACAACCAACAAAGACATCAGCATGAATGAAACTGGTGAGAGGCATTACTCTTCCTTCTGCAGAAGTTCAAAAGGCCAGGAACTACAGAGAGCACACCCCAGGAAGCAGGAACAGATACTGGCAATGCCTCTCCCGATCGATATCTTCCAAATTACTGACCTGGCAATCACACACAAAACCACAGTGAAACTCAGGCCCCAACACAACACGGTAAGCTGTGAACTAGGGCATCCACATGCCCGAAAACTGGAAGTTCCTGCCCAAACATTTAAATATCATCATGATAAGCTCCAGTGAGCTCCTCTGGCCATCCAACCTCCAGACTGTGACAGTGAAGAATCCAAACAACAAGGTGTCACATCTGACATCCCATCTACTGCACGTGTATGGCAAATTCAGAAGTTATGAATCTTATTCAGCTGCCATTCGTTTGAGATTTCTAAACTTAAAAGCAGCAAATACACAGACCTGTGTGTACAAAAGCTGGAAGTCAGTCATCACTGGCTCTAAGCGTGAATATCTCCACACTCCACTCTGAGAGGACCACGCAGAGGGCAGTACTTGCACATCCATCCAAACGACACATTCTGTTCATGAATGGTTAGCCAAAGGCCTAAGAACTGAAGGGAACTGATTGGTTTAAGAGAGACACACTATTTCCAGAGGACCCAGGTTCAACTTTCTGGCATCCACATGGTGGCTCACAACCATATGTAAGTCTAGCTCTAGGGGACCTAACAACCTCTTCTGGCTTCCTTAGGCACCAGGCACACAAGTGATAAGACAGCCAAAATACCCACACTATAAAATACCAGAGTGGGTTAACACAATAGACATCACGTTACAATGTGAAGAGGCTTGTTTCAGTTATACATCAGTTTTCAGATGTCAAGAAAGTATTTTCCACTGGTAGTGATCCAAAGGATCAAAAGTAATGCAGAATAATATGAACCGCAGAGCTGTGGAGAACTGTCTAAAGAACACAGGGCGAGCGGCAGATAATGGGGCTGTGAGAGAACTCTGCCTCAGAGTCTGTATCAGGAACAGTGAAATCTCACTGGCAGATAACTATTGTTTTGGCTGTATCGGGTGTGTGTGGTGTTGTTTTGGCTGTATCGGGTGTGTGTGGTATTGTTTTGGCTGTATCTGGTGTGTGTGGTGGTTGTTTTGGCTGTATCAGGAGTGTGTGGTGTTGTTTTGGCTGTATCTGGTGTGTGTGGTGTTATTTTGGCTGTATCAGGAGTGTGTGGTGGTTGTTTTGGCTGTATCAGGAGTGTGTGGTGTTGTTTTGGCTGTATCGGGTGTGTGTGGTGTTGTTTTGGCTGTATCAGGAGTGTGTGGTGGTTGTTTTGGCTGTATCGGGAGTGTGTGGTGTTGTTTTGGCTGTATCAGGTGTGTGTGGTGTTGTTTTGGCTGTATCAGGAGTGTGTGGTGGTTGTTTTGGCTGTATCGGGAGTGTGTGGTGTTGTTTTGGCTGTATCAGGAGTGTGTGGTGTTGTTTTGGCTGTATCAGGAGTGTGTGGTGGTTGTTTTGGCTGTATCGGGAGTGTGTGGTGTTGTTTTGGCTGTATCAGGTGTGTGTGGTGTTGTTTTGGCTGTATCAGGAGTGTGTGGTGGTTGTTTTGGCTGTATCGGGAGTGTGTGGTGTTGTTTTGGCTGTATCGGGAGTGTGTGGTGTTGTTTTGGCTGTATCAGGAGTGTGTGGTGTTGTTTTGGCTGTATCGGGTGTGTGTGGTTGGGGTTTTAGGATTCATCTTTCAATTTTCAGAATGTGAAGCTAAGGACTTTTTCTGGAGCAGTATTCAGGTCAAAATAAATAAACAAGGCTGGGGAGATGGCCTGGTGGCTAAAACAGATACAATAGACCCAGGTTTGATTCCCAGCACCCACATGGCAGCTCACAGATGTCTGGAACTCCAGTCTAGGGGATCTGTTGGCCTCTTCTGGCCTCCATGAGTATTACATACACATGGTATACATACATACATACATATATACATACATACATACATACATATATACATACATACATATATACATACATGCTTATGCAGGTAAAAACTAAGATACATAAATAAATGAATAGATGAACAAATGAATGGATTGATACATAAAAGGCCAACCCTTCTAATGGTAGAGCCTTGTTTATCTACGTACAGATTCACACCTAGAACTTGGCCAATCTAACAACCACAGTGCTGAAGTTAAGGAAGTTACTTTTACTTTTCTACCTCAATCCCATTAAAATGGGAAGTAGTGTGTATGTGCATATGTGTGTGTCTGTATGTATGTGTGTGTGTGTGTGTTGGGACTTGAACCCAATTCTGCTACCAATAATTTAAAACATTAGGTTAAGTGATTAGAAGTTAATAATGTAAATAATGGTTAACAAGTTTGTAACATAAACCAAAATTAAATGGTTAAATGAACTGCACTCGGTTGAGAAGAAGTATCTTCTGTTACTTGCTTATTTTTCTGTAAGCTGGAAGTGAGTATAGTGCAGTGGTAGAGGGCTTGCCTGGCGTTACCCGGATTTAACCAGCATCCCTAAGAAAATGATACAGAAAACAACTCACACAGCACTTCAGCAGCACCTGACTGTGGCCGGAAGACCATGTGTTCAAGCTCAGCTGGGCTAAACATTGTCAGATTTTTGTCCCAAAAGATGAAAAGGAAAGCAGAGCCCTTTTCTGGCCTGGAGCCGGCTCAGCTGATGAGGCAGTGACGGCTGAATAAGCACGAGGACGTTAGATCCGACCCCAGAGTCTACTGCAAAAAGCCAGCAAAGTGGTAGGTTCTTGCTGGTGGATTCCTGGGGGTGGTGGCCTGTTTAATTAACTAGTGAGCCCCAGGTTTCAGTTAGAGACCTTGTCTCAATAAACAAGGTAGACAGTTCCTGAAGAACATTACACACTGCCCTCTGGCCACCACACACATGAACACACACAAGCAACAATCACTTCTCTTACCTTTTTTCTTTTGGCACTAAAGAAATGTTTCAATCTACTGCGCATACCTTTTTCCTGGGTAAAAATCCTGTACACAGTCCTTTATTTTTTTGTGTTAGACTCTCATGTAGCCCAAAGTGGCCTAGAACTTGCTATGTAGTCAAGGCTGGTCTTGAACTCCTGATCTTCCTGCCTCTTTCCCAGTGCAGGGTTACAATTAGCCTATTGCCACTTGCACCTCTGCATGGCTGTGTAACTATGACTTTTAACTTGAGGCTATTCAGCAGTAGAAAATGAATGATGGTTCGGAGGTTGGAAGCCACTGCTGTTTCTCCACAAGCAGCTACACTACAAGATCTTTTGTTGGTGGGCTAACCTCAGAGTGAAAGTACAGTGCAGAGTGACAGTATAAGGGAAACTCTGCTTCTACACACTTACCACTTCCCAAACGTGTTCAGATTGTGGGAAAAAAATCAGGCCAAGAGACAGATCTGACAGCAGCCAAAGGAAAGAAGCAACTGGAAGCAACTGGTGCTTTTGCCACGAAGAAAACCCTGCTCACCTGCGCACAGATCTGATGCATGACGTGACCGAACTCGTGGAAGTAAGTCCGCACTTCATCATGTCTCAGGAGAGAGGGCCGACCTGCTACAGGCTGAGAGAAGTTGACCACCAGGGCGGCCACAGACATCATCCGACTGCCATCAGGGAGAAGGCAGCCTGGCTGGAGACCGAAGCAGGCTGCATGGTTGTATTTTCCTTCCCTGAGAGACAGAGACACAGAACTGTGAAATGGGCGCTCTTCTTCAGCAAATGGCATGGTATGTCTTCTTCCAGGCATTAAGTCAAACTTGACACCAGAAGACATGTTCTTGGTCCCACCAGTCCCTCGTCCCTGCCTCCTGCATCTTAAGCTTGGCTAGATACAGGAGGACACATTGAATAGAAAATTTCAGCCAAGTACTAAAGATGGGTGCTGATCGGAACCACGGGCTGCACACAAGGGAAAAGTAACATCATGGCAGTATCAGACCTTACATGGGTAAAGGATGAGGATGTACAGATACTCCTGAGCCATTGTTAGTCAGGGAAAGGCTACAACGCGTCACTTAGATGCCTCTTCATTTGTCACCTACGGACCAAGGCCTTAATACCCACAGGAAGAGAGGCCCTTCTGGTCTTGGAGCAGCTGTACAAACCCACTGCTCTTGGGGAACAGAACAGAAAAAAGCCTTACAGGGCAGAAATACACCATGTTCACACCTACAGCTGTAGATAAGCTAGGACCGCTGACCTGGACCCATTTTTAAGACTCGGGACAGAGGCTACTCTGATTAAGGGTGATGCTGACCAGGTGTGGTGACACACACCAGTGATCCCAGATATTCAGGAGTTGAGTTCAGTCTGGGGTGAACAACACCCTGTCTCAGGAAAAGACGAATAAATCCAGAGACAACAGAGCAGAGACTGATGCTGGGTCCCTGCACTGGAGACTTCCACCCCAGCCGGACTAGGACGCAGCAGGGAACAAACCACGCAGCCCACTTCAGGTAGAGGGCTTGGATGAAGAGGGCCTGCTCTGAGTAGTGAGAAGTGGAAGAGACTTATGAGAAACTTTGGCAAATCAATTCTAGACACAATCTAGAACAATCTAGAACAAGGGCAAATCTGCGGCCCGCAGAGGCGGTGGTGGCTCTGGAACCTACCTAACTACTAAATGAACCAATACCCCTAAAGAAGTGAATGTGGGGCCAGTGTTAGACATGAGGTTAACCATGGTAGTCACTCTAATGTCTGGCTTTCAATCCACCTGTGAGAAATACAAAGATGCAAAGCCAACAGGGAGCCATATTCACGTGCTACGGACGGATGCCTGGGCTCTGAGCACAGCTGAAATAAGATTAAGATGCAGAGAGGTTTGGGTGCTGTGTGCAGTCCGCTGATAGTTTTTGGCAGAGTTGGAAATGACAAGACAAACATCATCATCAGAGCATGGTGGCCCATGTCTGTAATTCCAACCCTCGGGGCATTGAGCCCATGGGTATTCTTGGAAGATCTCAGAGTGAACTGGAAATGTACAAACAGGTAAAGAGAAAACAGCAGCCTGCTTTCCTGCTACTTTATATATTCTTTGGGATACTACTGTAAGGTGCTGCACGCACTCGGTGAGAGGATAAAATGAGCGTGGTGCACAGTGGAGGCAATACCTAAACATTCGTGTGAGCGCGGTGCACAGTGGAGGCAACACCTAAACATACGTGTGAGCGCGGCGCACAGTGGAGGCAATACCTAAACATTCCTGCTAAAATCTTAGGAGATTTTGTACGTTTCCATTTTTTCAGTTAAAGACTTTCTGCTAAATTTTAAATCCTAAGAGAGGCTTTACTCTTTTTTGCTTTTTACTTATAATTTATCTTAAAATTACTTTATTATTTATGGGTATGTTTCCGTCACATGTACAAGCGCCTGTGTAGGCCAGGGGTCGGATCTCCAGGACCTGGAATCACACGTGGCCATGAGTGGTCTGATGTGGGTGCTGCGCACTGAGCTCTGATCCTCCAGGAAAGATGTAGCCTGGGCACCACATGGCATGCATGTAGACAGTGCCCACACAGCCAGAAAAGGATCCCCGGGACTAAAGTTACAGATGGCTGTGAGCCACCAACTGGGTAACTCCCGATGATTTCTCCAGCCCTCGTATGGTAATTCACATCTTTAATCTCAGCACTCAGGAAGCAGAGGCAGGAGGATCTCTGTGAGTTCAAGGCCAGCCTGAACTAGACAGTGAGCTTCATGATAGTCAGGGATATACAGAGAGATCCTGTTTAAAACAAGAGCAGCCCCAAACAAAATAAAACAAACAAGTACTCAATTTAGTTACTTTGAAAATGATCTTGATCCTGAGGTTGTCTTTTCATGTTGTGCTTATAAAGTGATAGACTAAAAGTTCTTACCTTGCAGTTTCATATAAGAATCATAGGATTTTGTTTGTTTAAGCATCTCAGTATTTGATGAATTAAAAATAAAATGTGTTTTAAAAAGAAAACCACAAGTCTTTAAAGGATCTACTCTGAATACTGCTCTGGAGTCAGACAAATAAAACTGTTAACCTGTATTTCATCTTTATGTAAAGACTGACAGAAACAAGTATAAGTTAGGTCATTATCCTCACAACAGTTTACCCTGCATTTTCCATAGAATTTCTGGTAGCAACGATCAGATCTCTAATACACAAAATAAGTATATTGGCAGAGACACAGTGGATGGGAGAATTCTGTCCCTTGGAAGTATGTTAGCAGACAGCAAAGATTTCCTGGGTTAAATTGTGTGTTTGCGTGTATATAAGTGTGCATGAGCGTATGCACACACACACACACGTGTGTGTGTGTGTGTGTGTGTGTGTGTGTGTACACTCATGTGGATAGCTCCTCTGTGGAGGCTAGAGTATGACTCTCAGGAGTTAGTCCTCTCCTGCCACCTTGTGGGATTATGGGATTTTATCTTCTAATCCATCTTGCTGGCCCAAAGGATTATCCTCTTAAGTACTCACATAAAACTGTACCTGACACTAGTGTATGTGTGCATGTGTGTATATATGTACATGGGTATGTGCATGCTACAGTGTGTGTGTGTGTGTGTGTGGGGGGGGGGGTCAGAGCCAGTAATCTTTCACTATGGCTTCTGGGACTCAAACTCATGTTGTAAGCCATGGTGGCAAGCACCTTTACCCATGAGCTGTCACTGGCCCTCCTGGCACTTTTCCAAAAAGCTCTGGGATAGCTTAGGTGCTGAAGGACACCTGTGCCACCAAATGGATCACAATTCAGCCTCCTCTGAGCATCCAGAGCCAGGGATCCCTCACCGGCCCTTTGCTGAGGGAGGGGGTGCCATAACTCTTTTTGGTCTATCTATAATGGGTTAGTAATTGCAAACGGATGGGTTTGTTTTAGAAAGTAGCCTAAGGCGGAAAAGATCCAAATCTTTTGTTTCTGATGGAACATTTGGAATTGATAGTTACATACTTTAAACAATAATATTTGAAATTTTATCCCCGACTAAATGTTTGGGAAATGTGCACATGCAGTCCTCAGTACATAAATATTCCTATAAAGGGCTCAGGAGAATGAACATCTCAGGGAGGTTATGTCAGTTGAACATTTGGACTCATTAGAGGAACAGCAAACATTTTGCTATTTCTACTCTATTGTAATGGTCCCCAGAAAGACAGATGAGAAAACAGTCACAAAGTGTAGACGACTGAATGGCAGACAAATTATCTAGGCAATAAATATTTGGGTCAATTTTAAATTAAGTAGATGCAGTAGATGGTGGTGTAGCTATGCTTATTCTAGACGCACTATATGGGCGAGAGGCTGTTCAGATGTCCTGTCTGGCCTGGACACGTACACACACATACATCATGCACTTACAAATTTCTCTTTTGTTTTGTTTTTAAGAACTCAGCTATGTGCTGTGCAGTTTTCTAAACAATTACAATAATCCACAAAATCAGTGCTCCAAGCCTTCCCCATCTTTCAGGACCTGTAAGGAGACAGCAGAGCAAAACTGCATAATTTGTCTAGTGAGGCTTCAGAGACTACTTTTTTTTGTTGTTGGTTTTTCTGTATAGCTCTGGAGACCAAGCTGGCCTTAAACTCACAGAGATCCACCTGCCTCTGCTCCTGAGTGCTGAGATTAAAGGTATCTGCTACCACAGCTTGGCAAGAGCCTTCCTTTTAACCCCTGTACATGTAGGCAGTATTTGAGGGCAGAGCCAGGTTGCTTTTACCAGCCAATCCAGTACCTTGGATAGAGGTCCAGGTAGAACTGCCCCAGGACCTCTCCTGTAGCTTTATCCTTCACAGTGTAAAGTGAAACGCTCTTATTCCAAACATGAGCATCGGGCACTTGTTCAAATGAAAGTCCCAGCAGCTCCTGGTAGATGCTTAGCAAGCCTTCCGTGACCACCTCAATGGGGAAGTACTCCTTAAGGGACTCCTGGTCCACCGAGTACTTGAGCTCCTCTGTCTGTGTCATGTAGTAATGGAGGTCCCATGCATTGATCTTCCCGTCGTATTCAAAACCTCGCTCTTCACATTCCTTCTTCTTCAGGCTCAAAATAAACTCCCGTTCTGCCTCACCCAAGGGTTTCAATTTCTGGCTTAAATCATCTGTGAGGGAAATGGCTGAGTTAGTGGTGCGTCCTTTGGAGCAAGTGTATTCATAAGTACTGCCAGTTCTGCACATGATCAGTCAGAGGAAACAGCACAAGGAGGAAAAGAGCTGGAGGGGGCAGAGCTTTCTCTTCAGAGTGACTTAGTTGATAACTCTTTCTTTCCCCTAGTCCTTCACACCACCAAAACCCATCCATGAGTTCCTCCCAGTAGCAACAACAGGGAAGCGTACCTCAAGAGCTCTGACCTAGGAATATTATAATTCAGAACAAAGTAACGGTGAGATTCAGCATGTGCATGCATGTGTACATGTGTCTGTCTGTCTGTCTGACTGACTGACTGTGTATTTCTCAGCAAGGCTATGTTGCTAAAACAATAACTCCGTGACCTGCAGGCAACATCATTTAGAAGCTGCTTTGTATGTTTGATCATGGGGTTGGCCTGCTGTCCACAGCTCCATTCTGAAGGAGGAGGATCTGGAGAGAGCACTTCTAGATTTTAGCTTTAGATTTAAGAGAAATCAACAATCAAATGTATAAACTATAGTCAAATTCTGATTACTTGCTCTTAAGAAGGCTGATTGCATGAGGACGCTCTTTTGCACTTCTTTTCACAATCTGGTAACTATGTGAAGACAGGCAGCACAAGGCCAGCCAGAGGGGCAGCTACCTTCCAGGGTTAAGATAGTGGGGCAGTTGCTAGGGAGACATCTCAGCATAGGCAGTCACCATGCAGAAAACATTCTTAGCAAACCTGCCAGGTCCCCGAGCTGAGCTGCCCTCCTGGACAACAACCTAATCTTACATCAGCCACCTGTGCACAGCTCTGCTCTCTCCACCGAGGAAAGGACTTGGTCTTGCCGTTTCTGTGCTTCTAGCATTTTGTACACCACCTTCTATTCCTAATACAAGGTAGTTATTCCAAATGTCTCATAAATGCACAAATGAATTATAGGATGTCATTGATGGGACACCCATTTATATTATATATATATCATGATTCCACCATATATATATATAAACCACGACATGACTATTAAGAAAAATAGTGGAGTAAATTTTAGACTAAAAGCTGACTTCTTAACCTACTTTTAGTCAGTTTCCTGTTTGGTTTATTGTGACAGGTCTCACACTGTGGCTCTCTGGTACTTGCTACATGACTCAGGTTGGCCTCAGATTTATGTCATCCTCCTGTCTAAGCCTCCTGACTGCCTGGGTTACAGATGTGTACCATCATGCCCACTTTTAACCCACTATTAATCAGTTCCAACTTGATTCCATTAGTAAGACGATTAAAGCTAAATACTTTGACATGTTGTTGGCGAAGAATAGAGTAATTTTAATACCATTTTAGATTTAGGATATGCCTTTAATCCCAGTTCTTGGGAGGTAGAGGCACATGTCTGTGTATACTCTGTGGGCATTGTGCTCATATGCATGGGTTGGTGCACTTGCTCATGTGTGTTAACATGTGGTATCTTCCTCAATCACTTTACACCTTGTTTATTGAAGCAGGGTCTTGAACCTTTGCTTGGTAACTGTGTAGCCTAGCTAGCCTGGTGGCTCTAAGGATGCCCTGCCCCTGGCTCTCAGTTCAGAGATTGCAGGTGGAGCATGCCAGCCTGGCTTTTACACAGGCTATGGGGATTTAGTCTTCATTGTTCCTGCAGCAGGCACTTTATTCACTGTTATTTCCCTGAACCAGAAACTTTAGTTGTTACTGTTTTCTCCTTGAGACAGAGTCACACTAGGTGGCCATGGCTGGCCTGGCACTCGCAAAGTAGATTAGGCTGGCCCTGGACTGACAGAGCTCTTTCTGCATGCTGGGATTAAAGGTATGTACCACCAGGCCCAGGAAATCCTATGTTTGTTTTGTTTTTTAATTTAAAAAAAAGGACTTAAAATAACTGTACCAGCAGTGAGTAGCAAACACTTTCAATGCACTGTATTACCCTGTCACGTCAGGGGCTTGGTGGGTAAAGTGCTGGTTTTTATGTATACTCTGTTTTCACTCTGTGCACATCTTCAGTTATTTCACACCAGTCTATCAGTAAGCAGAGCGCACAGCATCAAATACACAGTGGCAGTAAATAAAGGCAATGAGCCAAGGTCTGCTTGGCTACACGTAAAAAACAGACTCAATGTCCCAACAACAGCAGCCCCAAGAACTGAGATCATCTAAGGTGAGTAGCTGATTGTTACTGTTCTCCTGAAACCAGCATGTTCTCGAGAAGGCAGCCTCGGTGCCCAGCTGAGGTGGCTGTTAAGGAGATATTATGCAGTAAAGTGATGTGGGGCAAAGGAAACAGAAGCCACAGAACTGACCCTAAATCAAGGACTGACCTAGAAAGGCGGCCACGCGGCTGGTGCTCTTCGCAGTGTTCAGTTCAAGGACAAAGTCAGCATGGGTGTTATAGCCCAGCAGCTTGGCCACTTGAGCTCGCAGCGGGAGGAGCTGTTGCAGAATTGCGGTGTTTTCCTAGTAACAAGAACAACAAAAACAGAAGAAAGTGAGCAACTGGACTCAGAGCATGGGAATAGCCACGGCGTCAGTGAGGCTCTCACACTGTCAACAGGTCTAGGCCATCTGAACTACTGCTTCCATTTCGGCCTAAGCAAAGTCGGAAATGTGTGTTATTCCTGAAATAATCGATAACACTTCAGCTTCTGAGATAGCTGTAAGTTCCTCACAAACCGTGAGATACTATAAACTCAGAGGAAAGCCTGGCTTATAAACTACCATGATTTCTAACTTATTTTCAACTATGTAAGTACCAAATACTCATCGTTACAACTTTCTGAGGTGTCTGTGGCAAATAATACACAGCATAAAATTCATTTTAACCTCACACAAATTTGATTTGCTGTTCTATATCCACACCTAGGAAAGAGTGTGTTGATAAGGATGTAGAGAAACTGGTTCCCTGTGCACTGCTGATGTGCATGTGAAATGGTTCAGTTGTTCACACAGATGGGTTGGGAATGAGGCTCAGTGTGTGGAGTGTTCATGTAAAATCCATGAAGCCTGGGGTTTGATCACCAGCTCCACATAAACCAGACACGGTAGCACATCTTGTCTCAGAACTTGGGAGGTGGGGCAGGAGGCTCAGGAATTCACGATCACTGGCTACATAATGAGTTTAAAGCAAGCGAGGGCTGTATGAGAGCCAGTCTGGACAAAAGAAACAAAACCCCCAAAACTCCCAAACCAAAGCGCCCTCAACAACAGAAACCATAACAAAAAAAACTACAAACCCACAGAATTACCATATAATCCCAATCCTACTTTAGAGAAAATATGGACAGACACAACATAGGTATCTATGTTCAAAGCATCATAATTCAATAGTAAATTCATGGAAACAGCTCAAATGCCCAGTAACAGAAGACTGACTAGATCAAGAAAATGTGGTACGTCCATACAGCAGCATACAACTCACCCTTACATAGGAGGGCATTCTGACATGTTCCAACGTGGTAAGCTTTTATGACCCTATGCTTAGATTGGACGTGAGTCACAGGACACATGTGAGTCTCCTGCAGCCATTAGGTTTACAGACACGGGAAGTGGAACGGGGGATTGGGGTGTATGAATGCAGATTCACTTAGTGAGCATAGAAAGTTCTGTGAATGGGTGTTGGTTCCAGAAGAATGCACATTAATGAATTACTATACTTAATTCCACATGCTATTGTCTAAAAGTTCCCCTAAGACATGTTGAAAATTAATTTCTATTGCGGTGACCCTAAGAGATGGGACCTTTTAGCACTGTCCTCACGGACTGATCAGTGGCTTACTAGAGAGCGAGAAGAAACCATCTTAGGTACATTTTGCCCTGTCCCCCCATGATTAAAAGAGATTATCTTTCTTCTTGTGAGCACACAGCACACCAAGGGTTTCCTGCCTCCAAACCATGAAAAATAAATCCCTACTATTTATAGGTCACCCAGCCCACAGTGCTTTGTTTAAATAATATAAACAGATGGACAGACCATGGCATTTGACACTCGAAATGGGGTTTTAGGCTTTTCCTCAACATATTTTCTATTCAGAACCTATATACTTAGGACCAACACAAACACACACACACACAAACACACACACACACACATACATGCAGACACACACACGCAGACACACATACATAACACACTGACACACACATAAAGACACACAGACACACATACATAAACACACACACATACATACTACTCACATATACTGACACACACACAAAGACACACATAGACACACACAAAGACACACAGACACATATACATAAACACACACACACATACATACTCACATACACTAACACACACATAAACACACACACATACACACAGAGACACACACACTGACACATACACACAGAGACACAGAGACACACAGAGACACACACACACACACACTTGTGTTTGCTTCTGTTTGAGACAAGTTACTCTGTAGCCCAGCAGGCCTGAACTCACTCTGTACACCAAGTAATAGCTTCAGACTCATAGAAATCCCCCTCTGGCCTCCTGGGTCTGGGGATTATACTTATGTGCCACCAAAAAAAGAGAAAAGGTTACCTTTTTTGTTTTTAATTTTTAATTTTTAAAAAATTGTTTTATTTTTGTGTATGCCTGTTTTGCCTGCACATATATATGTATGACACATGTACCTGGTGCTTGAGGGGTCCAAATGCGTCATCAAATCCCCTGGTACTAGATTTACAGATGGCTGCAAGGCACCAAATCTGGGTCCTCAGCCTGAGCTGTAAGTGTTCTTAACTACTGAGGCATCTCTTCAGCATTGGAAAAGTAATCTTATAATGTCAAAGGAAAGATCATTAATCCCAACAATCAAGTCAGCAAACTATTTAGGGATCGATTTCTTTTCTTATCTATACCAGTAAATATTTTACTGTGTGTGTGCGTGTTGTGTGTGTGTGTGTGCGTGTTGTGTGTGTGTGTGTGTGTGGTGTGTGTGTGGTATGTGTGTGTGTGTTGTGTGTGTGAATGTGTGTGTATATGTGTGTGAATGTGTGTGTGTGTTGTGTGTGTTGTGTGTGTGTGAATGTGTGTGGTGTGTGTGGTATGTGTGTGTGTGGTGTGTGTGAATGTGTGTGTATATGTGTGTGTGTGTGTGTGGTGTGTGTGTATGTGTGTGTGTGATATGTGTATGTGTGTGTATGGGTTTGTGTATGTGTGTGTGAGAATGTGTGTGTATGTGTTTGTGTATGTGTGTGTGTGAATGTGTGTGGTGTGTGTGTGGTATGTGTGTGTGGTGTGTGTGAATGTGTGTGTATATGTGTGTGAATGTGCGTGTGGTGTGTGTGTGTGTATGTGTGTGAGAATGTGTGTGTGTGGTGTGTGTGTGTATGTGTGTGTGTGGTGTGTATGTGGTGTGTATGTGCGTGTGTGTGTGTGTGTGGTGTGTGTGTGTGTAGGGGGAGGCGACGCGTGCATATTGCAGCATGTGTGTGGAAATCTGAGGAATTCTGAGTTTGGTTTCTGCCTTCTGCTTTGTTGAGACAGGGTCTCTCATTTCTTCTGCTGCACTGCATACCCCAGGCTAGCTGGCCCATGAACTCCAATTCCAGGTGATTCTCATGCCTCAGCCTCCCATCTTAAAGTAAGACTGCTGGGATTACATGTGGCTCTGCAGCTGGCTTTTGTAGGGTTGTCAGGTTTGCATGACGATTTTCTTTATCCAGCCAGCACTATCCACCACTTCAACCCCATATTTTCTTTCTTGTGTGTGTGGTTGGGAGAGGGGCAGTGATGCTTATGACAGGGCCTCACTCTGTAGCCTAGGCTAGCCTTAAATTCATACCTGGCTCAGCCTCCTGAATACTTGGTTTGTAGATTTGAGCTACCAAGACTGACTTGTTTTGATTTTTTTTAAATTTATTTAATACTTAATAATAATTCTTTGGTTTCTGGGCAAACATCCCCCTCCCCCCTCCCCTTCCCTATGGGTGTTCCCCTCCCAACCCTCCTCCCATTACCTCCCTCCCCCCAACAGTCTAGTTCACTGGGGGTTCAGTCTTGGCAGGACCCAGGGCTTCCCCTTCCACTGGTGCTCTTACTAGGATATTCATTGCTACCTATGAGGTCAGAGTCCAGGGTCAGTCCATGTATAGTCTTTAGGTAGTGGCTTAGTCCCTGGAAGCTCTGGTTGCTTGACATTGTTGTTCATATGGGATCTCGAGCCCCTTCAAGCTCTTCCAGTTCTTTCTCTGATTCCTTCAACGGGGGACCTATTCTCAGTTCAGTGGTTTGCTGCTGGTATTCGCCTCTGTATTTGCTGTATTCTGGCTGTGTCTCTCAGGAGCAATCTACATCCGGCTCCTGTTGGTCTGCACTTCTTTGCTTCATCCATCTTGTCTAATTGGGTGGCTGTATATGTATGGGCCACCTGTGGGGCAGGCTCTGAATGGGTGTTCCTTCAGTCTCTGTTTTAATCTTTGCCTCTCTATTCCCTCCCAAGGGTATTCTTGTTCCCCTTTTAAAGAAGGAGTGAAGCATTCACATTTTGATCATCCGTCTTGAGTTTCGTTTGTTCTAGGGATCTAGGGTAATTCAAGCATTTGGGCTAATAGCCACTTATCAATGAGTGCATACCATGTATGTCTTTCTGTGTTTGGGTTAGCTCACTCAGGATGATATTTTCCAGTTCCAACCATTTGCCTACGAATTTCATAAAGCCGTTGTTTTTGATAGCTGAGTAATATTCCATTGTGTAGATGTACCACATTTTCTGTATCCATTCCTCTGTTGAAGGGCATCTGGGTTCTTTCCAGCTTCTGGCTATTATAAATAAGGCTGCGATGAACATAGTGGAGCACGTGTCTTTTTTATATGTTGGGGCATCTTTTGGGTATATGCCCAAGAGAGGTATAGCTGGATCCTCAGGCAGTTCAATGTCCAATTTTCTGAGGAACCTCCAGACTGATTTCCAGAATGGTTTTACCAGTCTGCAATCCCACCAACAATGGAGGAGTGTTCCTCTTTCTCCACATCCTCGCCAGCATCTGCTGTCACCTGAGTTTTTGATCTTAGCCATTCTCACTGGTGTGAGGAGAAATCTCAGGGTTGTTTTGATTTGCATTTCCCTTATGACTAAAGATGTTGAACATTTCTTTAGGTGTTTCTCAGCCATTCGGCATTCCTCAGCTGTGAATTCTTTGTTTAGCTCTGAACCCCATTTTTTAATAGGGTTATTTGTCTCCCTGCGGTCTAACTTCTTGAGTTCTTTGTATATTTTGGATATAAGGCCTCTATCTGTTGTAGGATTGGTAAAGATCTTTTCCCAATCTGTTGGTTGCCGATTTGTCCTAACCACAGTGTCCTTTGCCTTACAGAAGCTTTGCAGTTTTATGAGATCCCATTTGTCGATTCTTGATCTTAGAGCATAAGCCATTGGTGTTTTGTTCAGGAAATTTTTTCCAGTGCCCATGTGTTCCAGATGCTTCCCTAGTTTTTCTTCTATTAGTTTGAGTGTATCAGGTTTGATGTGGAGGTCCTTGATCCACTTGGACTTAAGCTTTGTACAGGGTGATAAGGATTGATCAATCTGCATTCTTCTACATGTTGACCTCCAGTTGAACCAGCACCATTTGCTGAAAATGCTATCTTTTTTCCATTTGATGGTTTTGGCTCCTTTGTCAAAAATCAAGTGACCATAGGTGTGTGGGTTCATTTCTGGGTCTTCAATTCTATTCCATTGGTCTATCTGCCTGTCTCTGTACCAATACCATGCAGTTTTTATCACTATTGCTCTGTAATACTGCCTGAGTTCAGGGATAGTGATTCCCCCTGAAGTCCTTTTATTGTTGAGGATAGTTTTAGCTATCCTGGGTTTTTTGTTATTCCAGATGAATTTGCAAATTGTTATGTCTAACTCTTTGAAGAATTGGATTGGTATTTTGATGGGGATTGCATTGAATCTGTAGATCGCTTTTGGTAAAATGGCCATTTTTACTATATTAATCCTGCCAATCCATGAGCATGGGAGATCTTTCCATCTTCTGAGGTCTTCTTCAGTTTCTTTCTTCAGTGTCTTGAAGTTCTTATTGTACAGATCTTTTACTTGCTTGGTTAAAGTCACACCGAGGTACTTTATATTATTTGGGTCTATTATGAAGGGTGTCGTTTCCCTAATTTCTTTCTTGGCTTGTTTCTCTTTTGTGTAGAGGAAGGCTACTGATTTATTTGAGTTAATTTTATACCCAGCCACTTTGCTGAAGTTGTTTATCAGCTTTAGTAGTTCTCTGGTGGAACTTTTGGGATCACTTAAATAAACTATCATATCATCTGCAAATAGTGATATTTTGACTTCTTCTTTTCCGATCTGTATCCCCTTGACCTCCTTTTGTTGTCTGATTGCTCTGGCTAGAACTTCAAGAACTATATTGAATAAGTAGGGAGAGAGTGGGCAGCCTTGTCTAGTCCCTGATTTTAGTGGGATTGCTTCAAGTTTTTCTCCATTTAGTTTAATGTTAGCAACTGGTTTGCTGTATATGGCTTTTACTATGTTTAGGTATGGGCCTTGAATTCCTATTCTTTCCAGGACTTTTATCATGAAGGGGTGTTGAATTTTGTCAAATGCTTTCTCAGCATCTAATGAAATGATCCTGTGGTTTTGTTCTTTCAGTTTGTTTATATAATGGATCACGTTGATGGTTTTCCCTATATTAAACCATCCCTGCATGCCTGGGATGAAGCCTACTTGATCATGGTGGATGATTGTTTTGATGTGCTCTTGGATTCGGTTTGCCAGAATTTTATTGAGTATTTTTGCGTCGATATTCATAAGGGAAATTGGTCTGAAGTTCTCTTTCTTTGTTGGGTCTTTGTGTGGTTTAGGTATAAGAGTAATTGTGGCTTCATAGAAGGAATTCGGGAGTGATCCATCTGTTTCAATTTTGTGGAATAGTTTGGATAATATTAGTATGAGGTCTTCTATGAAGGTTTGATAGAATTCTGCACTAAACCCATCTGGACCTGGGCTCTTTTTGGTTGGGAGACCTTTAATGACTGCTTCTATTTTCTTAGGAGTTATGGGGTTGTTTAACTGGTTTATCTGTTCCTGATTTAACTTCGGTACCTGATATTTGTCTAGGAAATTGTCCATTTCCTGTAGATTTTCAAGTTTTGTTGAATATAGGCTTTTATAGTAAGATCTGATGATTTTTTGAATTTCCTCTGAATCTGTAGTTATGTCTTCCTTTTCATTTCTGATTTTGTTAATTTGGACACACTCTCTGGGTCCTCTCGTTAGTCTGGCTAAGGGTTTATCTATCTTGTTGATTTTCTCAAAGAACCAACTTTTGGTTCTGTTGATTCTTTCTATGGTCCTTTTTGTTTCTACTTGGTTGATTTCAGCTCTGAGTTTGATTATTTCCTGCCTTCTACTCCTCCTGGGTGTATTTGCTTCTTTTTGCTCTAGAGCTTTTAGGTGTGCTGTCAAGCTGCTGACATATGCTCTTTCCCATTTCTTTCTGCAGGCACACAGCGCTATGAGTTTTCTTCTTAGCACAGCTTTCATTGTGTCCCATAAATTTGGGTATGTTGTACCTTCATTTGAATTAAATTCTAAAAAGTTTTTAATTTCTTTCTTTATTTCTTCCTTGACTAGGTTATCATTGAGTAGAGCATTGTTCAATTTCCACGTATATGTGGGCATTCTTCCCTTATTGTTATTGAAGACCAGTTTTAAGCCGTGGTGGTCCGATAGCACGCATGGGATTATTTCTATCTTTCTGTACCTGTTGAGGCCCGTTTTTTGACCAACTATATGGTCAATTTTGGAGAAAGTACCATGAGGAGTTGAGAAGAAGGTATATCCTTTTGTTTTAGGATAGAATGTTCTATAAATATCTGTTAAGTCCATTTGGCTCATGACTTCTCTTAGTCTGTCTACGTCTCTGTGTAATTTCTGTTTCCATGATCTGTCCATTGATGAGAGTGGGGTGTTGAAATCTCCCACTATTATTGTGTGAGGTGCAATGTGTGTTTTGAGCTTTAGTAAGGTTTCTTTTACGTATGTAGGTGCCCTTGTATTTGGGGCATAGATATTTAGGATTGAGAGTTCATCTTGGTGGATTTTTCCTTTGATGAATATGAAGTGTCCTTCCTTATCTTTTTTGATGACTTTTAATTGAAAATTGATTTTATTTGATATTAGAATGGCTACTCCAGCTTGCTTCTTCTGACCATTTGCTTGGAAAGTTGTTTTCCAGCCTTTCACTCTGAGGTAGTGTCTGTCTTTGTCTCTGAGGTGTGTTTCCTGTAGGCAGCAGAATGCAGGGTCCTCGTTGCGTATCCAGTTTGTTAATCTATGTCTTTTTATTGGGGAGTTGAGGCCATTTATGTTGAGAGATATTAAGGAATAGTGATTATTGCTTCCTGTTATATTCATATTTGGATGTGAGGTTATGTTTGTGTGCTTTTCTTCTCTTTGTTTTGTTGCCAAGATGATTAGTTTCTTGCTTCTTCTAGGGTATAGCTTGCCTCCTTATGTTGGGCTTTACCCTTTATTATCCTTTGTAGTGCTGGATTTGTAGAAAGATATTGTGTAAATTTGGTTTTGTCATGGAATATCTTGGTTTCTCCATCTATGTTAATTGAGAGTTTTGCAGGATACAGTAACCTGGGCTGGCACTTGTGTTCTCTTAGGGTCTGTATGACATGTGTCCAGGACCTTCTGGCCTTCATAGTTTCTGGCGAAAAGTCTGGTGTGATTCTGATAGGTCTGCCTTTATATGTTACTTGACCTTTTTCCCTTACTGCTTGTAATATTCTTTATTTTGTGCGTTTGGTGTTTTGACTATTATGTGACGGGAGGTGTTTCTTTTCTGGTCCAATCTATTTGGAGTTCTGTAGGCTTCTTGTATGCCTATGGGTATCTCTTTTTTTAGGTTAGGGAAGTTTTCTTCTATGATTTTGTTGAAGATATTTACTGGTCCTTTGAGCTGGGAGTCTTCACTCTCTTCTATACCTATTATCCTTAGGTTTGATCTTCTCATTGAGTACTGGATTTCCTGTATGTTTTGGACCAGTAGCTTTTTCCGCTTTACATTATCTTTGACAGTTGAGTCAATGATTTCTAGGGAATCTTCTGCTCCCGAGATTCTCTCTTCTATCTCTTGTATTCTGTTGGTGAGGCTTCTATCTACAGCTCCTTGTCTCTTCTTTTGATTTTCTATATCCAGGGTTGTTTCTTGATTGCTTCTATTTCCATTTTTAATTCCTTCAATTGTTTGATTGTGTTTTCCTGGAATTCTTTCAGGCATTTTTGCAATTCCTCTCTGTAGGCTTCTACTTGTTCTCTAAGGGAGTTCTTCACGTCTTTCTTGAAGTCCTCCAGCATCATGATCAAATATGATTTTGAAACTAGATCTTGCTTTTCTGGTGTGTTTGGATATTCCATGTTTATTTTGGTGGGAGAATTGGGCTCCGATGATGCCATGTAGTCTTGGTTTCTGTTGCTTGGGTTCCTGCGCTTGCCTCCCGCCATCAGATTATCTCTAGTGTTACTTTGTTCTGCTATTTCTGACAGTGGCTAGACTGTCCTATAAGCCTGTGTGTCAGGAGTGCTGTAGACCTGTTTTCCTGTTTTCTTTCAGCCAGTTATGGGGACAGAGTGTTCTGCTTTCGGGCGTGTAGTTTTTCCTCTCTACAGGTCTTCAGCTGTTCCTGTGGGCCTGTGTCTTGAGTTCACCAGGCAGGTCAGTTGCAGGGGAAAAGTTGGTCCTACCTGAGGTTCCGAGGCTCAAGTATGCTCATGGGGTACTGCCTAAGTCCTCTCCGCGGCGGCAACAACCGAGAAGATCTGCGCCGCTCTTTCCGGGAGCCTCCGTGCACCAGGGTTCCAGATGCCGTTTGGTGTTTTCCTCTAGCGTCTGGATGTGCACAGAGTGCAGTCTCTTCTGGTTTCCCAGGCGTGTCTGCCTCTCTGTAGGTTTAGCTCTCCCTCCCACGGGATTTGGGTGCAGAGAACTGTTTATCCGGTCTGTTTCCTTCAGGTTCCGGCGGTGTCTCAGGCGCAGGGGTCCTGCCGCTCCTGGGCCCTCCCCTACGGGAACCCAGAGGCCTTATACAGTTTCCTCTTGGGCCAGGAATGTGGGCAGGGGTGGGCAGTGTTGGTGGTCTCCTCCGCTCTGCAGCCTCAGGAGTGCCCACCTGACCAGGCGGTGAGGTCTCTCTCCCACGGGGTTTGGGAGCAGAGAGCTGCTGCCTTGTTTTGATTTTTGAGACAAAGGCTCATTTTATAGCTCAGGCTAGTCTCGAACCCACTTTACAGCTTGACTTATCATGCTTTTGAATGGTTTGGAAAAGATGTACTATGGAATATGGAGACTGATGGGAATAAAGAAAATGCAAAAGTACAGAAGTGAAAAGGACTGGAAAGAGAGACTGCAGGCTGGAAAGCTCAGGATGCTCACTGTGGGTGTGCAGGAGTGTTTACTGCAGGACAGCTCACTGTGGGCGTGCACACGCACTGTAATGTGGGAGTGTTTACTGCAGCTCACCATGGGCGTGCACATGCACTGTAATGTGGGAGTGTTTACTGCAGCTCACTGTGGGCGTGCACATGCACTGTAATGTGGGAGTGCTTACTGCAGCACTGCTCACTGTGGGCGTGCACACGCACTGTAATGTGGGAGTGTTTACTGTAGCACAGCTCACTGTGGGTGTGCAGACGCACTGTAATGTGGGAGTGTTTACTGCAGCTCACCATGGGCGTACACACGCACTGTAATGTGGGAGTGTTTACTGCAGCACAGCTCACCATGGGTGTGCAGACGCACTGTAATGTGGGAGTGTTTACTGCAGCTCACTATGGGCGTGCACATGCACTGTAATGTGGGAGTGCTTACTGCAGCACTGCTCACTGTGGGCGTGCACACGCACTGTAATGTGGGAGTGTTTACTGCAGCACAGCTCACTGTGGGTGTGCAGATGCACTGTAATGTGGGAGTGTTTACTGCAGCTCACCCTGGGCGTACACACGCACTGTAATGTGGGAGTGTTTACTGCAGCGGCAGATGCTGTAGCTTTGGTGACATGCCATGTAGCAGTCTTATTTCTAGAGAAATCGCTTGGGAAAATTAATAATGCTTGTCACTAAGTGCTACTTTTAGAAAAATTTACAGGAGAGAGATGAGCTCAAAGCACTGGCCAGCTTCTAAAATGGAAAATGGAAAGAAGGACACTGGGAGATGGAAGACGGCAGGCTTTCCTGTGGATTCCGTCTTAACAAGCCAGCTCTGCCGCATTGCTAATGTCACGGAGTAGAAGGGCCTTTGGTTACTCAACTGCAGAGATTAATCTGAGAACACTGCTTACTTCTTTTGTCTAGCAAAAGCTTACCCGTTCCCAAAATTCTCAAAGCAAAGTTTTTAAACAGAGGAACAAATGTAGAAACGAATCAGTTAATGAAACGTGGTAGGAACTATGAACAAAAGCAGTATTTTAAGTATAGATACTCTAACTGCCTAGAAGTAAACAGTGCAGGAAGCTTAGTTTTTAAAGATATTTTACTACCAAAGATATGGGACATACTATTGGATTTAGTTCCTGATCTAATCCTTGTATTTCAAACTGGCACCAGTAGAAACCAGCAGTCCCCCAAGACATGACCATGGGAGAAAACAGGCAAGAAATATCTCCTGAGAGTTAGGCAGATGTGTGTGTGTGTTGCGGGGGGGCATGGAATACAACTGGTACAGGAGTTTTTGCCAAATAATTTTTGAAAATGTCTATGTATTTCCTATGTTCCTTTTCTCTCCTCCTTTTATGGTTTTGAGATAAGGTCTTGCCAGGTCTCCTTGGCTGGTCAGGAGCTTGCTATACAGATGAGGCTGGCCTCAAACTCATAGGGAGCCATTTGTCTCTACTGGGATTAAGGACATCAATTGCCACACCTTGCTTGCACTTGCCTTTGCCCCTCCCTTCCTCCACCCCTCCGTCCTTGCCTTCCTTCCTTCCTGTGATTATTCTGTTCCTATTCTAGCACTGGGTATGGGTTGGGGGTGATTGGGGGTGAGATGGCTAATTTCTGTCTCTCTTTTTGTAGGCTGCTACATCATGAGAAACTCAATTGGTTGATTGAATGGCAGGCAGAGATCTTAGTGTTTGATCCTAAGACATTAGATGACTGGGGCCTGATGTTCATAGTTACTTGGGTAGTCGGGACTAATGTGAAGCTGGCTATTTGATTCAGAATCAATTTTTAATCCTCTCCTTTAATAATAAAATTCTAAGTCTAGCAAACAGTTGTCAACCGAAGGCTATATATCTCAGCTTTCCTTGCAGCAGATATGATCACATATGGGTTTGAGTTGATGGTTGATGACTAGAGTCCTCAGATGCTATTTGTAATGGGCTTTTGTTCTTCCTTTAGTTTCCCGAGACAGGATTTTAAAGGTGTGTGGTCTGAACTTTCTCCATTCCCTCCCACAGGCCGAGGAGGAGGAGGAGTAATCTCCAGAACATACCGTGGTGGTTACCTGTTAAGGAGCTCGTATGGTTCCTTACGAACTCTGGCCTTCAAATGCAGGAAAGGAAGACAACTTCTTGTTTGTTTGTATCTGTTCTATTTTTACTTCAGCAGTTTAGCTTGTGCCATAGCAGGCAAACTGACCACGAGGAAAAGAAAAAGCTAGACTCGTCATAGGTATGTGCAGTTCCTCAATGCAATGCACGTGGAAAGCCAGTGCTGAGCCAGTCTGACAGAGGCAAACCGAGCGTCCTTCCCTTACTCTCTTCTAAGATCAAAGTTAAGACATTTATGGTACCTGTTTGCACCTGGTATGAAAAGCCATTTCCATCTTCCTTCGAGTTTCAGGGACACAGCATTTCTTCATGACAGGGAAGTAGTGAGGATACTTTAAGGTAACTTTGTACTTGTCTTCATCTGTTTTTTCTAAACTGTCAATGAAGTCATCAGGAAGAGCACCTGCAAAGAGACGTTTTCTCACCATCAGTTTCCCACTCGTTACTGGTTTCCTTATCGTGGGCACACTGCTTTCAGGAATGCGATTTGCTAACTGACGTTCAGGTGCTAGGACAACTACATGATCTTATTTGGACTGTGTTGGAACGGAGCGGCAGTAATGGGGCAGCAGTGATGGGCCAGCTGGCTCAGAAAATAATTTGAACAAACAAACAAACAAAAATGTTTCAGGGCACCTATACAGATGGCATTTTAATAGAGAGGAGGCAAAATTAAGCCAATAAAATAAAATACCCTAGAGTAAGAGACTTGTTTACAGTGTGGGAGACATGGAGAGGCAGAAAAATTGTCAAGGCTTGAAGGCTGTTAAACACCAGTGTCTGTTACCAAGAAGGATCAGCCATATAGGTGCTGGGAATAAAACCTAAACCCTTGGCAAGAGCAGCTAGTGCTCTTAACCACTGACCACCTGTCCACCCTGATACTAGACAATTTTTAAAAGAAGTCTTTGAATTTTAATTTAGGTTGGAACCTGTGAGGTGATATAATTCAACTTAGTAAAACAACACAATTTTACCAAGTTCAGCCTTGGAGAATACAAGGGAAGTGTCGTCCTCATTGAGGTTCTTGTTGAAGTCAATGCATAGCTCACTCATTCTCTTCTTCATTGATTTGATTTCCTGAAGGAAGACAGACAGGGTGTAAACAATGGAAAAGTCTTATCCATGAAGTCAGGATTCTGTCTTACCCCAGAAGTCCTTTCCCAGAAACGCACTCTGTAAAGCAGCTACTATCTCTCTGCCTACTCTCACCCAAACATTTACACTTTGTTCAGCAGTGTCTCGGAACACGCCTGCTGCATCCCCAATTCCTCTTCCCCACTTCTTCAGCAGCCACACCGTTTAGATAGGACCTGAAAGTGAACATTTCAGGATCATGTCCTCTCTACCAATTAGGTCACCATTCCCTCTTCCTGCAGGAATGACTGATTCCAATAGCCTATGCCCGGCACTTCTCTAACAATTCTGGAAAAGTTCTAGGTAGGAGGTCCGAGGAGATGATAGAGGACCACAAGAAAAATATAAGACAATCTCATTCTTCTAGCAACGCTGGATGGTGAAATCTACTGGACACAAAGTGGGATTTTGGCAAAGGATCTCCTGGAAGGCACTGAGACCCAGAGACAGAGTTCTGTGTGTTTGGATGGCAGCGTTTAGATTGGTAGGCAATAAAAACCAAGCCTTTAGATAAACAGTATCATGAAGACAGAGAAGAGAAACAGAAATCAGGTGGCTAGTGACAAAACACAGGAAGCCACCTGTCTCTAAAATCCTCCAACTTCCTTAAGTTGCTAAATGGGATTCTGTTTGCTACAACCAATCATAGCTTAATTACTAGTAATTAATTAACTAATTAATTAATTTTCCCGCACCCACGAGAAAGGAGGGTTGACCAGGAAGTCAAAGGGTCAAGCAACTGAGATCAGCCACTCACTTGGATGACCAGGAAACAAAGTGTCAAAGGACACTTGGGGACAGAGAGACAGGACATCTCTACGGTACCCTCAGTACTTTTTGCCAGGATGACATCAGTTACTAAATAAAACTTGGTTTGGATGTCTGTCAAACTTATTTCCAGTTCTGTAATCTACAGGAATGACCTGGAAATAGATCAAAACTTATATTTCCTGTTCAAGAAGAATGAGGTTAATTGAGTTTATCAAAGAATCTGGAAGACTTAATTTACCTTTCACAAGATAATGTTTGGGCAGTGCTTTCCTCTGGCTGATCTGTCATCATGTGAGAGGTACATATTAGTCATACTGCATCCTATCCTAAAGTGCTGGCTTGCAAACTCTCTATCATTAAGGGTTTCTCAAGAGTGAACTATCTCTGTGTGGTTAAGAGAGGGAGACTACAACCAGCCACTGAAATATGAAATCTAATTTTTAAGACTATAAAACATAGGAAAGGAAAAAGACTGATAAACAAACAAAAAAAAAACAAAACATGGGGGAGGGGGTTAAAGAACAATATCATTGCTAGGCATGGTAACACATCTGTAATCCCAGCACTCTGGGGCAGGGGCAGGGGCAGGGGCAGAAGTGGAGGTGGAGAGAGAAGAGCAGAGGCAGAGGAGGCAGAGGAGAGGCAGAGAGAGGCAGAGAGGCAGAGAGAGAGGCAGAGAGAGAGAGGCAGAGAGACAGAGAGAGGCAGAGAGAGGCAGAGAGAGAGGCAGAGAGAGAGAGGCAGAGAGAGAGAGGCAGAGAGAGAGAGAGGCAGAGAGAGGCAGAGAGAGAGGCAGAGAGAGAGAGGCAGAGAGAGAGAGGCAGAGAGAGAGGCAGAGAGAGAGAGGCAGAGAGAGGCAGAGAGAGGCAGAGAGGCAGAGAGGCAGGGACAGGTGAATCTGAGTTCTAGGCCAGCCTGGTTCCAGGAAGTTCCAGGAGCTATAAAGTAAGATCCTGTTTTAAAATATGTGTGTGTGTGTGCGCGCGCGCATGTGCGTATGATTTATAAGCTTAGTTACTAATGCGACTGGCATAGGTTTAATAGTTGAAGCAGGGGCTGGGGAGATGGATTAGTGGTTGAGAGCTTACAGCTCTTCCAGAGAACCCTTGTTCAACACCCATACTAGGCAGCTAACAAGCACTCCTGTCATTGTAGCTTCAGGGTACCAGAATGTCTGTGTGGGCTCTGTGGGTATCAGCACACATATACAAACCCACCCACACACACACACACACATAAAACAAATCTCAGAAAGAAGAAGAGTAAATGCATCAAATATATCGTAAGTGGATTTTCTTACCATGGGTTATCTTAATAAAAGTCATCTCTTTGCCTACTTGTTGGTTCTTGTGGCACTTTTTTCATTTTCTCCTCAAATAAGAAAATGATGGGTAGAAGATGAGGTTTGTGTGTATGAGAGGGTAATTAGAATGCATCTTACACATTTATGAAGTTGTCAAAGAACAAAGCTTATTAATAAAAATACAAAGAAGCAAACTCACATTTCTTATGTGTTCTGAAAGATGGAGTCCATTCCTTTTTCCCATTTTAATTGACTTTTCCAAGTATCGCCTGGCTTCAGGCTTTATCTTCTCCAAATCGCATGTTTCCTTAAATTAACAAGCATGTCAGTCATTTCCATTGTAATTGCACAGGCAAACAATCAACTCCCAGGCCAAGGCCAATGTACCACATTCATCATCTCTGTTGGGTCATGAAACAGGTGATTATGGGCAGGCCCCACTGAAGACTTAATTTCTTTTATGCTTTGGTGAGCTTCTGCTAATTTGAAACATAAATATTAAATAAATATAAAAACATCTGCAGAATAGCCTTGCCCTGCCTCAGAACATGAGTGCAGAGCCCTAGGAGGCGTGTGATAGTGGACACATTTGCACAGTGTCCTGAGCGGCCTTTATGACCGACACACACTTCTTACTGCAAATCATCTGGATTTCATTTCTATCATTTGTTAGCCTGGTTCCACTTGAGATGCAGGAAGAGAAATAATGGGGTGAACTCTGCACAAATGCAAAATGCTGGGCAGGACTCTTGCCAAAATAGCAAACAAGGACAGCTGGAGAAAACCCAGCAAAAGGCTGCCATACTTCAAAAGCACCTTCCTGCCCCTTGGCAAGGCAGACCAAGGAACTACAGCAGGCTGCATATGAACAAGAATCTGGGAAAAATGAGTCAGCACCCCACAGAACAGAAGGAGAGTTGCTAGCCTCTAAAGAACAGAAGGTTCTGGAGGGGCTGGAAATTCCCCCAGTCAAGACAAGAAAAACCCAAAAATCCAAAGGAAGGCCTGGGGTGTGTATCTAAAGTGGTTGGTCAGTTTACGGTCCCTGGGAGGAAATGTGACTCCAGACAGACCCAGCAGGTACAAAAGACTCACTCTGGCTGAGGGACAATGGCAGCCTTATGTCACTGGAGCTTACAGACCTCCTGTCAGTTGGACATTTTCTTCATGAAAGACCAGGGCCATCCAGATCTGAGTGTTCCAAATTTCCCAACTGATTAGGTTTTAATGAATGGGGTTTAGTTTTAGAAATGCCATTTGAGATGGCTGGTGACAGGGAGGTAAACAGAGCTGTATTTCAGTCAGCGCAACTCAAAACAGAAACAATACTTCACACCACGGAACAAGCGGTGTCACAGGGCTACAGCACTCCCAGTGTTACTTGACCTTTCTTTCAGGAGTGCATTCTCAGCAGAGGGCAAGAACGGGTAGACTCTTTTTTCCATTATGATCTCCCTTTGTGCCTCTGTGGAATTGTGAATTTGTGAGCATGACTGGAGTTGGACCCTCCTGCAGGCAATTACTCCTCCTGTTTTGGCAATTACTAGGATCCAGCAGCAGGTATTGGGAAGAAACCCAGAACGTCTAGGGAGACAACCTGGCTCTGGCCTGGCTCCCACAGGGATGGTGAACAGTTCAAATCACAACGTTCATATGGATGCCATTAGCTGGAGCTCGTCTAGTCTGTTCCAACAGCGCCGGGAAGTCTGTTGTGAAGTGTGAGCATGGCAACAGGGCTCTCTAGACAGTAGGACACTGCAAGTTGTAAGGCTTGGTGGGGGTGGGGAGCATCTAGGCCATAACCAGGTGTAGTACGTACGGAGAGCAGGCCTGGCAAGAGCTGGGTTTATTGTTAAGGATCTAGGAGGTTGAGATACACAGCAGAGAGCTAGCCTTGAGGAGCTGAGGCAAACCTTTGGTTCTAAGCTGGGCACAGTGGCTGATCGCACGGTCTCATCAGCCGGTGTGAGTGGCCCTAACAGTCACTCCATGGCTGTACATACGTACTGTAGGTTCCCATGGTAGGTCTACACTTCCATATCTATACGAAGGCACTCAAGAGCATGAGAGAAACATTCACAGTCTCTATCTCTCAAAGAGAGCGATACAAGTGCAAACAGATACAAGGATATTCTGAGGGAAACTAACTTTGAATTGGGGCTAATAAGACCATGATAATTAGCATACTGAAACATTTAATCTCAAAAATGACACTGAACAAAAAAGTCTAACTCCATAACCAGACCCCCCATCGGCACTAAGACGCTAAAGTCTCTGGGAGACTCCACGGGTCTGTGGGAAGACAGGGGCTTCGAAAGCCCGCTTGCTAAGCCCACTGCTACACCACAGTCCTTCAGGGCATTGTCTCCTCTCAGCCCTAGTAAGGCCCCCATTCTCACAGAAGGATCTGCCAAATGGAAAGTCGTAACTCTCTGGAGCAGTGCTTCTCAACCTTCCTACCAGTGCAACCCTTTAATAGCTCCTCATGCTGGGGGCCCCCAACCATAACATTATTTTCATTGCTACTTCATAATTCAACCTTGCCACTGTTATGAATAATAATGTAAATATCTGATATGCAGGATATCTGATACGAAATGCCTGTGAAAGGGTAATTTGACTCACACAGGGGTCTCGACCCACAGGTTGAGAACCACTGCTCTAGACTGCTCTGTTGAACTGAATCTTCTTTCCTGAACAAGGGCTTGGCCCCTCAGGCCTCACAGGTTTCCTCAGGCAAAGCTGTTCTTCTTCAAAGACTTCTAATGTTTAATTCACATGATCTGATTTTCACCTGTGCAGACAAGATTTCCCCTCCTCTCTAACAAAGAGCATTTACGTTCATGGTATGCTTGCCTTTTCCCAAGACCACACATGTCTAACAAGAAAAATAGCAGAGAGAAATGCATAAGATGCTTATAGCTCACTGATTTTCTGATTACTCCACCCTCAACCTTGATTATGCATCTTTAAACTCATAACAAACTTTTTTGTCTTGTTTTAAGACAGAGCTTTGTTACACAGAACTCTATCTGTAGACCATCACAGGGATCAGTCAGCCTCTGCCTCCCAAGAGCTGGGATTAATGCAAGCAGCATCACACTCGGAAACTTAGTTGTTCTTTCTTTACCCCCAAACCTTTTATGGACTCCTTGAGCTTCATATATCTAGTTTACTTTTTCTCTTTTGGACAGGCCCAGACTCACTATGTAGACCAGGCTCCCTTTGAATTCCCTGAGATCTGACTGCCTGTTTTCTGAGTACTGGGATTAAAGGGGTACACCCCATGCCTGGTTGGTTTGTTTTTTAATATTACAAAAAAAACAAGTTATAATGCTGAAAGAACTCTGAAGGCTGTCCCTCTAAATGAAATCTAAACAAACGATTTAAAACAGAATTTGCTAATATTGAGAGGCCTCAGAGGGTGTTCCTGGGGCCTGTTACACACACTGAAGTGGAGACACAACCTGTTTAGTGCCCGTTTTCAGATGTTACTTCTTCCCCTTACTTCCATGACATTTACTGTATTAGTGAGAGATCCAAGGGAGACGGCCCCGGCAGAACAACCTGCCTGCAACCACCGACACCAAGTGGACCACAGATGCAGGCGTACGAGGACACTGAGCACGCGCCTCACAGGGCACATGTCTTTAGGAGAAGAAGAATATACTCTATGTTCCCTCTGGTGTTTTTTATGTCCTTACTTATCTCAGACTCTAGGGAAATAAACCAATAACTTCTGAGAGCTCGAAGTCATATGTAAAGCAGAATAATCTACCAACAGATGATGTTAGCATGAACTACTATGAGGGAAAAGATGTTTGGTACTTAGACAAGAGGCACAAAAACCTAAAACAAGGGCACTGATCCATGGTAGATGCTGACGACGCTTACATCTGGGTTCCTGAGCTCTGAAGGCCTGATGGGATTGTTAATGGTCAAAGCACTGGCTATGATAAAAGACTAGGCATATTTTAAAAGTTAGGCTCAGGATCAGAGTCTGGAGAAGGGGAACCAGGCACCATGGAGGACTCTGAAGTGGCAAAACAAACACGAAGCCCTAAACCGAGAAGCAGCCCAAGAAGCAGGCCAGCGGGATGCACGAGGGAAACGAGGCTTTCCAGCAGAACAAAATGGAGCAGTAGCTCCTCAAGGGGCCAAAAGCCAAGGCTGTGAGGAAGGACCGGCTGTTGAAGGGATGAAGAAATCTGGCAAGCAAGGAGCCCTAGCTGAGTGAGCACAGGCTCACTTCCCTGACTCAGAAGCTATCTCCAGTTGGTTTCTCCAGTGGAGACTCATGGGTCTAAAGGCAGTTCCCACGCCCAGCAACAGAAGACGGCCAACAGAAAACAAGCGCAATAGCAATTGGAGTGTCTTTGTCCCATAATCCATACATCCACCCACCCACCCATCCACCCAACCATCCATCCATCCACCCATCCATCCATCCATCCACCCATCCATCTACCCACCCATCCATCCATCCACCCATCTATCCATCCATCCATCCATCCATCCATCCATCCATCCATCCATCCACCCAACTATCTATCCATCCATCCATCCATCCATCCACTCATCCATCCACCCATTCATCCATCCATCCATCCATCCATCCATCCATCCATCCACCCATCCATCTACCCACCCAGCCATCCACCCATCCATCCATCCATCCATCCATCCATCCATCCATCCATCCATCCACCCATCCATCCATCCACCCATCTATCCATCCATCCATCCATCCACCCATTCATCCATCCATCCATCCATCCATCCATCCATCCATCCATCCATCTATCCACCCAACTATCTATCCATCCACCCATCCATCCATCCACCCATCCATCTACCCATCCATCCATCCACCCATCCATCTACCCATCCATCCATCCATCCATCCATCCATCCTTCTTCCTGTCCTTCCTTCCTTTCCTTCTTTCTTTTCCTTCCTTCCTCCCTCCTTCCTTCCCTTTTAACCTTACAGCTCCATTGCATATATAATATACTTACAAGAATTATGTTTTATGGAATTTCTGTGTGTGTGAACATGCATGTCTGTGTGTATATGTGTTTCTTTGTTTTGTTTTGCTCTTCTGACTTGTTTGTTATACATTAGGTGCCTGTTTGTGTTCTAATGAGAGAAAGGGTGTGGATTTAGATGGGTTGGGAGGATCTGGGAGGATAAACCATAATCAAAATATATTGTATGAAAAATCTGTTTTCAATTAAAAAACAGAAAGAAAGAAATCTGGCAAAAAGTAAGCTGTTCCTTGTACCTGAGACGACAGTGACCACTTCCATTCCTTTTTACCCCTGCGTTCCTGCTGCGACATCTTTGCCACCTACAGCCAGAATGAAGTGTTGTTCTGGAGTCTGCTGTACAATGTAATAAACTTTTGTAAGTATATATGTAGATATAGATATGAGTATGTATACTTATGTGTTTGCATATCTGAATATGGGTATGTACATGTAAAGTATATATGTAGATATAGATATGAGTATGTATACTTATGTGTTTGCACATCTGAATATGGGTATGTACATGTGAGTGCAGGTGCCTTAGGAGGTCAAAGGTCAGAGAGCAGCATGTGCAGTCCCCTGGGTCTGGAGTTACAGGTGCTCGGAAGTGACTTGACATGGGTGTTGGGAACTGAATATATATCGGTCCTTTGCAAGAGCAGTATTGCTCTTAACTGCTAAGCCATCTTTCTAGCCCTAGGCTTAAAATAATAATATTTAAAATAATAACAACTTTAAAAAAACGCCTTTTAATACCAGTATTCAGGAGGCAGAGGCAGGTGGATCTTTTGAATTTGAACCAGCCTGGTCTATGGAGCAAATTGGAGGAAAACCATGTCTCAAAAATCCAAAATCCAAAATCAAAAAAAAAAAAAACAAACTCAAAAGGGAAACATGTTGTAATGACCGTTGGGGCTAGTTTTTGCTATGGTATAAGGACACTAGTTTTAATTTGGTGCTTAGTCTACACACCTCCTTAAACTAGGAGAGACTAGGTTAAAAGTATCTATACTTGACCTGGGGACGTAGGTCAGGTAATAACCCTACATCCGTACAAGGTCTTGGGTTCTAATCACACAGCATTGTCTCCTTAAACTCAGGACCCATTTATCATCACCACAACAGTTAACTTCTGCCTTTTTAGTCAGTAATTGGCTAAGATGAATTGGCAAGCTCACGCCTGAAGCTCTAAAAAATAAATACTATTACAATGGAGCATTCTCTTTAATTGTCTAAAATTGTCTAAATTAAGCCTGCAGAATTCAAGCTCTATTCACCAGACTTCCTCGTGTGTTTATTGTGTAGTTAGCAGATGTCAGGAATAAGACATCTTATGTCATTCTTCATGAACAAACTATGCTCTTATCAGCAATACAGCTCGACAGAAGCATGGGTGGAGCCCTTGACGGTTCTCAGTGAATGACCGAGGAAGGAGCACTTGCCAGTCCTGAGAAATGTCGAGACTTCCGCCATCACTGCTTGATCACTGCTGCCTTCTGATATTTGCTGCTTTTAACCAATGGAATAAGGAAATATGTCTTTTTCTTTTTTGGTTCTTGTTTTCTATTTTTCTTTTGATGGGATAAAATATACATTTAATATTCTAACAACTTGAGTAGTATTTGATATCTACAAATGATTATAATAGATATATGTAAATTGTGCAAACTAAATCGTATCATTTATAAAGTAGGATATTGACAACACTTGTTATATATAATACATAAAATACACTATTAACATACGCTTCCTTTCCTTTCTTCTGAAATGGACACTTCTGGTTTCTTTGAGAAGTTAGGTCACGTCGAATGGCATTTTGTTGAAGCAGACACAGATGCAAGGATACTTTGCTAAAGCAAGCACGTGAAAGGACTCACGACACACACATATCCATTCATCTTATACCGCATTGCTGAACTCCATCTGTTGTGACTCCACAGAGAGAAACGCACCAAAAAACGTCTGGTGCTGTCCTGGCCGCTTCCTGCTGCTTCTGTGGATTGGGCAGAGTGATGTCAGCTGATACAGACTCACAGTCTCATGTGGTGAGGCAAGGCCCACGGGAGGACACGTGATGTTTGGAGGGACTATAATAGGACCCAGTGGACAGTGGCAGGAGCTTGCAGAGCCAGCTTTGCAATGCTTCGTTGGTCTCACATCTTAGTCTTCAATGCTCTTCACTTTGGCAGAGAACTTCTGATGTCTCTGCTGGTCCTGGTTGCTCCTGATGACTCGTAGCTGTTTCTAACAGACTGTGCCATCGCAGCTGATTCATGTTTGCTATCCTGACACCACTGAACTGAACTGCTGATTAGATTTACTCCAAAGAATAATTTCTAGACAGATACATTTACCCCCCCACATCCTAATAACCTTTCTTTTCTACTACCTCCGGGAGCGAGGGGGCTAGAAGGGAGGTTAAAACATTTAAGAACCCATATTGAACATAGGATTTGAAAAATCAAAGCCTGGGGTTGGGGATTTAGCTCAGTGGTAGAGCGCTTGCCTAGCAAGCGCAAGGCCCTGGGTTCGGTCCCCAGCTCCAAAAAAAAAAAAAAAGGAAAAAGATAAAGAAAAAAGAAAAAAAAGAAAAATCAAAGCCTATATCCTTTCTTGATTGCTTTTTCTCTGGCCTGGAATTCACTATGTAGACCAGGTTGTCCTCAAACTTAGAAATCTGCCTGCTGCTGTCTCCTGAGTGCTGGGATTAAACATATGTGCCACCATGTCTGGCTAACAGCACTTGCATTTACAGATGCTAGGCTACCTATACAAGAGATAGATGCCCTCAATCTGTGATAAAACTCTTTTCAGTTTTGTTATGTGTGTGTGTGTGTGTGTGTGTGTGTGTGTGTGTGTGTGTGTAATATGTATATATGTATGTAGGTATGTATGTATGTATGTCTCTGAACACCGTAAAATGGCAGGTTGCATCAGCACACTGCTATTTCTTTCTTCATCACTCCTACACCAATCCACTGCCAGTGGTTGCTATCCTTAATTCCTTTCAGTTGCACCCATGCATTCTATTTAAGAATCTGGAATATGTCAGTGCTTTGCCATTATAATGCTGGTATGAACTTTGCCCTATTCTGTCTGTCAAGTGCAACAGCATCTGTAGGTAAATCCCAGGTGGGAAGGAAGAGGATACGCAAGGTCACCTGGAACTTAAGGTGAATCTTAAGCTATGGTTTGTTTTCATGAGTCCATGAGTTGGTTTTATTTTTAATGAACTTCATGCATACCAGATCAGTGCACAAACAATCTCACCCACTCACACCCACAGTGACAGAGGCATCATCTGACCCCCTCAATTCTTACAGTTCCATAAGTGGAAAACAGAAACTTAGAGTGGTCCTTACCAACATCTCTGATTACTAACAAGGCTGAGCTCTTTTGTATTTCTAGGTACCATTTGTGCCTCTTTCAAATTATCCCTTTGTGTCCCTGGGTGCCTCCCTGTCCTGACTGTAGGCTGCAGTCCCCCATTTACCTGAGGATGCTGTACTAGTAAAATGCCTCTTCCTTTTCGCTAGCATTTGATCCCTGCCCAGATATCACAAGGATGCCATCCTCTATGGAGTTCTAGAAATTGTAGCTTAATGGACCTGGGATGTGTTTTGGTTTACTGAGGAAGACTATTCAATGGTTTCCCCGCTCCCCATAACCAGCTCCTGCTCCTGCACCAATTACTGAAGACTTCTCTTCTGAGGCTGCCACTCTCACCTTTAGTCTGATGAACATTTACTAGATGCTGATGCTGTACAGGCCCAACAGAGGCACGAAACAGAGCCAACATTTAGCTGTTTGGTGTAGTCTGCATGGTATCTGGCAAGCACTCACCAATGACTTCTGTGTAGCCTGGAAAGTTAGTTACCTTTCCTGACATTTTTTTCTACTTAGAAAAAAGGTTGTCTCACAGATGGGTGTGAGAGTTCAATTGGACAGCTCTGAACTTACTTATACAGATGTAGTGTTTTAAACCACCTACTGGGAGGAGGAGAGCACTCTGGTCAGCTCTGTGCCACACGTAAGGTTTTCATACGTTTTGTTAACCCACTATCTATTCGGAGGCTTTGAAATGTGAGTGTAAGTGATCTCCCCAGATGTAGCACCTTATACCTGGGCACACCCCAGGGACTCACCACCTGCTTCCTTAGCTTTCTGTTGCTGTGACAAAATGCCTGAGACCTCAGCTCACAGTAACAGGAGGACTCCATGATCTCACGGTGTCTTTACATGGTCAGCTGCCTATGCTGCTCTCGGGGCTCGTGTTAAAGCAGTGCATACTGTGCTGAACGCCAGGTAGATGGCACCTCGAGATGGCTGGGAGGCAAACACAGAGGGGCATTTCCATCAAGGCCATGCCTTCACTTCTTCCCTCTAGGCCTTAGCTCCTAGAGCAGTGGTTCTCAACATGTAGGTCTGAACCCCTATGGAGCTGAACAACTCTTCCTCAGAGGTCATCTAAGACCATTGGAAGACACAGGTATTTATATTATGATTCATAATAGTAGCCGAATTATAGTTATGAAACAGCTATAGACTCTCAAATTAAGATTTTGGGGGAGGGGTCAGGGTTTCTTTGTTTGACCTTGGCTGTCATAGCTCTGTAGACCAGGGTAGCCTCAAACTCACAGAGTTCCACCTGCCTCTGCCTCCCAAGTCTGGGATAAAAGGTATGTGCCACCACCATTTGGGCAAAATCATGTTTTCAGTTTTAATTACTGTGCCTAAGGGAGCCATAAAACAAAATTCCTCTTACCTGTGAATCCCTTGCCCAAGGACACATACTTCCTGAGATGCTGGGGCCATTGTTCATGTAAGATAACATGCCACACGTTTCTACTTCCCTAAACAAGCTTGACGGACTCAACTGCACCCAATGTGCTTGATCACACCTAGATGAGACGTATGTAGGCAGAAAGCACATCAGGATTCATGCTTGCCCTCGAATGGACAGGAAGAATGTAGCCTTGTGGATATAAGCGCCTGGCTAACATAGCTCATGCCATTTTCTGGGAACTCCAGAATGGACCTGGCCAAAGTCCATCATCCTGGCCAGTGTTTAATTAGTTTGTTTCAAATTTGGCTCAAAATTGTCATAGTGGCCTTATTCTTGCCCAGTGGGCTTAACATAGCAATGAAAATAATTTTTATGGTGGGGGTCACTACAACATGAAGACCTTTCTCAAAGGGCCGCAGCATTAGTAAGACTGAGAACCACTGTCTTAAAGGTTCTACCACCTCTCAACACATGGCTGGTGGGCGACTTAAGCTCTAAACGTACGCCATCTAGTGCAGCATGGCAGAAATCACAACATGTGATCTCTACAATGTGAGCGGCTTCGCTGTGGCTTGATAACATACTCACATTGGAATGCTAAGTCTCTTACAGGGATGTCCCATTATCCTGAAATGCCATGCTGTAATGAATATGCAGATAAACTATAAAAAGAGACCATGTGGAGCTCCTGTGTAATGGGTTAAACTGTGTCTCATCAAAAGCATTTGTTGAAGCTCTGACCCTTGTGTGATTCTGTTGGGAGATTTCTTTTTGTGAGATAATTGAAGTTAAATGAGGTCACAGAGCTGTGATCTTAACCTGAAAGGACGGTGACCTTGCATTAAAGGGAGCAGATATGCATCTTATGCCTTGTCACACACTGAGCAGAGGCCATGTGAGCAGTTGCACAGTGTGGGAGTCAGATGGGAGCTCCCACCTCAGACCTCCACAGCCCAGGCTGACCAAGACAGTTTGAGCTATGCAAAGAGAGAGCAATGCTGAGGTATCCCCAAGGCACTTGGGTCTCAGCCACCCTTAGGAAAGCGTCACTGAGCTCCTAACTCAGAACTTCCCAGCAGATTTCCTCCTGAAATCCTGGTCCACGGAAACTGAGAAAATGAAATGGCTGTGTACCTCTCTGGCCATTTTGGCTAAAATGCTATGCCTCAGTGGACACTTGGAATGTTTACTGGGCACATACATGTGTAAAGAAAGAACTATTAAATACAGTTTCATATTTCTCCATCTAAGTACTAACCCTGTTAAGCACAAGAGACCTGATGAGTTCAGGTATGACCAGAGTAGTCAGTCTTTGGATCATAAGTTCACGTTTCTATTCATTAAATTTAAGTGGAAAAACACATTAAAGCCTAAATAGCATCTAGTATCTGGTTACTTTCTGGACTGGTAATATCTGGACAACTCAGTATTATAAGACTAGCTCCATTTTATTAAAGCCTGGGTGAAATCACTGACTTTGAATTAATTTAAATTTTTATTTGTGTAGCTGGGGCTTATGTGTTACATTATGGCTGTCTTATATCCATTGCAGAAAAACAAAACAAAACAAACCATTTAGGATATATTTAATTTTGTCCTTAGTGATAAATGATATGTATCATTTTTTAAGCGCCTAATCCTGTAATTGTAGCTTTTAAAAATTACTGCCTATTTGTCCTGGAAGGTATTTAACAGTAACTACATTTACCTAACAAGTTTCAATGCAAACACAAACACAATAGTTCTCTTTCATGACTCTGATTCAGCCGCAGCATACAGCCTAGACTCTCATACTGCTCACATAGGAATGGCCAAGTACAGTGACTACTCAGGTGGGAGGAGGGCAGCTGTGGATGCAGACCCGAAGCATCTCACAGTAAAGTCTAAACAGCCAAACAACAGATTTCACAGTGGCTGCTGACTAACAGGTAGAGTGCTACTCTATACTACCGATATAATCACATTTAGGGACATGGGTCTCAACATAAAACTTAAAGGTAGGACAAGGAAATCTAATGTGACAACTTTCCATATCTGGAAAACATCTGAAAAAGAAAGCCCAGAGAAGAGAGAACGGTAGGAAAAACCTTGCTCTGAATAAGAAGCTATGCATGACGGGGTCTGGGGAGGAAGCTCAGGGGCAAGGTGCTTGCCTGGCAGAAACCCAGAGCATGACCCCTAGGGACACTGGGGGTGGGGCGAAGGGGGAAGCGGTAATAAGATAGTAACGGATATTCTAAAGTTTTTCATTTATTATTTTTATAGTGCCAAAGATGACCCATACTGATGATCAACTAGGGGGTGAAAACGATCGTTTGGCACGAGAAACTCAATAGCCTGCACACTGAGGAGCCAAGACCACACTGCTGCACTCTGTCAGGAGCTGCAAATTAAACGGAAGTTAACAAAACAACAAAAACCAAAACCGTACTTCAAATTGTCATAAAAAATAAAGTTTTGTATATTTCTGATTTTGCAGATTTTCAGTAATTTCATGGGAATGCTGGGAGTGTCGGGAAAATAAGAATCTGGAGAAAGGCAGGCTTGTGATGCTAAGGAGGCAACTTTGCCTTAGGGATACAGCATCACAGGTGGACTCACCCAGGACGTGCATCATGTGCAATGTCTGTGAGCCCTGGAAGTGTTAAGGAGACCGGTAGCATGGCTCTGGCATATTAGCAGTATCTTACCAATGCTACAGTCCAGACCACGAGATCCTCAGATAACAACTCAATCCCATCTGCAGCAAACCAATTTGCTCTACTATAAACCTTGCAATACTTTGAGAAGTCAGGGAAATTTTTCCATCGAGCTAACAGTCCGTGATGGCTTAAAAAGGCTTAGATTTGTGAGTGTGCACCCTTCTTCATCCAGCCTTAATTCTGAGTGAACGCAACTAAGAACTCAACACAAACGTAATCAATGTGAAACAACTCTGGAAATAACTATACAATGCCAATTACTATAATATCAGAAACAAGCTCTAGAAAAATTCAAGTACTTTTTACTTTTGATCAAAGGTTCTCACCTTTTTCTCTTTTAAGAAAGGTTAAAGCCAGGGCCCTGAAAACACACACACACACACACACACACACACACACACACACACACACACACACACACACAAACTCCACCAGTGCCCAGAGCCCTGCATACATACATGCCTGCTCTAGCATAAACTGAACCTGTGAGAGCCAAAGCTACAATTTAAGTTGTAATTACAGTGCCTAAGAGATCCATGAAACAAGAATGCTTCTAACCTGTAAGCCCCTTGCCCAAGGACAGACATTTCCTGAAAGGCTGAATGCTACCGTTTATGAGAGATAACAAGCCATTTGTTTCCACTCCTCTAAACAAGTTTGTTTGACCCAACTACATGGGATGTGCTTGATCACATGTGGGCGGGAGGTTATGTCAGGATATATGCTTGGCCCTGATTGGAACGCATTTGAAATAGGGTGAATTAAGAGTTTTGCCTTTTTAAGCTCCTGCAAAATGTGATTCGGGGATATTTTCTGGACAGACCTGGCTAGAGAGTTCATCAACCGGGTCAGCATTTAATTAAAGCATGCTTCAAATTTGGATTTATCCTATAGTTGTGGTCTTGTTCTTGACCAGAACCCAGGGCCTGCATGCACATACACACAGGTTTTACGATGAACTACACTCAGCTCCCAGGTCATTACTTTTTAAAAAGTTTACATGTTTGTATGTGTCTGTGTGTGTGCATGCCGGTGGGTCAGAGGTTAGACGAGGGTTTGGAGCCCCTGGAGCTGGAGTGAAGGCTGGGCCACGCAATGTGGGTATGGGAACCAAGCATGGCCCTCAGCCCGAGCAGCAAGAACACACACTCACTCTCTCTCTCTCTCTCTCTCTCTCTCTCTCTCTCTCTCTCTCTCTCTCTTGCTGCTGAGTGTTCTCTTTCATCCCAAGTGTCCTTTTTCTTCTTTTCCAAGGGATTTGTTACTTGAAATGTCTTACTTACTTGTAAATGAACAATTCTCTGAAACACATCTTCTCTCATGCTCATCTCAATATCAAAACGAGAAAGCCTTTTGTCTGCTTCTGTGCTTGCAGCCCGCACTTCTCTGTCAGATGACACGTGCTGAGGGAAGTCCAGCATGGTCCTTTCCACTGTGGAGGGAGAAAAAAACTATGAATCTGACAGGACCCATGGAAGGGGCAGGAAGCCAAGTATCTCCTTGAGACGAACAATTATGCTGAAATACAGTTTTCATTCTGTGAGTTCTACAAAGGCTCTTGACGCTTTTATCAAGAGTCAGTCTTGGGGGTGGAAGCTGGCTGCTCTACTGGGCAGCACTGTGAACAATAAGCCTGTGCGCTCAGCACGTATCAAAGTACACGCAGGGCACAATCGATTAACTGTGAATTATAAAGATGTAGTTCCTATGCGGAAGTGTCTTATGATCCTGGAAGGAGGGGACCTGGTGCACAGAAATAGATGCCAGAACTGTGGGTCGTGGGATGAGCGGCAGCAGCTTGGAAGGGCTAGGATGCAGGGTGGTGTGCTGTGGGGAATGACTGTACAAGGGACTGAAAGCGGGGCACCCAGCTGGGACAAAGCAAACCCATCAGCGCAGCAGGAAGGGGCTTGTGTAAAAAATGTTCTCAATCGTCCCCAGCTTCAGGCTCCTTGCAGAGTCTGATCTAAATTGTAGACCCCAGCCGAAATGCACATATCAAATGAACAGAAAACATTCTCAGTATCCTCCATACATCCAGTAAGCACTGGATTCGCAGCTGCACCTCGAATGATCGTGATAACGGTCTGCTCTAATCGTCACATGTTAAAGTCAGCTGTTGGGTTTTCAGATATTTGAATTGTGCAAAATCTCTGAAATGAGTGAAATAGCAGTAATTATAGAACTTTGGGGATGGTTGTGGCTGGTTACTCTGTGACAGGCTATGCGTCTACTACCTTCAATATTATTTTGTTCTGAAATAGAGTCTTACTATATAGCCCAGGCTGGCCTTGAACTTATGATTCTCCTGCTTCAGCCTCCCGAGTGTCTAGAATATTGGTATACATGCCTGGGCTTACCATCAGAATATTACCTGTTTTATAAAGTGGTAAGAATTACATAAGCAGTACAGAATAGACACAGGTCACCCTTTACTCAGTAAGAAACAGTTCAATTAAAATACTGCTATACTTACGCTGGTCCTCTTAAAACATTGCTACTTTAATAAAAATGAAAAAAAAAAAAAAGAAGAGACCAGCATCACTGAGGTGAAATCTTAAACAAACAAACAAACCCAAAAAACATTGCTACTAGTAAAGCTACTAAAAACATTTCAGAAATAGCAGAATAAATGCATAGTTTCTACCACTGAGCCATACCTCCAGCTCCATGTACACATTTCTAAAAATATCAAATTTTGTAATTATACTTTAGTACTTGACTTAGTAGATAATTTTGTACTTGATAATTAAGGAAAATGTATCACAGATTAAACTTTTCATTCGTAGAGTACTGTTTTTACAGCTATAGGCAGTGGTTACAATTTCTGCTCACTAAAAAGCAATTACAGTTTTTCAAGAACTTAAATGGGTAACAAAGTAAAGTGCAGGAGCCTAAAACTGGAAACAATCCTGAACAAGAATTCACCGAAGACCATTTCTTTCTTTCTTTCTTTCTTTCTTTCTTTCTTTCTTTCTTTCTTTCTTTCTTTCTTTCCTTCCTTCCTTCCTTCCTTCCTTCCTTCCTTCCTTCCTTCCTTCCTCCCTCCCTCCCTTCCTTCCTTCCTTCCTTTATGACAGAAACCTGGAAACAGACTTCATTTTCCCTGCCAAGCTATGAACAATGCTGTCTGTGCCCAGGCCGGACACAAACACCAGGCACATGGCTACTGCAGCCTGCACCCCAGGACAGGCAGGTAAGAGGGAGTTAGTTTTGAGATGTCTACTCCCTCAGAGGCTTGATGGTTTACCTGTAAAGATAAACTTAGGGAGAACAAGATCAAATACTACAAACTTCTGTAAACATTTAAAACACTCATTTTGGGGAGACCCAGGACCGCAGAGCTGTTCCTAAGTCAGTTCATACCTTCTCCCCTCCTCACTGTCTTCTCCCTTCTCAGGGAGGCGCACACTGTAGGCCAGTGCGCCAGCCTGGCTAAGGGGCAGTCACTGAAGAAGAAAAGAGACCTGAGCCAAGAACAAACCTGTGCGGCAGGAAAAGTCTGTCATCCCTGAGGCTGACAGAAGGACGCAAGCAGACCTTTCACTCGGGCGTTTCCAGTTAGGCCTTAGAAGATGCAGTAGCCACTAACCAGGGAGAGGAAGGTGGCAGCAGGGATTGATATGGAAGCCGGCACAGAAGACACCCATGTCCTTATGACAGTGGCAGGACCCGTGTCCTTATGACAGTGGCAGGTAGGGGCTAGCAGGGGTGGAAGACCAGACACGAGAGCCTTTCAACTTCCAGAACACACAGAGAAATGTTTCTGATATCCAGTTTGCGCTTCTTATTTTTAAGTGTAGCCTACATACACAGCCAAGGTTGTTCAGTCACGATTATCCTCTAGAAATACGTCCCATCCTTAGTGGTAAGCAGACTGAGTCTTCACTTGTGTAAGTCTAAGGATGTGCTTAAATTACACAGACGAAGATGAGAAATGAAGAAAGAAAAATCAACTGTCAACAACTCACCGTGACCTGAGACACTAATCACTGCGGTGACGTGAAGAGCTGACTTGGGGGCATTTTAGATGAGACCAACACTGAGGTTGGTGAGCCTGGAGTTCATTGGCCTCCAAAGGCAAGTAGTTTCATACAATTAGTTATGAGCCTGACTAGAACAAAAAGCAAGTCAGGATGCTCCAGCAGGGTCTGAGGATCACAGCTCTGGCCTGCCAGGTTTACATTTACTATTGTCCACACTTAGTGAGCCGGCTCCCAGTGAGATCTCTCTTCACTCACGCGTATAGCACCTGAATATTTTCTTCAGTTTTCCTTCTAGCCTTATACACAACTGTAGTTGGCATTAAACTCTCAGCAATCCTTCTGCCTCCGCCCTTCTGTATGTTTTTCTCCTAGGCTGTTATGTACTTTTTTAAACTATGTTTTCAATGTCTACATGGAGTTACTGAGAAGGATGTTTCAACATTTATCTACCAAACTGTGTCTCTAATTCTACAATAATGTGATTCTACACCAGCAGACTTTCAAGGCTGGTTTCTGAGCCTTGGATAGAAAATCAGTACCTACTTAGACATTAATTTATGTAAGAATCGTGCCTTCATTATTTCTTTGGAATGAATTTCTAGATGTAGGGTTGCTGGGCAAGTGTATGAGACTCTTAGCAGCTCTGAAGGACAGAAAGCAGGGGGAGGAAAGTGCACACTGTGCAGCACCTACTGAGGCGCACAGGCCTTAAGTAATCCAATCCTAAGCTATAGTCGGCCTTGGGGAAGCGTCAGTTTCTTGTGAAACTGGATAACTGACTGTTCAGACGAGAAAGGTAAAATGGCTGTAGATTCCACCACATGAAGTACTGGCGGGCTCACGTCTCCACCCACCTATGTACGTCACTTCTATGTCAGCCAGCACCTGCAGACAGTTCTCATAAGTTACTTCTTTCAGGGCGATTGTCCCCACGGTGTCGTACACCTGCTTGGTCTGTGCTATGAGCTGCTCTGTCCTCGTCTTGATCTGCTCTGGAGAAAGGTCCCATCTGAGAACATTCCTGCCAGCCGCAGTGTAGGAAGACATAGCTTGAAGAGGAGAAGCCAGCTCCTTTCCCAGTGTCATTGTCAGCTGAAGCCTGGAGCCACCAGCTCTAAACAGAATTGAGGAAAAAAAAAAAGAATAGAAATTAGGGACTTCTGTTGGCCGGAAGCTAAAATGTAAACGTATAATGCAATCAGATACCAAGTAAGAACATTTCAAAGGGAAACAACCCTTCCCCAAAGGGAAAAAGTGAGTGAAAGCATAACAGTATTTCTTATTTGCTTGCATAATTATAGGTTAGTGGAACTTTTTTCTATTCAAACGTGGACTTGAATATATAAAATCATACAGAAGAAAGTTAGCTGTCAGATACATGACAATTGTCCTTTAAAAATTAAAGTAATCTTTCATGTGGTAGTTTCTAAGAGTACGTATTTTAAAAAATTATAGGTTTTACTAAATATTACAAATATTCTCTTTTCATGTTAGATATTAATCTCCCCCCGTAATTTTATATAAATAAAAATAATAATTTGTCTGTGCTAGAGGTAACACACTGTGATAAAATAAAAACTGTCAGTAAGGACACCAGTCCTTATCCCATCTAAAAGTACTGACACTTGGCTTGTATGAGTCTCTCTCTCTCTTCTCTCCCAACTTCGACCCTTGCCCTAATTTTATAAATGTCATATTTACTAGACAACAGTTGCACAGCGAATGTTCAGGCACTGGTGGAAATGTTTTCCATGTGGTGAGCTGACATTCCGAGGCCCTTCAGAGACACACACACTCTGTGGTCACTCTCACATACTGAGAAGACACTAAAGCTATCTGCCCAACGTGACCTGTGTGACCCAGTGCGAGCTGGGATTAGAAGTCAGGTGGTAGGATCTAGATCCCTACCCCTAGCTTAATTTCTCTTACCTTTCAGGATCCGGAACTAGCCTTAGGAGTAGTTCTTCCTGTTAATCAGTGAGATACCTGAGGCTCGGAGGCTAACTCACGTTTAAGGTCAGTTGCCCACACAACACATGGTGCAGCACTGTGAGGGGCCCTGAGGGTTAAACGACAGTCTGACCAGGCTCCCGATGCTCTAGTAAGGAAGAGAAGCTCAGGGATACATGAAGCTGCACTGCTTTGCGATGGGCACTAAGGTGGAGCACACAGGGCAGAGGGAACTCTGAAAGACTCCACGGCCGATGGTGGGAAGAACACTGAGCAAGTCAGACAGACTATCTAGAGGCAGAGAACACGTGACCGAGAAGCTTGAAAGAGAAAGAGGAAGCAGCCAACGAGGAGTCTTGGGACTCATTAGAGACACACACCTTGATCTGTGGCTGGGCTGAGGCGGGTCTGTTGGGTTGCTTTTGTCTGTTCTGTGGTGCTAGAGATTGGAGCTGGAGCCACAGGCATGCAAGGTACTGCGCTGTCACCAACCTGCACCCAGCAGCTGCTCTCGGACTCATGCTGCAGGTCGGGGGCACTGACAGGGCTTCACTGGCTGAGACATGGGCTAAGCTTTATGCCTTAGAGAATGCGGCTATCTCCCCCAGTAACTAGGAGACACTGCATTAGGAAACAGGAGAACCGCAGTGATATAAAATTGCAGAGACAATATGTCTTGGTGTGGACGCAGCAGGGGAAAAGACTCAAGGGCAATGCTCAGAATTCAGAGAGAACACAGCAAGGGACTTTTGGGGAAGAGAGAGAGAGCAAGAGAGTTAAGGACATGCTACACGTGCACTGCCGTGAAAGCGGAAGTCACTGATGTTAAATGTAGCTGCACTTACAGAATGGCTGAGTTGGCCCAAGAAGTATGGACTGACTTCACACAGTCAGTGAGGCCGAAGAAGGACGAGGCCAAGCTGGGGTTGAGGGGAGCTATGAAAGCGAGCACTGAGACAGGAAGGGAGTTTGCACCAGAGTCAAACATGCAGACAGCAGAGCCTCGGTGCAAGACAGCTAAAGAGATGCACTGCTAGGCTTTGGCCGGAGCCGTGAGCAGGAAGTGCTAGGGCTTGAGGCTGCAAGAGGAGGAAAGTGTGAGAGAAATGTGGCTAAGAAAGTGAGGAGAGGGGGGTTGGGGATTTAGCGCAAGGCCCTGGGTTCGGTCCCCAGCTCCGAAAAAAAGAACCAAAAAAAAAAAAAAAAAAAAGAAAGTGAGGAGAGCCAAAGGCCAAAGGGTCAAGCATAAAAGAGCTAGACCTGAGGACAGGAGAGACCCACACTGACCTCACCTTCTCTCTGCAACACTTCCTATGTGACACTGGCGGAGTCTCACTCAAGGCGGGCACTCTGTTTTGCTGAGATATTTTAACCTCTTGTTATCAGCAGAATAAGAGTAAGACTGTTCCAAAACCTGCCCATATGTATTAAGGTGCAATTTAAATATTTACTAATTAAATGTATTGAAATTGGTTTTTTTCTGAGATAAAGAAAATATTTTAAAAACACTTAAAGTGGCAGCTACTGAAAAACCAATAAAAAACTGGCCAATGGAAAAAACTGGATAAAATATATAAAAGTTAAGAGGGCGTCTTAATTACTTAGTTTAGTATGTCACAAAATTCTCAATCCTAAAAAACACTGGAAATCAAAGACACAGTTTGGAGTCTGCAGCTAAGCACACCCGTGGCTTGCAGAAGATGGAAGGCGGGCACCTATGTTGGCCAGATCATGGCTGCTTACAGCTCCAGCTTCAGGAGATATGGCATCCTCTTCTGGACGTTGTGGATACTGTACTCAGATACACATCCCTCATCTCAGACACAGCAATACACACATACTTAAAAAAAAACCCAAAAAATAAATCAGAAAAAAGACATGGTTTATAGTAATATACAAGAGGAGGGTGAGAAACCACAAGAGGTAACCTAAAAGTCTGTGTCAGAGCAAGAGACATGGAGACCGCACTGATGGTCCAAAAAGAAACCTTTCTATTCCTTTCACCAGGAATCAAAATGTTCAATTAAAAGAAGACAGAGCACAAGGCCCCTACAGCTCAGGAAGGAATGGGATGTAAAACATGGATAGGGTAGTGTAAGAGAACCGGAGCTCCAATCTCTACAATGAAAGCTCCAGGCAGATGGCAGCAGTGCTGACAGTAAAGACACTGCGATTTGCTCAAGGGCTGGGGCAGAAGAGACGGCCCAGCAGGTAACAGCACTCACGCTCTCCTAGAGAGTCTAGGGTCACTTTGCAGCACCCATGCCAGGCAGCTCACAACTGCCTGAACTCCAGCTCCAAGGGATCCCAAACCTCTGGTCCCTAGCCTCTCGGGGCACCTGTATGTATGTACACACACACACACACACACACACACACACACACACACACACACACACACCACATACAGACACGCATGGGGGTGGCTCAGAGGGAGAGGGAGTAGAGATAGACAGACAGAGACAGACAGACAGACCAATAAGAAAAATGTTTAAGGAAAAAATGAACTCAAAAGCAAAGCAGTATAAGTCCCAAGGAGTTTCCCTTAAATGTCTGGCTCATGTAAGAAATCTGGAGAGGAGAAATAATGGAGTCTAGTTTGGATGGACTGTCTATGTGAACACTGGAGTCAGCCCCGAGCCTGGGGGAAGAAGGAAGACAGAACCAGAAACAAGTCTTTAAATATGGAAACGACCAACCACCTTGTTGGAAGAGGACAGCAAGTGCAGGCCACAGAGTGCCAAAGCCACACTGGGAGCCTCAAAGGGTTGGTTTCTTTGCTATGGCACGAGCTCTACAGGTGCTTTAGACAATGGTGGAGATGCTGTGGGGTGGCACTGCAGGCCAACAAGGCAAGGATGGAGCAAAGACAGCTAGAGGGAAACGTTTTCTTCCCGGTTGGGTGGATTTTAGTAGAGACCAAAAAGTAAAGGAAGCGCTGCAGCTGACCTGGGCGAAGCTGGCTCATTGTTCACAGGGAACACCATGGCTGCAGCCTAGAGCACGGCAGTCGCTCAGATGTGTGCGCTTCCTGCCACTCATCGAGCTCCTAGCCACACACGCATTTTCTTCTTTTCTTATAGTATTTCTTATAGTGTTACATGATACGTATACATCCTGAAGTTCACCCAAATTCTTGAAAAACTTGACGAATATTTCCTCCCAGTGCATCCCACCCCGACAGTCCACTCTGTTTTAAGGAGCACGCCTCTAACCCAGAGCACAAGCTTGGACTGCTGTGAGAGAGAGTGGTCCCATTCTCACCGCTCCCCGAAACTGAGGCAGTCTGTGCCCCTGACCAGCTGGCAGCCATCCTGTGAGAACGGGTAGGATGTGGTGTGCAATGAAATGAACCCTGAGTAGTAGAAAAAAGGAAGAAACTAAATATTTAATGATCTCACTGAGCTCCTAGATCAACTCACTCTGAAGCCTGACCCAGAGCCAGATTTTCCACTTACGTGAGTCAATAAATCTGTTCTATTGTTTAAAACCATTAAAGTCCAGTTTTAGATTTCTGGGCTTCATATAGAATCCTAACTGGTAAAGGAAACCAAATGAATTAGAAAAAAAGAAAGGAGGAGGAAGATGAGGAGGAGGAGGAGGGGGAGGAAGATGAAGAAGAGGGGGAAGGGGAAGGAGGAAGAGAAAGAGGAGGAGGGGGTATGGGGGAGGAGGAGGAAGAGGAGGAGGAGGAGGAGGGGGAGGAAGATGAGGAGGAGGAGGAAGAGGAGGAGGAGCAGTTACAGAAGCAGTACCCATAGTCCTGTAGAGGTCAGAGTGAGGGCTCTTGTGTGCTTCTGGTGAGTCCACATGTGTTATTCACTGTGGCCTTTATCTCTCTAGAATAACTATCCCTGTGACACCTCATGGCTACAGAGGGCAGAGGACTTTGAGAAAAAAGGAGCTATGACCATGACCATGACTGACTGTTTCTGCTGAGGTCCTTGGACAACTGAAAGGTTGGCCTTGAGGTGCTGGGACGTGAACAGCAAATTGAAGAGTGTTGTCTGAGACACAGAATTTCTGCCCCTCACTGCTATTCCTTGAACCAAGCAGTAGTTCCTGAGACACAGAATGTCTGCCCCTCACTGCTATTCCTTGAACCAAACAGTAGTTCTGAACAAGTTTTCATTATTTTTAAAGAGCTTTAATAAAATGACGCTAGACATTTCCCTCTGGAAACCTTCCCCGGTTCTCACTTAGTTCCTGATGCTTAACTGAGACTGTCAGTGCTGCCATCAGGACAAAGGGACATAACTTTGCATGGTCTCCACTGCAACTAATGAAAACTACCCACGCTCTAACATTATGCTTTCCCCAGAATTCAGGGGACCAGAAAAGAAGAAATCCCAATGCTACAGCTAACAGGACATTAAGCAGTTTACTTTAATATTCCTTTAAAATATTTATTTACTTAGTGCATGTGTGCAGGCACCTGAGTGCCGTAGCACACACATGAAAGTCAGGACAACTCTCCAGCGTTGGTTAACACAAGGTCTCTTTATGGTTCTGTTGCTGTAACCGTGCACTCCAGGCAGCCAGCTTGCAAGCCCCTAGGTGAGTGTCCCTGCTCTGTGTCTGATCTCCCCACAGAAGTTCTAGGACTCAGACTTTTACATGGACTCCAGGGACTAAACCTGCTCGCACTCTAACTGCTGCACCATCTGGTGGGTCAGGTCCTCTTCTTATCTTGGATTTAATCTTAATATCTTTCAGGAATTACAGTTCTTGTCACCAGAGGAAGGCTGTTAACAGGAATAGGTAGTTTCCCAATACTGTAACATCTGACCAAGTATTTTCTCTTTGAATCATCTCAGCTTCCCCTCTCTTGCCTTCATTTTGATGTCCATCTTCTTTCCTTCCATGACATTTTCAAACTCCTTCAATGTTCTGGACGCCCTGGTTATTTCCTCTGCCCTTTGGCACCTCTGCAGCCTTTGGGAGGTGCTCCTGGGAGGCAACAGCATACCCTATGCCATTCTGGAAACTGTTTGCTCCTTTGAGAATCTAGTGAGGACTTTTGAGTTTTGCCCTGAAACCTATGAAAGTTGAAAGCAGGAGGCACAGCATGAGCCTGCAATGCTCTGTGGGAGTTACTAAGTGCAGTTATTAGAAAACCATAATCTAGACAAATCGGAAACCTTATTGTCTCTCATAAAACAATTCTTCCTTCCCTCAGCAGAAGCCTAGGCTCTTCATCACTTCTGTCCTTCCTGGTTGTCTCTTTCTCTTCACAGAACTTTAAAAAATTGTGTGAAACTTCTAATGAGGAAATAATGGTACCTCAGGGTGGTGGACAGGAAGGTGTAAATCTGAGGGTAAGATACCCTGTGTCCATAGAACCAAGGAGGTGCTCAGGCAGAGGAGGGAAGGTAGATAGACATGGATGGGTCACCAGGTTCCAGTTTTGCTAGGACATGTGAGCAGGCCACAGTTCTTCTGAGTTACTAACTGCAAACATCTTGTCCCCCTGGACTTATCAGCCTTTGAAGTGTGTTGAAGGCCCACCTCTTCCTGTTGCCAAGGCTTCTTTGGCTACCATATTTCCCAGATCTTAGCTCCTGTCACCTTTCACCTGAGCATTCACTTCACTGAAGTTTCTATGTCAACTTGCTCTACCGCAACAGAACTATAGTTGTCTTGTAGTGCAAACCGCACTGGGACTCACACATCTCATTACTTCCCATGTTTCCGACAAGTCCCCGCCTCACACAGTGCTCATCACTCATGCAGGATGAGCCCGGGTTGATAGACCAGCAGCAGCAGCAGCATCTCCGACATCTCCATGAAAAGCTTTATGCAGGAAAGTGTTTTAATGGAGCCAGGGCCACTCGGACAGTTGATGTACAACACCCACACCCCTAGGACATAAATGTCCCTAACATGTTCCTGGATCACATTACATGGTATGTATGCTTCCCGAGCATGGACCCCATTCTATGAAGACCTTGGAAAGTATGTCTAGTTTTCTAGTTTTTGCCGAATGCTCCTCTGTGGACGCGGCTGAGGCGTGCACTCAGTCAGCTCCTCATTCTGAACAGCCGTGCATGTTGGTTTCATTTACTTCTGGTCTGGCTACTTCTGCCAGAAACATCCCCTCTAATCCTGATTCTCCTGCTCACAACTGTCTTTCTCACCCATGGCTCTGACTAGATAATGTCTTTACAGATCAGTGGCCATAGCTCAACCCTAGGCTCCTTCTACAGCATAAGACGCTTTAAAATTTATTTTAATTCATTTGTTTTAAAGACAAAGTTTTCACTGCAGCCCTGACTAGCTTCAAACATGCAGCTCTCCTGCCTCAGCTTCCCCAGTTGATGGAATTACAGGCTCCTCCCAAGGCACTCTGGTTCCTACTCTCTACGATGATGTCATCACACAGGTGAAAGCAGGTACAAGGTAGAACAAGGCTTGTTATTGGACGAGAAGGAATGATGGGAGGGAGAAAAGTTTTAGAGAGAGGAGGAAACTGAAGCAAGAGGGAGAAGCAGTGGAGGGAACGTGGAGGCAGATGTTAAGATTCTTCTCTGCACATTTACAGGTTGTTATGAATATTCTTAAGGGATGGATGTGTACAGGGCTTTGTATGATTAGGTGGGCAATTATATCTTATCAAGTGGATCAGAGGTTGTTGTGTTGTGTGTTCTTTCATGTGGCCATTTAAGTTCAAGAGAGAGTGTGGTGGCTGCAGACACTAGGCCACCATGGAGTTGGGATGTGTGTCTCTGGCATGGTGACAGACTGCCTTGGGAACTAGATGGGTAGAGAGATGGCTGCCAGGCTCAGAGAGAAGCCATTGGCAGTGTGATAGGGGATGGAGCAGAGCAGGTGAGAGGCTTTGCTGACTAAGATGAGGATGTCTACCAGATATCTTGGGGCACTACGGTGCCGGATCTAGTGTGGTGGTGGTGGTGGTGGTGGTGTGTGTGTGTGTGTTTACATAATTTTACAGCAACACTACTCAATTAACTTCTCCACGAAGCCTGCAGCCCCCCAGCACACCTTCCACTATACCCTGCTGTCCAACACAGAAGGCGCATACTACTATTTAAATGGAGAATAAAATAAGATAAGTTTAGTGCCTCGGCTGTACCAAGCACATTCCAAATGTTTAGCAGCCACTTGTGGTGAAAACCTATCACAAAGGACAGTGCTGACAGCATTTCTGCCCTGCAGGCAGGTCCCATGGACAGTCCAGTAGATGGCCTCAGTACTGAAATGCTACCTGCCAGTGTGTGGTACACCAGCCAGCCTTAAATGTGCTAGCCCAAGGGTACATGGTCTATCCAGCTGCAAACAGGTCCTGTGTGCCTTCTCTGGAAGGAAAAGGGCAGGGAAAGCCAAGAAGGGAGAACTCATTTGCAGAATCACTCCAGGTGGCAGGCAGTGTTAAAACCTCCACCCAATTCTTACAGTACTGAGAAATAAGAATGAACAAATATTGTTTTCAAGAACACGGCACAAAGAAAAGACTTGTGTCCTTCCTGGGAGCAGCAGGGAAAGGCACTGACAACATGATCAGGACAGAAATAGCAGCCAAGAATTTCAAGGAATTGGGTCCTTTTCAGAAAGTATAAAAACTAGGTAATACAAACCAGCAGCTCTTGGTGAAAGGGTGGGAAAACATGTATTATATGGATGTGGGTGTTGTAAATACAGCTTTAGCTTCCCTGAGATTATTCACAATAATGACTTCATTGAAAAAACATGTGTGCATGTGCTCCTACAGACAGACAGACAGACAGACAGACAGACAGATAGACCTTCACACTGCCTGAAGAGGGCAGAAGAGGGGTCGGATACCCTGGAGCTGTGGTTGCAGCTAGTTTGTGAGCTGCTTGACTAGGTCTTGGAACTAACCTCATCCTCTGCAAGAACAGTACATACAGTTAGCCTCTCTCTAGCACCGTTAAAAGCATTTTTTTTAAACAGGATGGCCTGGAACTTGTAATGTAGAACAGGCTAGCTTGGAACTCAGATAGGTCCACTCGCCTTCACGTCTGCCTGCTAGGATTAAAGGCGCGCACCCTTACAGCTGACACCATACCTAGGGAGGTCAGAGGGTTCTTGTAGCCATTGGTTCACTCCTTCTAACATGTGGATTTTGGGAATCACACTCAGGTCGTAAGGCTTGGTGGCAGGCTTCTTTATCCTGAGCCATCTCACCAGGCCCTTCTACTTGTCCCTTCATGCCATCTATTCTGTCCTGAACCTTAACCAATGAACCTCTCTCTAAGCTTGCCTTTCCCCAGACTGCAGCACAGAGCACTTCGTTCCCACTGTGCCCTAACAGAAACTGGCTGCCATGATTTAGACTAGCTCTTCTTTTCTGGTTCTTGAGACATGGTGTCTCTATGTGGTCCAAGCTAGCCTGGACCTTGCTATGTTGCCCAGGCTAGCATCATGATCTTCCTGCCTCAGTCTTCCAAGGGCCCTTACAATCCCCAAGTGGGATTCAGACATGTGCCACCTTGCCATGCTGTCACAGGGGCCTTAAATGTTGCCCTACATGGAAGGCCTCATTTCTAATGCCATGGTGCTGCTGGGGAAACCTTTAGGAGATGCCCCAGGGGAGAAGGTGAGCACATGCGATATAATGGCTAATACTGAGTGTTAGTCGACAAGTTCTACAATCTCACAGCCTGCGTACGAAGGCAGAAGCAAGATGAGTACTGACATTAGCCACTCTGCTTCTTGAGTGTAGATGTAGTGTGGCCAGCCTCACCCCCACCCCCACTGCTGTGACGTCCCCTCCTCCTTGGACTGAGAGCCCAGATAAATCCTTCCTTCTTCACCTTCCTCTGTTGGGTGTTAATCCTAGTAGTAAAGGAAGTGATCAGTACAGGGAGTGTGCCCTTAGTGAGGCATCTGGGCTTCAGCTCCTTGACTATCTCTGCTTCCCAGCCTCCCTGAGGTAGAGGGACCTCCTAGGCCACACACTCCAACATGATGTGCCTGTGCTGTGAGAGGCCAAAGTCACAGATGAAGCAACAGGGTCTGAAACGTCTGACTGTGAACCAAACGGAGCTTCCTTCCTTTATCCTGAGAGCCTCGGTGCTCTGTCGCACTGACAGAGAGGTGACAAGCATACCTGGATCCCTGAGGATTGGGTTGTTCCATCCACCAGTGAAGCGACTCATTCTCTCAAGTTCCTTATGCAGCCTAACCTCAACAAGGTGCACTTTTTAGCTCTCTGAGGAGGTTTCCCAGCCATCATTTTGACCCTCCCAGGCAGTTGCTTTCCTGGTCTATCACTCACCAGTTCCCTGTTGCTGCCATCACCCAACCTCTGTCCCTTGCTGTAAGACTAGACCAGAGTCTTACCCCCACTTTACAAAGATGTGCTCTAAGGAAGACATCACTCATCTCTATTTTATAGCTGCATGTATATCACATGAGCTCACTGCCTGCACAAACCAGAAGGGGTGCTGGATCTCTGGAACTGGAGTTGTAGACAGTTGGGAATCACCATGTGGGTGCTGGAAACCCAACTTAAGTCCTCTGGAGGGCCGTACACACTCTTCACCTCCGAGTCCTCTTCAGGCCTCAAGCCTTCCCTGTCTTAAGCTTTGTAGCCATGCTGGCGAGTTTCTGGGGGTGGCCGAGCTTCAGTTTTGTCTCTGTGATCTGGTACTGTGAGTGCAAGCTCACCGCTCCTCGGAGATGCTCCTCGGAGTGGATAAGAGCAGTCTGTTCTTTAGCCACAGCCTCCTATCTTTCCAGCCCCTCTTCTGAATGCTGTGATGCCTCACTGACCATTCTCCTCACACCTTCACTCTGTGCATCCCTGTCCCCCTCACCCTGCCAGGCCTCTCTATTGTGCCATCCTTAGGCCTGGCTGTTTCCTGTGCTTTCAGGGTCCTGCTTTGGCCTTCCTGTATCTACATTCAGCTCAAGAGGTCGAATGGGATGAGCTCGCTCAGAGCTGCCACCCCGTCATGCAGCTGTGCTCCGGGTATCTAGGAGCCTAGATCCTTGTTCAAGCAGCCCCCTGAGCCTATGTTGCTGTAAATGAACAGTGCTATGCTGTGTGCACATCCTGGGGTGGCCACCAGGAGGAAACACTGCAGTTGGAGTGTAGACATATAGTGGGGTCATCTGCACATGCAGGGGCCCCAGGAAAAGAGCTGTTAGGGTGAGCTTCTACAAGTACTCCTGGCCCCGTGCAAGAACCGTAACAGTAAACGGATAGTTTTATCCAATTATCTTTCATTAAAACTCCAGCTTCTAACCCTTTTGCAAGTCACCTTAAAAACCCTGCTCTGCACCACTTAACCAGCTGCCTTCTCTGTCCTTACAGTCAGATAATCACACCGAGTAATGGCTTTTTTAATCATATCTGTGTCTAACTGGATTTTAATGAACACATCCTTAAAAAAGTCTGTCTCCAATTTCACATAGCACTGGCTTTGAACCATGACCGGTTTCCCCATCTTCCTCCTCTGTCCACAGTCTACTCAGTGTTTCCTCACCATGGCCTCGGATGAAAGCGGCTACTGCAGTCACACCTGTTTCCTTCTTCCCCCTCCGCACCTCACACGGCCACCAGCACCCATCTTGGCTAACACCCATTCCTTGCCCTGGGCACTCTGTGGATCTCCTCTTACGGTTCCTTTGAACTGGCTCTTCATGCACATACACATACTCAGTGTCTTCACCCAAATAAAGCAAAAGCCAATCTCCCCTGAGCCTGGGACCCCACTAGACGCCATTCTCCCTATTCTTCACGTCTCTTCACCCAAAGCACCTCTAGGATGGTCCAGTCCTCCTCCAATCCTTACCCCTCCTTCACCTTCACCCTGCTTCAGTCTGGCCTCATAAACAAGGGAACTGCTCTCACCACAGTCTCTCAAGATTTCAACTAAATCTCACTGGTATTCAGTATTTACTTATCTTGATTTTTTTGTGATATATGACAGTATTTTCTATTCCTTCCTTCTTAAAAAGAAACACTGTCTTCCCCAATGTTTGAACTTTGATTTTTTTTTTTTTGATTCAGGGTCTCCTTATGTAGCCTAGGCTACCCCCGAAATTGACCTCTTCCTGCCTCAGACTCCCAAGAGCTGGGATTAAAGAATATACCACAGTACTAGCTTTTTACTCTTTTTTTCAAACTACTAGCCCCCCCCCTCCCCTCCCCACACCAGTTGGCTTTTGTGATTTGTGATAACTGGTCCATCTTTACGTGTGTATCTGGCTGTTTCTTCTTAATCTCTACCATTTGCTCGCAGTTTATTGTGCCAGCCCATCTCTGGGATTCCTTAAGAGCTCCTGGGGTTTGGCTGTGTGTCACCTTACCTTATCTTCATTGTGTATTCCCCCTCTCTCCACGTGGATGACGACCCATGCCACTCAGGGTCTCAGGGACCATCTCTATGCCTCAGAACACATCCCCTGAGCTCTAGATCCTGTCTCTCTCTACTGTTCAGCTCCGCTGCGATATTAACAACCACCTCAGGTCAGGATGCCCTAAGGGGTAAGTAACACCCATCTTGCTTTTACCTGCTCGCAGCCCCTTAGTCTACAACCTGTGGTGATCCTTGCTGCACTCAGCTAACTCAGTCAGAGGCAGAATCTCTCTGGGGTCTTTACATTGAGTCTCCAGCCTTCAAGGGAGCGTCCTAGAACATAAACCTGACCATAGCACCCGCTTTCAATGGCATCTTTCCTCAGGGACTGCGGGGTCAGGCGGCAGGTGTCAGGTGCCCAGGTTAACATGCACGGCCTTTCTGGAGCTGCTTACATGCATGCATCTCTCTGCTTTCTCGGTACCCACTGTCCTGAAGTCCATGCGGCAGAAAGGCCTTTTACGTCTTCCTCACTCTCAGACTCTCCCAGGCCTCAAGGCATTTCCCCCTTCTCTTGGACAACTACTCCTCACTGTTGTCTTCATTTCCATCCCTTACTTTACAGATCTCAGCTCAGACTTCATCTTGTCTAGAAGAGCTTCCATGAATATCTGAAGCCAGTTTGGGAGTTCTCTGAGCTCATGCACACCAACAGAGGACCTGGCGAGCCAATGAGCGCTTGCACTCCCCTGCGTCTCCAGCACACTGACATTCGCAGACAGACAATATTGTTTAGCTGAGGTACATCTACACACAACAGCCCACCACGACAGATAGCTAGGCCTGGAGATAGATCAGGGGTTAAGAGCAATTCTTGCCTCTTTCTTGAGGACCCAAGTTCAGTTTCTAAGACTCACAGTGGCCAACCACAGGGGACTGAATAACCTCTTCTGGCCTCAGGTGGCACCATTACTCAAATGGCGCATGCTCACACTGATAGACAGATACACATAAATAAAACTAGAACATTGCTGAAGCGTATCTGCTCAGTACTTTTCTTCTATTGTTTCTATGCTTAGTAGTTCCATCTGAGTATGTGGTACCAGAGAGTACCATACAAAGCTCTGCCTGCCTGGGTGGCCCTTGAGGTGTTGGCTGCAGTGCAAGCATGCTTACTATGAAGAATGTGGACTGCTCACCGCACCCAGTCTGCTGCACACAAGTGCTGGCCCACCCCATCCCACCCCACCCTTGCTTCCCCCATCTACCAGCCTCTGTGTAGTAGATGCAGCCCTTTCCAAAGGTGAGTACCCGGTCACCACTGTTCCACCAGTGAACCTGCTTGCTCGCTTAAGGAACTTTTTATTTGGCTTAGGACTGAAGTGTTTAATAAGCAGAATATTCTAGATCTAGAGTTAAATGCCTTGGCCTACAGCTACCTTTTTACTCTGAGGAATTAACGAGGAGAGAGGCCATTTTTGTTTTTTGTTTTTTTCTGAGTTAATAAGGAAAGTTATTAAGCACAACAAATACACCCATTTCTACCTTTTTCCATCTAAGGAAAGAAGTCAATTTTGGGGGTTCAGTCTTTATACCCTACACACCTCCCATTTATAGCCTCTTCTGGTCTCTCCCTGCTCTCCCACTGGATATGCCCTGGAAAGTGGCTTTTCTGGTTCTGTCCATATTCCTTTTTCACTTTTCTTTCTAAAATTAGTTACTGTCATTGTCTAATCCCTTTTCAGTACTGGTGATCAAACCAAGGGCCTGTGTGTGCTGTGGGTTCTGTATCCCTGAGCTACACAGCCCTGGTCCATTTCCTCAGTGCCCCAAACACTTCTCTGTCCCTCTCGTGGCATCTCATCCTTCACTCATCCTGATGCTGAACCTGGTCAGTCAGTCAGTCAGTCAGTCTCTCTCTCTCTCTCTCTCTCTCTCTCTCTCTCTCTCTCTCTCTCCATTTTGCTCCTTCCCCTCTCAGGGCTTCCACACCCACAGACATCTCAATGGCAGCAGGTATAAAGTTTTATCCTCAAGAATGTCTGACTGAGTTTTCAACTGGCCATACAGACTGAAGTGTACCATTAACTTCCGTATTTGTTAAGAGACAGACACTGTGTTATAGGTTTACAAGCAACTTCTTATTTAATTTTCCCAACAAGCTAAATGGTGGGTATTTACCAACTCCATTTTGCAGGACAGAAATTAAGAGCCTCACCCCTGACTCTGCTCTACGAATGCTGCAACCACAGCCCACAGAAGGGAAATGTCAAACTCCTCACTAGGGCACCGTCCTGCTTTTAAGTAGGGAGAGAATAGTAAGCTAAAGGGCAGAAATATACACTAGTTGTCTGATGTGTCACCTCTGCCCTTCCCAAAGGACTGCAGCCAGGACTGAGGAGGAGAGTCCCACTTTAGCCTCCATCCAGCCAGGAAGAGCAGGCTGTCTTGGCCTGAGCGGCTTTCGGTTAAGGGTAAACCGACTCCAGCGGGGGCCCCGGACAGCTGCCCTTTGCAAGCTTCTGTCCATGTTCTTAGAAATCAATAAACTACCAGTAAGAATGAGCTCCCATGATGCAGCAACTCTTGCTCAAACTACCAAAGGAGACAGACAGACAGACATTTACTTTTCACATAGGAAGACTCAACAGAGGTCCTCTAAGAGATAGTTTCAGAAAGCTCATGGTGGGGATGCACATCAGGGCATTGGTTGGACATTTCAGATATACAGTGGGTTGTGATGATGGACAGGCTGGGTTCTACTAAAGCTGGGACTGGAGAATGGCTCTGTGGTTGAGAGTGGCTACTGCTCTTATGGAGATCTAGGTCTAGACCTCAGCACCCAAATGTGGCACACAATTGTAACTCCAGTTCCAGGGGTGCCAATCCCCTGGCTCCCTCCGATCTCCTTACTGCATGTGCTGCACATGTACATACGCAGACACACACAAGAACGCATAAAATAAAGTCAGTGTTTTTAACAACATTAAAAGGTGGTAGCTGCTAACTCTGGAAAGAAATTAAAGTTCGTCTCTCTTGCTCTACGGACAGAACCCCAGAGTTCGGTTTTCTCTTTTTACATCTCTTGTATAAAATAACACTTTTATCATCATTTGCTGTGGGTAAACAGCTAACAGGATCGACCTATAGTATCCCAGTTTCATTCTGAACAGCATTTACAGAGGACCTTCTAAGTCTGCAAACGCTACTCACATTGGCTGCTTCTAACGGACAATTCTGTGACCGTTTAGGATCTGTATGCTAGCTGCTTATTTGACCTATGTATTTGGTAATGATATTTTTCAAAATAAAACATCCCTTTCTTAAAAAATTTTTTTCCTAGGGGAAAAGCCCTCATTTTAAAATTAAACCCCCTATGGAGTATCTGGCACAGTACCTACTATTAGGTAAATTCCCACCTGTGTGAATACCAAAGTGTCACTAGCACCCAGGAAGGCACGCTCTCCTGGAGATACAGGAGCAAGGCTGTCTGATCTGCTGCTGCTACCCGGCTCAGGGGAGAAACATGTTTTCTTTCTAATTCTACCACAGGGTATAGCATGCGCTTTGCAGTGACGGAGTAAACCAACACCGACAAGAGACAACGACCTTCATGTATCCATCTCAGAGTGTAATGGAGCCACAGACAAATGGCTGGAGAGCAGGAATGGAGTGGCAGACTCCATCAGAACAGTGCCAGGAGGAGTGGGGCACACAGAAGAGCAGGGCAGTGCAGGCAGGGCACCGCCATTCCCCGGCTCCTGCTTCCACCTGCTGGCATAGAAGAGGAACTGTTTGGAGCTGGTAAAAGCGGCTGGCAGGCAGCACTAGGGAAAAAACCATGAAAACATTGAGTTTCAAAGTTCTCTTATCAAGGTAACATAGCAAAGGTCACAACCCTGATGCCGGCATTCATTCTGAGACGCCTGATAAACCCAAAGGCACCGTCACATTTCTGTTAGTCTGTCAGTGATGGGGAGACACTGTCTGGATCTACGGCCCAGGAATCCTCCAGCCCCAGAGTACTGTGGTTACAGGTGTGCGACCTCATGCCCAGCCGCATCATCTTCTGTCATTGAGCATTATTGTTATAACAAGTGTATATCACATTCTCTGACTAGAATGGATACTGTAACTTTAAGAGTTGGAGCTTGGTCTCTTTTGCTCCTCTGAAGTGTCAGGGAGTGAATGAGGCCTGTGTGTACTAGGCAAGCTCTCCACTCGGAGCTGTACCTCTAGCCAGTCTTGATCTTCCCCCAACTCCATCGCTCCCTTGGTCTTTGATAGTAAAAGTGCTGTGAAAACACTTTCCCCTGCTGCAGCAGAGCGTGCACGTCCTCTTTAGGAAGGACTTACAAGTAGAGCGCAGCACACAAACGTTCCCGCAGAAATGGACAAGGGTGGGTTTCAACCCTTTAAAAGTTGATTTTGATTTTTTTTTCTTTTCTTTTTTTCGGAGCTGGGGACCGAACCCAGGGCCTTGCGCTTCCTAGGCAAGCGCTCTACCACTGAGCTAAATCCCCAACCCCGATTTTGATTTTTTTAATAGGTGATAGTTTATTAATAATATTAGTTTGGATTTGTAATTTAATAGAAAAGTTTGTTTTCAAACTTTATTATAAATAATTAAGAGATTCTTTGAAATTATCTTTTCTAAAAACCATGAGAATAAAAAAAATGTTAGAAACTACTTATGGTCATATAAAAAAGACTATGAAATGCAAGAAAATATGTGAGACAGTTGTTGATTGAAAAAGAGAACTTCCATATTAGTTCATATTTTAAAATTATAATAAATTAAAGAGAAAAACTCAGGTTCTAAGAAATAAGTAACAAGATAATTGCCTGATTTTCTCTTATTTTGTCTATGATACAGTCTTGATCACAGGCTCTAGACATTTAATATAAACAAACATGAAAAGATTTCTATCTTATGTTCAGTAAGTGGCCCACGAGAAGGTGGCCTGGACCACAGAGCACCAGAGCAAGCAGTTTTTCTAGTAAAAAGTGTCTTAATAATTTATCAGGCAAGGCCTGGCCACAGGGACATGCAGCCTACTTCAGGAAAGCCATTCCACATAAATGAATTGGTACTGGCACATCTAACTGTCATGTGGTGGGGTACACGTCTCAGACTTGGAATGCTTAGTAACTCCTCAGGAGACTAGTTCTCCTCTCCTGTGCATTCCTTACTCTTGGATGCTGTTTGGAATATGTCCTCTGTGCACGAGCGTTTGACTGATGAATGGTGATGAATATGGATTCAATTGCTGTAAGTGTTTGTTTTCACATGTGACAATGGCACTGTGGTTATGTGGTTTTGAAAAATGATTTTCTTTCTTAGTGCCACAGACCAAAATAGTTATGCTGAAATTTAAATAGTGGTGGATAAAAACAACTGGGGGAGGAAGTGCTGTATGTAAGAGATGGGTCAGGAGCGGACGGTGCTGAAGCCTGCTGGGGAGGTTATCACATAATTTATGATTGAAAATGTATGCAAGAACTTGTTTGGTTTCTATATTTATCTGAGTATTTTTACAATGGATTTTAATCATATTCACCCCAATAAAAAGCTTTATTAGATTTAAATGTATTTAGTCTACAGCCACACTATCCTGAACACGCTCAATCACATATTAAATACATGTAACAATTATTCATGTTCCTATATTTAGCTGCTATTCTAAACTTAGGTGGTCAGAAAAGTGTATGAACTCTAGGTTAGCATACTCAAACAGACAAGATGCTCAAAGGCAGAATGGGAGAAACCCCCAAGGAGTAAAAAAGAACACACTGAGAAAAAATAGAAATGACCAGCAAGTGAAGACCCACAGCTCGCAGGGAGAAGGGCTCACAGCAACCAGCTAGTTCAAATCCTTTGCTTTAGGATGCTGGCCAGTGACGCTAGGTCCCAGGTAACCCTCAGCTCAGATGGGAGCATTTCTCTTAATACAGAAGAGTGAAGAGCGTATCAAAAGCGGACCGTTCGGAAGACTCGAGTAATACTGACAATCTTAAGCTTGAGGAGGGTGATCTGTGAGTGTGGCAGAGAGCCAGCAGGCCGCTTCACTCTCTTGTTAATGCTTCTGATGACTAACTCCTGCTGTTGGTGGGAACAATGATGTCAAAGATTCATGTAGCACGCACTATGAAGCCTTACATAAACTAAGTGCATCATCCCAGCACCACTGACAGAGAACTATGACTCCACCTCAGATAGGATGACACAAGGCGTAGTAGGTGGCCCCAGAGTGAAGGTAGCTAAGCACCATACATCCAGCCAGTCACACTGTCACCTTTGCAGTTCTACTACTCTGTACAGTGCCACGGCTACTACCACAGTGGTCACGTGACACGTCTTCAGTGCCTGCTGCTTCTCTCCAATCTCACGTGTGTTTTGTGGCAGACAGGCAGAGACACAATCAGAGGGCTGGTCTGGCACAGGGAACCCTAGAAACCACGATCCTCATCTATATAACCGTGTGACAACAGTTAGTATGGGAAATGATGGAAGTCATGACACTTTCCATGTCTATAGCACGTGCAGAACCTGGGCGAACTGCTCTTAATGGCTTCAGATATTCCGATGGCCGAAACTTCTTTAAAGCAGAGAAAGTTTCCTGACCAATAAATGATAAAAAGTACCTATAAAAAGAACAAAGATGAAAGATGACTAATTACCCAACGTAGCTCTTTTAGATTTGGAAGAGGCACTGAGACCAAAGGAAGGCGCCCACTTAGATGAGTCCATGGTCATTTACTTCCTGGGTGCTCAAGCTAAGTGTTTCTTTCCATCATCCCAATCACTGCTCACTCTGAAGATGAAAAGAGGAAGGTGGAAAACTCTGAGTTAACCAAGACACACAGCGAAGTGAGCAGCACATCTGTGTGCCGGGCAGTCTCATCCTAGGGCCCCTCAAGCAGAACATTTCCCACGAGAACATCACAACTACGGAACCAGCAGCCCGGTCTGTTCCCGCCACCTTCAGCAGCACCTTATGACAAGATGCTGAGGGTGAGAGGAGGGTGACCTGGGAGATGAAGAGGTTTCTGGTTTGCACAGTCATGTCATGGTGCCAGTCACCAAGAATAGGTTCTGAATAACCTAGTCATTCAGAACTAGGTTAGAATGGAACTTTCTTTCCCTTTTGGGATGGTGGTGTTGGGTAGGAAAACACAGGCTCTGAGAGCTGAGCGAGGGGTGGGAAGGAGCCCAATGTGCATTAACTGCCAATGTGTGGTTGGTGATGCTAGCAGTGTCCAAGCGAGATGTGTAGTGGGCATCAGGAACTCGGGAGTAATGAGCACAGGCCTGAGATGCCCGCAGCACCATGGGAGATTGTGTAATACCACACCAGACAGCTTAAGCTTCTTGCACAGGCATGGCAGCTCAGCCTCGACTCTCAGCACTCAGGAGGCTAGAGAGCCTGGGCTAGCCAGTGAGGGCCAGGGCTTCACGGTGATGCTGTTTCCAGTAAGCAAACGCACAGCAGAAACCCTGTAGTGAGGGCTTGAAGAGGAACTGTACTCAAGAAGCTCTCTGGTAGCTCATTTTGAAGGACAAAAGAGATGCCCCCAACCCCAGTAAATTACAGCAATCTAATAAACAACATGAATTAAAAGGAGCAGTAGTAAAAAAAATTCAAGAAACACTCAAGAGATTTTTAAAGAGCAGCGGAACTCTGTAAAAGTTGAAATGCTACAGTTTGTAGTCTGGGTGAGCTGGAAGGTGAGACAGGCTTTGGGAAATAACTACTATGTAAGTTTCAGATGCGGTGTTTTATACTCAAGTGCCCATGAAAGACAGTGTATACAGTGTGCTGGTTTTAAATTTTTTATCTATTTTTTAAATGTCTTAATTTTTATTTTATGTGCATTAGTGTTTTGCCTGCATGAATGACTGTGTAAGAGTATTAGATCTTGGCATTACAGACAGCTGTAAACTGCCATGAGGGTGCTGGGACTTGAACCTGGGTCCTCTGGAAGAATAGTCAATGCTCCTAACCACTGATCTATCTATCCAGTCCCCTTACCTATTACTAATGTGTATGAGAGTGTGTGTGTGTGTGTGTGTGTGTGTGCCTGTGTGTGAGTGTATGTATGTGTGTATGAATGTGTGTGTGTGAGAGAGAGTGTGTGTGCCTGTGTGTGAGTGTATGTATGTGTGTATGAATGTGTGTGTGTGTGAGAGAGTGTGTGTGTGTGTGTGAATGCAGGTGTTTGGGAGTTATGGAGACTGAATTCAGGCCAAGCTCGGTGGCAAGCACTTTTTTCTTGCTGGCCCACGTGTGGTAATGTGGAGCTGGAGACAGGGCTGGAGACAGCTGGAGCTGAGGAGCAGGAGAGATCTAACATCTGGAGTACTAACATCTGGAGATGCGCAATTCTCTGACAGGACTGTGTCACCTCTGGAGAGCTCGGATGTGGGTTAGTTCCTTTTGCTATGCTCAAGTACCTGAGCAGAAGCAACTTAAGGGAAGAAGGGCTTATTTGGGGCTCATAGTCAAGGGAATGCAGTCTGTGGCCTGGTAGGTGTGTCAGCAGAGGCATGACACGGCTGGTCACACTGCATTGAGTCAACAAGCAGAGTGCTCAGAAAGCAGGGCCAGGCTACAAACCCCAATGGACCTCCTCCAGTGCTTTTTCCAGCCAGGCCCTGCCTCCTCAAGATTCCTCAACTCTCTAAAATAGTGCCTTAGCTGGGACCATGCGTCCAAACACAGGAACACACGGGGAACCTTCTACACTCAAACCACAAGTGTACAGAAAGACTCTGGCCAAGAAGAGAAGAAGGAGCTGAGCAGTAGCTGGAGGGAGGGAGGGAGGGATGTAGAGGGATGCAGTGTGGAGACTGGAGTGCCGGTCATAGGAAACAGTGCTGGGGAAGCCCACTCAGCCACAGTTAGGAACTTAATGGCTCTGGACTGACAGGTTCTATCACACGGAGACCAAACAGCCAGGCTGGAAACTATCCCATTTGGACGGACAGCCCAAACCTGATACCCCTGACCACTGACTCTCCTGCCTTGTTCTTGGCAGCCACATCAGTCTTCTAATTGCAAACTACACAGGATTTTAAGAGCTTTTTCCTAGGTGCTGTTTGTGCTATCCCGCTCTTAGTGGGTAGTTTATTTAGCAGAAAAACAAGACCTCACAATTAACACAGTCTCTTTATCAGACTGGTATCCTAATGAATAGAGATCTAGAACTCTGATCCTTCATTTTCCCTCTTAGAACTTCTCCTCAGCAGGCCAGCCAGTCCTCCCTCCTCACCGATACAGCTCTGTAGCTTCTTTTCCAGGTGGAGGTAACGGAACCTGGGCGGGGCCTTGCCCATGCCAGGCATGTGTTCTCCACTGAGCTCCCTTCAGTATCTCATCTGCAATACCCAGACCCCAGTACTCTTTGTTTTGCGCCTTGAGTGGAAGGGGGATACAGTAAGTTACAATGCTTGGTATCAAACACTGCACGATATTTTCAATACGGTAACTCCCCCAGTCTTTACAAAGGTTGTAGGAGGCATTTAATATTCCCTCCATGTTAGCTCAGTGAGACAGCATGACTGTGAAACCTCCATGGACCTCAGGAGCTGCACAGCACAATCCCTCGCTCAGCTGATTTTTATTAGTTCTAAGCAGCCCTGGCCTTCTTACCCACTGTACTATTTTTAAGTTCTGGTAAACAAGGGATTAGAGAGCACTGGTCTCTCCACATCCAAATCCACATCCTTCAAAGCCCAGCTGCAACACATAAATCACCACGTCCTTTCCCTATTTCTATCTTGGAAGTGACCCCTCTCCTTCGAACTGTCCTATCAATTTCTTGACCATCTAAGGGATTTACCATCTTCACATTTATACTCCGATTATTAAGTATGTAATTTTTTACCATTACTATGCTGAGTGTCCTTTCCCTTTTAACAAGCAAAGTATAATCAAAGTAAGAATTAGTCCTAGCTCAGCGTTTAAGAGCACTGGCTGTTCTACCAGAGGTCCTGAGTTCAATTCCCAACACCTACATGACAGCTCATGGCTCTCTAATTCTAGTTCTAAGGGATCCAACACCTCACAGAGACATACATGCAGGCAGGCAAAACATTAATGCACATGAAATAAAAATAATTAATTATGAAAGTCTGCTTGCACACTTACCACACAGAACTCCTTAGGCCGTTATCCATGGCATTGCTCACTTTCAGCTACACTATGGGTCTGCATGATACATCTTTCTCTGAAAGTGTTTAGAAAAAAAATGCTTCTAATGATTCTGTTTATTAAGAGATTCGTGTTAGTTGTTTAATTTATGTGCATGCATGTATGTATGCTACTTGTATTCAGATACCCTCAGAGGCCAGAAGAGAGTATCAGATTCTCTGATGCTAAATTTACAAGCTGTTGTGAGCCACTGAATGTGGGTGCTGGAAACAGAACTCCAGTCTTCTGGAAGAGCAGCAAGGGCTCTTAACCACCAGGCCTTCTCTCTAGTTTCCCTTTGCCCCCAATGCCAGACAGTCCATAGCTGAATACTAGACTGACCCAATGCTCTTTCAATCGGTCTTTTCTCTTTAATAGTCTTCTTCTTTTATCTCCGTACATTTATTCATTTACTTTTCAAGACAAGATTTTGCTGTATAGCCCCAGGCTAGCTCCCAATGTGTAGAAATCTTTCTACTTCAGCTTTCCGAATTCTGAGATTATATGTATGTGCCAACATACCTGGCTATTATTTCATTCATTTTACTGTATAATTTTGGGTTAGTAATCACAAGTGCAGTTTCAGTAGATATATTTGAGAAGAAAGAACCAATTTCAGTAAGTAAATAATGCCGATCTGTTTCCAGAAAGGGCCCATGTGCACCGTGCCTTGCATGGTTAACAGCACCATGTTAAGGTTTATGGAACAGGAAGCCCTGGAGTGCACACACAGGTTGTAAACAGCCATGTTCCACCATCCACCACCTCTGAACTTTTACAGCATGTCAGTGTTGGTAAGAAGCATTTCTGATGAGCACATCTTCCTGACTCGTGCTGAGTCCTTTTATATTCTAACTCAGGTTCCCATGCTTCTCTTCTTTTCAGCTAAGTCCAGGCTCTTAGGAGGGTACAGTGCTTTTGGCACAGGAGCTGGCTTTAATAAAGCAGGTAAGAGGTATGTTCTAGATATGACCTCATCATCATGGTGTCCTTGGGCAGGGTACTTTTCCCACCACATAGCTGAAACTGCATGTCACCACTTAGTTTGACCAAATAGAATCTGCCTCTCCCAAGAGCACGCCCTGTTCACAGACATGTGTGTCCTCAATCTCAAGTACCTCTTGGGAGAGTCTGGCTCCCCTGAATGAACTGATCCCAGGGCCATCCAAAAGAGACTTGCCTTCTGCCCCTTCTCAGCTTGATTGCTTCTGACCCAGTATTTCGAAGACTGGCACATCTATCTAGGCCAACAGATTGAGAAGAGCTCTGCTTCTGGAGAACCATTAATTACACTCTTGCTTTACAGAGCTATTGACTGGGTCTGTAAGGGACTATGTGATTCTGAATGCCTCCAATGACGACTGCAGAATATGACAAAGTTCCCACTTCTTCATTTCTGTCCATGCCCACGGTATCTGCTGCTGGAGCAAGCCAGCAAAAGCTAACTGACTACTGCATATTACTACACTCAGCATTTGTAAGTGTGCAACTGGGTGTCTATGAGCAGAGACTACTGAATCTTCCGTTTCTTACTGATGCTACCCTTCGCTCATCCACTCGATTAATTCAGCATCTCCTATGATATAATACCACGCTAAACGTTAGACCTATCAAAGCGAACAACACAAAGCTGGGTTCCTGGTCTCAGAAACTGTCAACTATCTTAAGCAATGCTTGGGATTAGGAAATCCGTATAGGATTCAGAGGAACCGAATTTAGCAGTGGCCAGATAAATTCACCCAAAGCAGTGCGAGCTAAGCTGAGACAAACAGCATGTCTCATAATCTATCTTAAAGATCTATTTATTCTTTGACTCCTGTGAGTAAAGTGAGGGCAGAGATAGTTTCTGCCTTGTCTAAAGTTTTTCCTCAGAGTTTAGCTCAGTAACATATACCAATCATCTATGTTATAAACAGATCTTTTGAATGCTGTAAACAGTGACAGGTAGAATTTATAGAACACAACTGACTATAGAAACAGAGTTTACACTGAATATAAAAATAGTCCACTAAAGCAGACCATGGCGATGCATGCGTGTAATATAGTGAGATGTGTCAGAAGGAAAGGAAGAGGACAGGAGAAAAGGAAAGAAAGAAAAGTTCAATGGGCAAACAGATAAAAGATAGTCTGATGGTTAATCTTGATTGTCAACTGGATTACATCTGGAATTAATTAAAAACCCAAGCAGCTGGGCACATCTGTGAGTGATCTTGACTAGATCATTTGAGGTAGGAAACCCCCCTAAATCCAGGTCTTCTGCAGTAAGAAGACCTACTAAGTTTAGGCTATACCTTCTCACAGCAGTCCATATGAAGGATAGGAAAGGAAGAAGCTCTTGCTTTTTTCCTTCTCACCCTTCCTCTCATTGGCTAGTTCATCTATCCTGCTGTTGATGCAGCATTGGTATTACAGCCTATTTCTTTGGATTCGGGTGTATACTGAAAACCTGCTGACATACCCAGCATCTTGTATTGAATAACTATTGGATTCTTGGGCTTTCCATTGGGAGAGTCACTGTTAAACAAGCTGGATGGGAGCCTGTAAGCCACCCTAATAAATCCACTTTATATAAATGTTCTGTTGCTTAGAGGACCTTGATTAATATAGTTATGAACAAGCATACTGTACAAATGACAAAGATGAACAGATGCTAAGACTCAACAATAAATGTTTATGTGTGACAAGTGTTTATTTCCATTTATAAGCATTAAACTAACAAAAGCCTCTATAACATCAAGAATTGTTTTAGTGTGGTAGACTAATGGCTACTCATGAATAGTGTTGGAGAGAAGAGAGAATTAATATAATCATTTAAAAAGAAAGAGGATCAGTTGATAAAGTTGGGAATGTGTGTGTATCTATCTATATGTATATCTATCTATATCTATATGTATGTATATCTATCTATCTATCTATCTATCTATCTATCTATCTATCTATCTTAGCAAAAAAAGGGCAACAACCTAAAGATCTAAGAAGAAAAAAATGCATAAACTTTGGAAGTGTCACACAACCAAAGATTCCCAACAGTAGAAATAGTGAAAATGAACTGTGGTCAAATGAAACTAGTTTCAGCAAGTAAACCTAAGTCATAGGTAGCTTGGGGTAGCGTGCATTTTGAGAACATGTATAAAGGGGGTGACAAAGGAAAAGCATGGGGCAGTGGTTACCTCTAGGGTACCAAAAGGGACATGGGTGAAGAGAGGCAGGGGAGGGACTTAAACATACTAGAAATATGCTTTCGTATTTAGAGGCACATTTTTCTTTTTTCTTTGAGATGGGGTTCTATGTAACTCTGGCTGTCTGGAAACCTGCTATGAAGATCAGGTTGTCCTGAAAGTCAGAGATCCATCTGTCTCTGCTGGTGGGAATAGAGGCTTTTGTTCATCTGGTATAATGCCCTCAGAGGCCAGAAGAAAGTGTTAGATTGCCTGGAGCTGAGGAGTTTGAGGGATTGTGGGGTGCTGGAAGTGAGGGAACTGAACTTGGGTTCTCTCTAAGCACAGAATCTGCTCTTAACCTCAGAGCTGTCTCTCTAGTTTCAGCTTCCAAGCTTTTGACTTAAGTAAATGGTTACATCAGGGTAAAAAGGAGTGGCAAGAGATCAAGTCTACAGAGGAAAGCTGTAAAACAGATTTAGGGCAAGGCATCCGTGAGAGTAAGAGCCTAGCAGGAGTTCAACAAATATCAGGTGACTGACTGACTGATCTGGGAAGGAGCTGCTCAATCAGGTAATACAAGCTCATGACTCATGTGCTCCTTGGCAAATACAGTTTCTCTTTTTCTTACCCTCACAAAGAAGAAAGTGAGTACTGCACAGAATTCCTACTAGAATTTAGAAGATTGGGAAATAAATTAAGTTCACAGTAAGATCTAACTCAGGACTGGCAGTGGTGGCACTTGGGAGGCAGAGGCCAGCCTGGTCTACATAGTGAGTTCCAGGACAACCAGAGCTACACAGAGAAACTTTGTCTTAAAAAAAAAAAATGAACAAATGCACAAACAAGCGAACAAATAGAATCTAACTATGCAGCCCTGATAATACAGTTATTATGAATTTTTAGAGTAGGATTCACCAGAAAATTGTGGTTATTTTAGTCTCTGCATCTCTGCCCATAATACAGAGCAAAATATTGTTTTTTTCCTTCAAATGGGACTTGCTTTCAGAAATATTCCAGCTCAAGGGTTGGGGAATGACCACAATGACTGCTCTTCAGAGGCCCCAGCTCCAGTCCCAGGATTACATGATAGCTCACTAGCATATGTAACTCCAGTTTTGTAGTGTCTGCCACCCTCTTTGGGCTTCCACAGGCACTGCACATGAATGTCTGCAGGAGAAACACCCAACACATAAACTGGCTTGAAATACTAGGGTTCCCATTTTAATGCCAAGTGGGAGAAACTGGATAACCTCAGAGTGGTGGAGACAGGTACTTCTCTAAGTCCACTGTGTAAATCAGAAACATGGGCTTGTAATTTGGATTCTTTTCCACTTTGTACAAACTATTGATTTTCTTTGGTTTTAATAAATGATTGGAAGTTTAAAAATATCAGTCTTCAAGCCAGTTATGGTAGTCTCCTCCTGTAACCCCAGCATGCTCCAGGCAGAGGCAAAGGCTTCGTGCAGTAGGCAGGGGTTAGGCAGGGGCAGCAGGAGGCATGTGGCAAATTTGAGGCCAGACTGCTCTTAACAGTGAGACTCTTGTTAAAAAGAAAAAAAAAAAGTCAACCATTACAATAAATGATGAAAATGCATAAAGCAAAAGATAGAAGTAGGGGATGGAGGGATGGCCCAACAGTTAAGAGCACTTGCTGATCTTCCTAAAGACCCAGATCCTCGCACCTCCAATGGGCAGGTAACAACCTCCTGTAACTCTAGTCCCAGGACATCCGACACTCTCTTCTGTCCCAAGTGTACCACCCTATATATAAAATACAATACACTTACATTCACATGAGTAAATAACAAAAAGTTTAAGACAAAAGTATTAGAGAAATTGTAAAACTATCTTGGAGTGGAGACGGGCTTCCTAGGCATGGGACTAAAGACATAAGTCATAAAGGAAAGGAGTGCCACAGCCGATCCATTTAAAATGCAAATCTTTGTAGAGCAAAGGCAAAAATGAAAAAGGCAGGAATAATCCATCTCAAAGTTCAAAGTAAAAAAATACTGAAATATCTACCAGGTCTTGACAGTCCCAATTCAAAAGCTTTTCAAATAAAGAACCTCCAACCCACAGACAGAACATAGCAACTACCAGCAGACATGAAAATGATAGATAATGTTGGTTTGAATAAGAATGGCCTCCATAGGCTCACAGATTTGAATGCTTGTTCACCAGGGAGTGGCAGTGTTTGAAAGGATTAGGAGGGGTAGGCTTGTTGGAGTAGAGGTGGCCTTGTTGAAGAAAGTGTGCCATTGGGGGCACTTTGGGGTTTCAGTAGATAAAGCCAGGCCGCTCAGTGTCTGTTCTTCCTGCTGCCTGTACGTCCAGATGCACTCTCAGCCACTTCTTCAGCACCATATCTACCTGCATGCTACCATGCTCTCCACCATGATGACTAAATGTCGACACTGTAACCCAGCCCCAATTTGCTTTCCTTTTGAAAAGTTGCCATGGTCTCCACATGCAATGGTTCACATGGTTCACAGCAATGGACACTGGCTAAGACAGTGGTGGATTCAGTTTCCGCTAGAGGAATTCATGTGTTCAGGATTAGTTTGCTGCCTTTCCAATCAAGAGATAGAAACCCTTCCCTTTCTTTTGACTCTGCTCTGGCCTTGGGACTTACTTTACCTAATAGAATGTGGCAGAGTTGACAGTATTCCATTAACACAACTTGTGTATATGTCAACTCTCACGGAACCCTGCTGGATGAGAGACCATACCAGCAGGAGGCAGATACCCAGGCAGCAGCTATCTGACCTCATCACGTAACAACAACTAAGTTCCTACTCAGCACACGGCTGATGGTTAGGTGTACAAGAAGACCAGAAAAGGTGCCCAACCATCGCACAGGTTAGTTCACAATAATAAGCACTGTCATTGGTAGAAAGTTCATGACAAAGTACAGGAACCTGTCTAGCCAGGTAATTTTCACATCACCTTATACTTCTCATCTCTGAATCTTTAACATGAATATACTTTTCTTTGTCCTACGTCCTGCCCAGTCTGATGTTAATGCCACCCTAGTCACAACGGGCTCCTTCACTGTCTCAAACACACCAGACACACCACCACGTTGGCCTTTACATTTTGCGGTTTGGAAATTCAGCTCCTGGTAGCTCCACAGCACAATTCCCCATTCCTCTTGGATCACTGATCAAATGTCACTTTCTGTCATTCCCATCAGTACTGAATATCTCCCTCTGATGCTCTAAAAGTAGCAAAACGTGGTTTTTGTTTTTTAAAATCTAATATACTACATATTTTGGTTTTTTTTCCCACTATATAATGTAAGATTTCTGTCTGTTCTGTTCACTGCTGTGTCCTTAGACACAGAAGATTAAAAAATTAATACACCCTCAAATTTCGGTGACTGCAGATACTGTCCAGCCAGTGGTCCAGTTCCTGAGGACAGTCACAGGTAACTACCTTAGCCTAAGACCACAGTTTCCCAGGGACAGAGGCAGCAGACAAACTGAGGCCTGCTGGATCCAGACTCCAAACACTAGACATGCCCTTTGTGACCCACACCTCGGCTTGTGAATCTGCACCCAATACACGCTTGTTTCCTTGGCTCTCCACATCTTTAATATAAGTGTCTCTCCTCACAAAAGTTCTGTGCTTTGTCTGAACCAGAAGATTGTAAAAAGAGAAAGGGAATTTCTTTTTTTTTTTTTTTTTTTTGACCAAAGTTAGCAGTGAAAAGACATCACACCAAAATTCCAAAATTAGTTTTGGACAACTAATCTTAGTTTAGCTTCTTGATATTTGTGCCTACAAATCTTTATTGCACAATTTTTTCCTGGCACTGCTGTCCTAAGTGTAGAGGTTAATATGTGCTGGAGTGCAGCCTCAATCTTACTTAACTATGATCAGACATGTAAAAACTATTGTATTTATAAATAACTGTGCATTGACTTTCTAAGATTTTTTTATATGATTAAATTCTTACACCAGAAAACAAATTGCTTTTTCTGTTTCTATACCACAGTCCTGAACTTGTCAAGAAATTATAGTCACCTAATAAACCACAATAGAAATATAAGAACCCACAAGTTATATAGTAAGAGAAGTTTCTACTTACTGAATTGGTAAGCATTTAAAAAAAAAATACTTAAATGCCAAGGTATTGGTGAAAGTGTAGAGAATCCACACTTATATATTCTGATGTATTGTTATAACTTGGATTGTTTTCTGTGTGGTAAATAAAGGTGTTTGTATGTACACTCCTGTGCTTATGGAAGCCAGAGGCCAATGTGGAACTTACTTTCTGTTGTTCTCTCACTGAACCTGAAGCTCACTAATTCAGCTAAACTAGCTGGCCATGAAGCTATGGAGATCAACTATTCCCTGAGTTTAGTCTTTTCATAAGTGGAGTGGATGTGTCAAGTCCTGCATGGTTGCTGTGGAAGGGGCAGTGTGACAGTTTTTGCCCTTGGAGCAGAGCCAGCAGGGCATGGGCCTCCACCAGTGTTGACGAGTGCTGAGCATGGAGCTTGTTTGTATAATAATGTGCATAATTTACTTTATGTTCCTCCTTCAGGAGCTATTCTCCCTGCCAAGATTAATTACTCCATGATGATTAGAAATAGCACAAGTCCAGGAGGTGAGGGTGTGTCTAATGTCCTTGGCAAAATGTGACCTTCAAGATGGCACTTAAGGCTGTAGGAAAGAACTCTAAAAACACAAGTTCAAGGATATATAATCTCTCAAGTATGTAAAATATAAGGACGTAATAATAATTATATAAGGAGCTTCATGGACCTAAAAGAACAAGGTGGTTGCACTATGAGCCAGCTTGTCAGAATGATATTAAAAAAGGAGATAGCGATTTTGGGAGTGATCACAGGGCAAGATCCCACCCAGCTAAGTTTATTGTTTGTACTTACAAAAGCAGGCAGATTCCTGAGTTATACTAGCCTGGGTCAGAGCTAGTTTAGGCCCCAGCATGTCAGAAATGGTGATCTTGGAGCAGGTTCCCACCCAGCTAACTTATTGTTTGTGCTTACAAAAGCATGCAGATCTCTGAGTCGACTGCTATGTTAAAAATATACTGCTGTCTTTCCTAAGAATCAAAGTAAAGTGCTTGCCATATATGAGGAGCTGAGCTTGATCCATTGATGCCAAGGAACAGCCTTGGCTTGGAGAAGGGCTCTGAGGAAGGGAGCAGCAGAAGAAACGACTCAAAGTCAGTGAGGTGGGATGTAGGTTGACAGCTTTGTGTTCTACTCAAAACAGCTTTCCAGAGATTTCCAGACAGATCAGTTCTTGCAGAATAAAGCCCAGACTTTTATTTGTATATCAATTCGATTGCCCATCCCCCAAGTTCCCTTTTGATTAGCCCATGAATCAGCATCTCATGTTTAGCAAGCACTTTACTTCCTAAGTCATCTCCCCAGCCTGTGAATGTTTTTTTAGAAAAGACTAGGATAAGGATCAAAGTCCTGAAAGTTATGTATGCCCTTTGACTTACAAACTCTATTCTAAGAGCTTACACTAAGAAATTAAAGGTTTGAGAAAGAGACTTATTAAGAACATTTAAGCTTGGCATGGTAGTGTATAAATGTAATCCTAACTCTAGCGTAGAGAAAGAAACAGGAGGATGCTAAAGGCTAAGTTTCAGGCCATCCTAGGCTACAGAGCAAACTCAAGGTATCGAGTTACACAGTGGGACCCTGTCTGTCTGTCTGTCTGTCTGTCTGTCTGTCTGTCTGTTCCCTTCCCACCCCACACACACACCAAGGGCAGGACACGTAACAAAGTGGACACAGTGCTGTGGTAAGTGCTAGCATGACAGCAACTACCACTTACTACCTAATCTCCAGGTTACTGGCCTGTTTATTCACAAGAAGTAGAGCCGATACTCCCATCAACCATCCTACCTGCCAAGCTGTCTTGGGAACAACATATAGGTGCTCTGTCAATAGGAAAGAAAACACATACACTACCTCTATCAAATAAAAACCTGGCCCAGAGGTGCCCAAGTGCCAGAGTAAACCGGAAAAGAGAACAGAAGGCCTCCCATGTTATTTAGTATCAACTTTTTTGAGAGGACAGAGTTTGAAACAACAGATTCTATATTGCTCATTTCAGCCCAAAGTTAAGGACTACTTCTGTATACAATGACTGTCTTAGTCACTGTTGTATTGCTGTGAAGAGACACCAAGACCAAGACAACTTTAACTGGGCTGGCTTACAGTTAAATCTCTGAAGGCCTTGTCCATTATTATCATGGTGGTAGCCAAGTGTAGTGCTGAGAGCTATCCTGATCCAGAGAGATGGGGAGGGTAGGAGAGAGGCTGACTGGCATGGGCTTTTGAAACCTCAAAGCCCACCCCCAGCAGTAAATTTCCTCCCTCTAGGCCACACTTCCTAATCACTGTCAAATACTGTCACTATTGATGACTAAGAATCCGAATATGAGCCTATGGGGGCCATTCTTATTCAAACCACCATAGTGACTGTTATCTGTGTCTTCAAGTGACAGAAGAGCTGATATACTTACAGTAGATTACTAGTACTAACCACCATCCCACCACCCCACTTCTTTGAGGCCGGGTCTCACACTGAGACCCAGGATGGTCTGGAACCCACAATCTTCCTCCCTCGGTCTATCACATGCTGAGATAACAGGCACATACCTGGCATATTACAAACTTCTAAGAAGATAACAATTTTATGACTTTTTACATATTCGTTTCTTTGCACGCATGAACGAAGAGTCTGGATACAATATATAAGCTGTTCTCCACATTTAGAGGGCAGATAATAAGGTTACAGGTTTGTATGATGGGCCCTGAGGCCAGGTCAAGGAGAACATGAGGTGTAGAATCTTCTGTAACACTGAAGCTTATAACAGGATTTTTGCCTCATAGAGCTTTGCAGTGATAAGGAAAAGCAATGGTGGCTAAAACTGTTGTCACTTAAAACTATTACCACCATTGGTAGACAAATCCAAGACCTTACACTCATGCTAAAAAGCATCTCAGCTGCATTTTAGGATGCTCTTACACTAAATATTGTTTATTAAGTCTCAACCCTTCACTGTGGATGTATGGCCAGGCACATACACATCACGTCTGAACAACAGTGTTCCAGAGGAACTGACTGAGCAAACCACAGCATTGGTGAAAGTGAGTGAACTTTGGGCCAAAAATCCCTTTTCTCCCTTTCTTTTCAAGGAATACCCTTTTTTTTTTCTTTTTTGAAATTAACAAACTTTTTGATACTGGGTCTTGCAACATACCCTGGGCTGGCCTTCAACTCTTGATCCTATTGCCCATTCTCCCACCCTCAGATTACAGGAACATGTTGCTATACCTGATTATAATACTATTTTTAATGACAAACAAATCAGAATTACTCTGTCCAGCCAGTGACAGTCTATGAGTTCACTTCCAGCAAGACAAGAACTCCAGGTTGAGAATACTAGTGTGTGTGTGTGTGTGTGTGTGAGAGAGAGAGAGAGAGAGAGAGAGAGAGAGAGAGGCGGATCAGTATGTGTGAGAGGTGGATCAGTGTGTATGAGGCGGATCTGTGAGGTTGCGACATGAGGACCATGGATTCAAGGCCAGCATGGGCTTTATACAGCAAGACCCTGTCTCAAAAAACAAAACAAACAAAGAAATAAACAAGCAAAACTATCCCCAGAGAAGTAATAAATTGAAACTGTCACTTCAGGGGATAGGAGGATGTCACTTACTAATAAAATTCCAGGTTTCCAATGTCCACTATAGTGAACACTTGAAGACTGTTCATAAAAATGGATGACAACCCCGAGGAATGTAATATTTGATAGTACATAATCAAATAGGCCAACATTAGAAAAACTCCGTAACATAGCCACTAATTCCCAAATGAACTGTGACTCAAAATTATGCAGAGTCCCCACTCAATTAAAAAAAAAAAAGATACACCAAGTGGATTTAACGGAGCAGCCTAAGAAGAAGAGTCCAGTGGTACACACACTCTCAACTCCACTCTGCAACTCACCCTTTTAAAAAAAAAAAGGTGTGACCTCAAACACCGACAATGGTTACCTTAGAGAGCTATTAAAATATTCTTCTCTTTCTATGTATATATGAATGTGCAGTAAGATTTTTCCTTTTAAATCAAAATAAAATGGAGAGGAGTTGGGGATTTAGCTCAATGGTAGAGTGCTTGCCTAGCAAGTGCAAGGCCCTGGGTTCGGTCCCCAGCTCCGAAAAAAAAAGCAAAAAAAAAAAAAAAAAAAAAAAGCAAAATAAATGGAGAAATAGCTTAAATGTACAGGTATATGTGGTAATCAAGCTATTTTGTATTAATTCACTCCAGCATCCACTGAGAAGATAAATGGAAAAATAGCTTAAATGTACAGGTATATGTGGTAATCAAGCTATTTTGTATTAATTCACTCCAGCATCCACTGAGAAGATAAATGGAAAAATATGCATATACTCTATTTATTACTACTATTCAATGAACATTAATCTCTTATGAACGTTTCAGTTTTAATTACATATGGTTAACTATTGGTAGATATAATCAGCAAGAACAAAATTAATGTTCCTAGGTTTTCAGCAATTTCTTTTAAAGGTAAAGGGGGCTCAGCATTAAAAAGTTAAGATAAGAGAAGCTAGCTGCTTTATAATGGAAATCTATTCTCTCTTCTTGCTTTTCCAGTGAGTGAAAAACAGAACTTCATTTCCAGGGATAGCTTCATTTGACAGCTCTACCACTTCCAGCCTGAGGACCAGAAAACAACAAAGCCTGCTCAAATCATAGTCACAGGCATCAGGTGACCTCTTCAGAATCACTATTGTCCCCTGGGTGCACTAAGGAACACAAAGATCCACGCAGATGAGTGGCAAAGCACAACAGAAAATCACGAAAAGCAGAAATGCTGACGGTTCAAAACAGTGAACTTTCATTTTCAGTGTAAGGCAGATTTGGCAACAGGGGGTGATGGCGGCTTTGTTCCCGAAAACCGGCATATCCGTGCAAAGAATTTAATTCTCTCACCATTTTGCTACTGGTCTGTTACAGAGGGGTGTGGTTAGAGCGCTAAGAAGCAGTTCAAAGCAGCGGCCTAGGATACCCCGAACCGTGTCCAAGCAACAATTCTGGGCCAAGTCAATTTGCCAGGTTAAGAGACCGAATGTTTTAAGGAAGGAGGGAAATAAAAACGAAGTTAGAAAGCAAGGACGGAAATAAGTACCAAAACCACAGCGGTCTCGGGTGTATACTAAACGCTTGGACCGCTAACAAGTGCATGAGGTGCATGCGGAAATGCTTTATTTCTGGAGTCCACAGCTGCGGCACTTTCTATATCAGGTCTGCAGTTCTGAAGGGCGCGTCGGCCTATCCTTCCCTATTTTTTGGGTTGGGTCTCTCAACCACCACTCTCACAGACTGCGGCTGAAGCAATCTCAAACAAAGGGGAAAGGATGGCCTCCTGAGGGAAGGGAAAGGTGGCCCCAGGTTGCAGCACCAGGTGTCCCTACGGAGTCCATCAAGCAGGCAGAGGGAAAGGACAGTCCTAGGGGCATCACGGGTGGGTGTAGTAGGGCTATACCAGGCCCCACGCCATTCGCGGACACACGACCCCACCCTGCCCACGACCAAGATTAACCCGCCCACTGGAGTACCTGTGGAGGCCTCGCAGAGTCGAAAGGCACAGGGTGATCATGGGCACGCCGGGAGGCCGGCAGTAGCTGGCGCGTCGTCCTCCCGCTTGTAGGTGCAGGAGGCAGGCGGTGGTGTCTGCGGGCCCGGAAGCCAGGAGTGGGCCAAGCCGAGGAGACCAGATCTCGAGACGGAGGCCGTCAGTCCTGCCAGCGCCCTCCCACGTGCTTCAGGCCCACGCCTACGCCGTGGCCCCGCCCCTCGCCCCGCCCCGCATCCGGCTCCGTCCCCGGGGCGGCCCCGCCCCGAGTCCCTCGCCCCGCCCCTCACCCTGCCCCGCCTCCACCCCACCCCTCCGTGCCCCGCTCCGCCCCTGGGGCGGATCCAGCAAGCCCTGTGGTCCGAGAGCCTAGCGAGCAGCCGGGTGGGCTGAGGGGGCGGCGGCAGCGTTGGAGCCGGGGAAGTTTGGGAGACGTGGCCCCATCTGCGATCCTGAGCACCCCTCAAGCTCCGAGGACCGCGGGGGCAGGCGGACCCGCTTCCCGACGCCCCCGGGCCCGCAGCCGTCATCTCGTGCTCTCTTAGCTGGTAAGGGGGTTTCTATCTGGAAAGGGTGAGTCTCCCGCAGCCCCAGTTGGAGGCCTGCACCGTGCGCCCCCTGCAAACACGGTCTGGGCTGAGGAAAAGCCGGGGTTCGGCAGTGGGGGAACCATGGGGGTGGGAGGTGGATGTGATTGGAGATGTAGGAGGGGAAGCTTGGAGGAGGTTGGACAGCTCCCTCCTCCATCCCCCATTCTGTTTCCTTCTTTTGCCTCGGGTCCTTCCTTAGTCTCAGTACGTGTAATAACCTCTTTGGCCTAGAGACTGGATTCTCCTTTAAAAGAAGTACAAAGCTAATAAACATCCTAGCGGCGGGTACCACACCCTGGCTGTGAATTAGGGATCCCGGGGAGCAGATTGCTGATACGATTGAGTGGAAATAAGCCATTAATGCCACCTGGCCCTGCGCCACTGTTTGGATGCATAGTATTCCATGTGAATGAACGCGGTCAGGAGCTTCCAGCTTGTCCACGAGAGCACAGCTACTGCAGGCAGGGGCAGATCGGTTTGTACTATCTGTCGGGTTAGGTGGTGATTTCTGAGCGGTGTGCTGACTAAATAGAAACGCCGGTTTTTAACAATAACCCTCAATGGTTGAATAACCTTTCCACAGAGCCTTGTTGTCAGCAAGTAACTCTCAACCTACAAAAGTAGTGGAGTATAAATGATTAATACATTTAAAAAAATCTCTTGGAATAAAGATGCTCATTTGTGGCTCACATTCTGAGTCAGCAGTACGAAATCTCCCTCAACTCAGAAGTGAGGCCTTTCAAGGGTGATTCTCCATATGTCTGCACAACTATACTTTTTGTATCTATGTCATATACATTGTTAAGACACGGTGAGCTCTAGGCTTTGCTACCCATGTTCTGAAAATCTGTCTATTTTACTGATGCAAGCTTTAACATAGCTTAGTAGAGCTGGGTTTGGATGAACATGTGGAATACATTATTGTAACAACTTGTGCTTTCTTGAGGCTTTAAAGAGAGTAAAGTCATCAAGGTAATGAATATTTTTGCTTTTATTGCTTTTAGCAAGAGTGGATGACCCTTGATATTTCCTTCTTTTTTAATCAAGGAGGTATTTAGGCATCTAAAATGTCATCTGTGAAGCCCCTAGTTTATGCAGTTATTCGTTTCTTGCGGGAACAAAGCCAGATGGATGCTTACACTTCTGATGAACAAGAAAGTTTGGAAGGTAGGCACCTATTCTTTGTGTTATCGTTGTAAAGAAATATTAAAATGGTTACAGCCCAAAGCTTGTGATTTTAATAACAAAATCAGAATATTTGGTTGAGAGGCTTAACTAGATGTGTTGTTCCCATTTTCTGAGGCTTGTTTTAACTCATAAGAAGTAGGACTATTGATTGAAAAATAAAAAAGTTACTGTCAGGAGTATGTCATTCATGTTTTAGGGAAGCTTTTCATCATAGAAACATTACTCCCATTGACCGGAGTAGGAGGCTTGATTGTTTAAGCAGCAGAATTGCTACTATGTAACAAAGCTGATGTTTTAAGTTCAAATTCATACTTCAAAGGTTTTCCCCCTCTTTTTCCCAATAGCAGAGGATCTCATTCTGAACACACGAAAAACCTTAGTCATTGCAATGACACCACATTTAAAAAAAAAAATCTGAGTAATTAAACCGTTACTGAGCTCTAGCAAATGGGGCTTTGGAGGATGAGAGGCTTTTACCCTTGTTTTATGTGAGCTTTAAATCTTGGATTCGGTGATCTGAAAAGCCAAGCAGGACTGGAGAAGTTATCGCTTCGTGTTTATACGTTATAACATTTTAGCTCAGCATAGGCGTAAGAAGGCCAAACGATATAGAACAGATAGGCTTGTGCAAGTTCAGTGAGCCTAGCTTCCTTGTGGTCTGAAGACTTAATTATCCCAACGAGAGCACACTGGGGAGAACTTAATAAATAGCAAGACAGTTTGAATTTCCCATCTCCGGGCTGCCTCTCCCATAGAGGGGACCATCTATTAATTCTGTAATTCTGCTTGCAGACATGCTTTAAGTAGGTATAAGCCAAAGTTGGGCATTTGTTCCTCTGGTGGGATGATGTCTTTCCAGGTGGCAGTGAGAGGAACAGGTGAGGCACCGTGAGGACATTGCAAATTGACCTATTTAATATTAAGGTCCTTTGTCCTCCCTGACCATCAGACCTTGGGAAAAATAAAGGTAGTTTGACTCCCAAAGGAAAAGTCTTGGCTGTAACTGCTTTGTAGCAAAAGAGGAAGGCGATCGCATAATAAAAAGATATTTCTTTTTGTAATCTAAGGCGGTATGATGTTTTTATGAAGCAGAAAGAAAATTGAGAGTATTTTAAAAACCAAGACGTTATGTCCTATTTTTAGAGTGGCATTCAGCCAAAAATATGGGCCTTCAGCTGTTTGTTATATATGGAGTCAGAAGTGGTGCCAATTGTTTGTGACTGACCCCTATTTTTGACTCTGTGAGTCTAATTTAATTGAACATGAGATCATGTGGAGGTGTCTGCCCACCTTCTAGACATTTAAAAAAGCCTCGGAGAAGGACGGGGTTCTTCGTGAGCAGCAGCTCTGCCACTGTGTGGAGCTGTGTCTCACCAGCCGGTGTTGCCCATTACCAGATCCCTGATTGTTGTCCTCTCTGACGTCACTTCAGTTTGGTGTGGCTTCGGCACACAGCCAGTCACTCTCAGGAGCATGACTTCGGTCCCAACTCCTTCCAACCCGGACAAACTCTTCCACTGGCCTCGGGTTTTTCTGCTCCTCTGATCTCAACCCCTTGGCTGTACGGTAGAGAGGTGTTTCTGAATTCGGGGAGTTCTGTAGGTTCGTGTTAGCGTGCCACCACCTTTTCGGAGGCTGGCATTACGGCCTCTCCTGGGTAGAAGCCATAGGTGATGCTAAGCACTTGACAGTGCAACCGACAGCGCTTGATAACAAGGAATTATCGGATCTAAAGTGTCAGGGTGATGAGATTTAGACACCTTTTCCTAGACTGTATCGCTCCTGAATTGTATTTCACCAGCCATCTCTGTCCTCACCATTTACTTCCTGACTTCTACTGCCTGTACCTTCTAGCACACTTCCCCCAGGAACCACACCCCAACACTTCTTTGACCAACCTCTCCAATCCACTGACCCCGTACATGTCCCTGCCTCTTCCTTACTCGTCGTAAATTCTGTGGTGAATAGTTATGGTATTTTCTTGTATTATTTCTCCTGTCTTGAAAAACTGAACCTTGTTTAATTTTAACTCTCTACCTACACAGTGTCTATATCCACTTGGCTATAAATTGACGGAGCAAAATGTTCAACTTTGATTCCTGACTGTGTACCTCAAGCAGACCTTCAACGTTACTGGGGGATCAGGGCCCTTCATTCATTCATCCCCTCACTGTCCCTTATGGTGATTTTAATATGTTCTTTCTCCGAATCCCAGACTTCCTTTTCAGCCCTTACCCTTCTATGCTTCCTTCACCATAAAAAAAGAAAGAAAGAATAATAAAACAACATCTACCAGCTTCCACACTCTGAACATTCCCTTGCTGTCAGTGCTCACTAGCTGCCTGCCTATTGCCATGGGTGGACTAGCTATATTCCCTTCTTTAGAGAAATCTCTCTACTGGCACACATTATCCCAATCCTTCTCACCATCCAAGACTTCACTGTAGTTTCTCCCCATTTGTCCTACATCATCAAATTTTTACTCCACTGAGTCGTTTTCATCCAATCACAAACGTACCACCAATTCATTTAAAAAGGAAGAGGCAAAGAAAAGCGAATAGGCCTGGAGAGATGGCTCGGTGGTTAGGAACACTGAGAGTGGTTCACGCTCACCAATAGGCCTAGCTTCAGGGAGATCTACTGTCCTCTGCTGGTTGCTGAGGGCACTGCATTTACAATTGGTATTTACACACAAACATACACAAATGAAAATAATGGGGGGGGGGGAGGGAGTGAGGCTGGAGAGTTGGCTCAGTGGTTTAGTGCATTGGCTGTTCTTCCAGAGGACCTGAGTTCAATCCCCAGCACCCACATGGTGGCTCTCAACTGTGTTTAACTCTAGCTGCAGGGGATCCAATGTTCTCTTCTGACCTCTGAAGGCATCAGGTGCATATGTGCTACGGAGTCACAGACATACACATAAGATACAATGAAAATGTTTTAAAATGGATATTCCTGTGGTTCTGCTCAATCTCCCTTATCTGACTTTTTTTCCCCTTTTAACAAAACTATTTGAAAGAGTTGTCTATATCTGTTTTTTATAATTCCCTTATTTCTTAATTAAAAAATTAAGCCTTTATCTCCATCCTTTCTGCTCTCATTAAAAGTATTAGTGATTTCTGTGTCTAGTTAAACAGTTCTTATTCCTTATCTGACTTTTTTTTTAAAGACAGGGTTTCTTTGTGCAGCCCTGGCTGTCCTGTAGACTAGACTGGCCTCAAACTCAGTGATTCACCTGCCTCTGCCTCCCGAGTGCTGGGATAAAAGGCATATGCACTACCGATGGCCCTTCATCCTGTTCATAAGTGTTTTTCTTCTAGAACACTTCTTAATCCTTGTTGTCTTCTCATCCCATCTCTCGTTCTTTCTCTCCGTGGCTGAATCTCCTTTTTTTTTTCACGTTCAGAGTCAACTGCTTGTGTTGGTTGGTTGTCATTTGTTTTTCTATTATTTATACTCATCTCTTTTCTGAGAACTTTAAGCTTATTTGTCTGACCCCGAGTTTATAGGCTGATAGTTCTCAGCACGATACCCCCAGTCAAGCCCTTTCTTCTGAACCCAGACTTCTATATCAAGCTGCCTACCACACAGCCCCACTTGTATGTCTAGTACGCGTCTCAAAATTAACATTGCCAAAACTGAACTTGCAGTCTTCCCACTTAAAGTCTGTTCTATCCACAACTCCCCTGTCTTAGAGAGAGCAGCTCCAGGGTTTCCTGAGCTTAGGCCAAAAACTTGGGCATCATTCCAGGCTCTTGTTTTTCTCATACTCTAGATCTAGCTAACTGTTAATAAATCTTCTTGTCTGTGCTTTCAACAGTCAGTCAGTCTTTCTTTCTCAAGGTCTCATTTTGTCTCTGGCTGGAACGCTCTATATGGACTAAGTTGGCTTTAGACTCATAGACATCTGCCTGATTCTTCAGGTTGGAAATGAAGGTGTGCACCACTGCACCAGGTCTAAACTTTCAAAATGCAGTTGAGTCAGCGGTTGGGAAAAAAAAAAATATATATATATATATATATATATATATATATATATATATATATATATTTCAGTCATAGAATGCTTGCCTGGTATGCCCTGGCATGTGCAAATCCCCAGCACCAAAAAAAAAAAAAAAAAAAAAAAAAAAAAAAAAAGCAAACAGACAAAACCATAAAATGCATTTTTTTCTCCCCTGGTTGAAACTGGTTGTTGCTTGTTCTACTGTGATAACCCCTAACTGGTCTTTCTTTACCTGTTCTGCCTCCTTGGATTAGCCACACCCAGGCATCTCTTAAGGCTGTGGCAGATTCTGTTCTTATGCAGAATCTTGCCAGGACTCCTTATGTTACTTAGTCATTGTATAAAGAATCTATATAATTTGAACATATTGTCCACCTACTGTTTTTTCATTTAGTTTCAGCCAAATTAGCTTCCTTCCTGGGAAGGCACCAGATCCTTGTGCCTAAAGGCTTCTGCACTGGCTCTTTCCTTGACCTGGAATCGCCTCTGCATCCTACCTGCTGCAGTGAGAGCACTTTCATCTCCTCCAAGTTGTTGCCAGATTTCTTTCTCCAGGAGGCCTGCCCTGAACTCTCTCTTAAGTTCTATCTGCAGTCTACATTCCTGCTGGGCTCCTCCCTCTCTCTTCTCCTGGCCCCTGCTTCTCAATCCCTTCTCCAAGAGGTTAAGCTCCTGTTCACTGGTATAGCAAGCATCTAGAAAGGGGCCCTACTTGTGATAGGTGTTACAGATATGTATTTGTTGGATTGGATTCCATAGTCCCGGCTTTGCGCTTAGTTGTTCTGTATCTTGGTTTTTAAGTCTACTGGGCAGGATACATCAACCCCTCCCCATAGAACATTCGTGAAGTGAATCCATCCTGTTTCTTGAGCTTGGAAGTTCTGTGGTCTGTTTTGTTGTTGTTGTTGTCGATGATTTGTCTTTGTTCTCTTGGTCTCTTTTCGTGTCTGTGAACTTAAGCCTGGGTTTGGCAGGCAAGAGAAATGCTCTCTACCCTGGATCTGATCGTTTTTCATTTCCTTGTTTGATTTTTTTTTTTTGATTGCAGACAAAGGAGCCAACAGATCCTATTTATTGACCCTCCACTACTTGCCAGGCTCTGGTAAAGTCAAAGACAGATAAGATAACAGTCCCTGTCCCCAAGCAGATGACCTAGCATGAGGCAGGTGCATGCAGACCATCTGACATAGAGCCATCTTTCCAGTAAGAGAACCGTTTAAGACAAACAAGGGCGGTCTGATCCAGTGGGCAGGATGCAAGGGTAAACAAATACACGTGCATTTTGTATGAGTCTGTGCTGGGGTTCTTTTTGTATTATCGCAAGTGTCATGGCAAGGAGAGGACATTTCCCTACAGTCTGATATTTTAAACGCAGCTTCACCAGTTAGGGAGAAATTGAAATGGAGAAGACCACATTCTTATAGGTCTAGCTACTGAGGAGGCCAAAATACCTAAACTCGGACAGGAGTGGAAGGAAGTATAGGGAAACATTATTTTTCTCCCTAAAGATACTTTTACTTCTTATCGCTGAGAACTTGGTGCTTTATTCAGACCCTTTCTAAGGAGAATTTTTTTTCTGTAACCATTGAGGGTGGAGTATTTATTTTATGACAGAGTTACTTTTCTCAAGACTACAATTGATATATAAAGCGTCTTTCAATAGTCTCATAGAACATGTATGAATCTACTCGCTAGTTTTGGGGCAGTGGTAGGGTTGGTTCTTCTCAGGGCTCCTCAGTTGTGTGGGAGCCCACCTGGTTTCCCGCTTCTCTCTCTAGGCTGTTCTCAACATTCCTGCCGCTCGTTTAGTTCTAAACACAGACAGTTATTTTCCCTTCACTAAATCCTTCAAAGCCCTCCATTTCCCAGTAGCACAGAGCCCCACTCTTTAAAAATGTCATTGAAGCTGCCTTGTGATCCTGTCTTTGATTCTTACATAATCTCCATCCGTGTCTTTGCATCAGTCCGGACCTTGTACCCTTGCTGTGCCAACCACTTATTGTGTCCGCCACCAAAAATAGACGAGACAGCTGCCATCATTTAGTAGGCTGTATATTTTACTTTATAATATGGACGGTGATTTGTTTCTCCCGTTATGTTTATTGCTGTCCCTCTAACATCTCGGGGCAGAGCTTTACACATAGTAGGCACACAGTAAATTCGCGTATATGAATGAATACTTTAAAATAGACCTATTTCCCTGTTACTATGCCAGGATTAATATCCAGGGCCTGCATCAGGCCAAGTATTACGTTTCTCTTACTAATTTTCATCGAGTCAAAATCTTGTTTTTCACATGTAGAGGATGCCTACCTTTTGGTTTGTTTAATGCATCATTGGTGGTTAATTAGTGTTAATTAGACATTAGTATTGGAATGTAAGATGGTAATGATGGTGACCTTCAACAAGAATGTGATATACTGTGTGTCTTCAGAAATTATGCTCTAGCTAACACTTACTTTTTAGTGAGAGATAAGAGATTAGCATCTTTCTCCAGAAATCTTTATGCAGCTGGACCAATTAGCTTTCCTTATGTTCTTTGACCGTAAACACATAGATTATATTTCTATAAGGAAAACTAGGAAGCTCTTCTGTAAAGTTGCTAATCCTCACTGCCCTCGTTTTATTTCTAGTTGCAATCCAGTGTTTGGAGACCGTCTTTAAGATCAGTCCCGAAGATACACATCTGGCCGTTTCACAGCCTTTGACAGAAATGTTCACCAACTCCGTCTGTAAGGTCTGTAGGCATTTATTTCCTCGTTAGTATTTGATGCAAGTGTGGCACCGTTTTCTCTTGGGTTCTTACTAGTTGAGGGACTAGGTCTGCAAATAACCTAGGCGGAGGAGAGATAGGTGTCATGGAAATTAGTTACTGAAATATACCTCATTTAATGTGCTTTAGATGGTCATATGATCAGCTGTTCTTACATCCTCACTGTGCCCCCTGTGAAGTCTTTTATAGTTTATTTTTAAATTTCCAAGATCTGTGGTGCTGGAGAGACTGCTCAACGGCTGACAGCACGCTCTGCTTGCCCAGGAGCCTTGGACAGTGTTCCCAGCGCCCACTCCGGGTGCTGCCGTTGTACGTTATGGTCGAGCTTGGCATAATGAAGAGTTTGGGAGTGATGCTGTCACAAGCAGTGTTAGCTGGGCCTCAGGTGGGTGTGGCCAACTGCACATTTAACCACAGTCCCCACTGTCTCTTTCGGGAGCTCGTTGGGAAGAGACTCTTTAGAGTCTTTGTAATGAAGGTGGACTTTGGTGGTTTTAGACTTAGAAGGGATGAGCTCATATGACAAGATGTGGGGAGTCACAGGACTCTGCTTTGATTAAGGTGAACTCTTTTTGTCTTTTTCATTGTGTCTGAGCTGGTGGCTCCCGGAGACACCCTGCTTCCGTCACCAAATAAGAAGACCATGGCTGAAGCAGATGTTTACATTCAGGTTCCCAAGGGCTGACGGCACTTGGAATTTGCCTTCTCTTTAGTTAATGTCACCAGAGACTTAGGACTGAAGGAATCTCAGCTGAAGACCACTGTCAGGGTCTTCCAGGACCCTCCAGCTGACTTTTACGCTCTATTTGACTGAAGCTCTGTTGCTGGAGCTTTCTGACTGAACTTAACTGTGAGAGGTTTGTTGTATGCTATTTTACAACATAAACTGGTTGAGACTGACTCCTTGTTACTTCTCCAGGGTGTTAATTATAGTAGAATCGTCCCTTAGAACCCAGGTCTACCCCTGAGCAGGTCTGCAGGCTGTGCTTCTATTCCTCATGTTAACACGATGGCAGAGAAGGTCTAAAATGAGCCCGAGGCAGCTTTGATAGAGATATGATGTGTTTGTCTCAAGTGCACTTGAATGTGGTATTAATGACTCTGAATTTAGAACCCTGCCTGTTTCTTTCTGCCCCAGTATTTTGGTTTACACGTAGTAAAGTGGACTCGTTCCCTTTATTTAAAGTATGTAACGTTTGCCCACACATTTACGATGCTCAGGCTGAGACAGTGAGTATGAGGAATTCGTTCTTAGTGTAAAACTGTGATGACTTCATCTTAAAAGTTAAGGGGTTGGACTAGAAAATAAATTATAATCAGATTTTCAGTATGCCACTTTTTCTCACCCGAAAGATTCATCTTTTGAAGTTAGTAAGCTGTGTGAGTTTGCCAGAAGCCGGGAAATAAGCAGAAGATGGAGAGTAGGTTCTATAAAGCAGTAGGGACCATGTCTTGGAATGACGGTGCGTGAGTGTTCCTCTCTGTTACTGTGTCTTAATACTTTGTGCTCCAAAGAGAAGGCTTTCTGTCACTCTTGGTCAGTAATTTTATACTCATGGGCATTTGTCTTGATCAGCAAAGCACTTTTCCACATTCCATTTACCACTTTCCTCGAAACCTTCGTTTGGATAAAGGATGACTGTGTATTTTAAACGCAGTCCATTGCCACAAAAGCTGTAAGTTACTCTTCTTCTTTGTTTTCAGTATGGTTAACTTCAGAGTGGAGTTAAAAAATGGTGTGATTTTTACAAGGTCTCCTATAAATGGAAAGATACAGATGTCCCCACTGTCACTCAGAGCACCCTGGAATGTTCAGTTTACTTTAGAGGCTCCTTTGGTTTGAAACGTATGCCTAGGAGGTTGGAGGACGGTAGTAGGGGCTGGTACAAAATTTCATGCTGTTTTTCATCTTGCCTGTTATTTTCTATTTGACTGTTGTTTAAAACTCTGGACAGTACAGAAAGATGTAAGGAAGAGACTAAAAGTTTTATTTCCAAATATTGCTACTGTTAACTTTTAGAAGACATCTTCCTAGCCTTAGTGCGTGAGTCAGTGTGTGTGTGTGCGCTCATGTGCGTGTGCGTCTTTAAGTGATGACATGATAGTTGCTCTTTTTATTGGTAAACGGTATGGAGATACATGTTGTAGGATAATGAACTGCTCCAGAAGTTTCTACTTCTGATCTTGCTGTATATTAATTCAATACTTCATTCATGGGGTGGGATTTCTGGCTATGGACAAAGAAAAGAAAGAGGGATCTGTAATTCCAGCGCCAAGGCAGGAGGATCACAAATTCGATGCTTGCCTGGGCTATGAGGTAGGTTCAGAGGTGGCCTAGGCATCCTAGTGGGAAAGACCCTACCTTGAGGTAAAGCTCAAAGCTCAAAGCCATCACGCTGGTGCCCCAGCGCAGTGGGCAGCCGAGCACTGGCTTTCTCAGGTCCTAGGTTGCATGCCCAGCCCTGGAAAAAAAGAGTTGGTTCTCAGATGCCTGTTCTCATCAAGGGAAGGTCAACAAATCCTATTTCTAATCAAAGTCCACCAGAGGGCTTTATCCGGTCTCTTGTTTGCGCTTATTCAGGTGAGACATTTAGCGAGATAGAATCACCGATGAGTTACTAAAAGGTGTGCAGTTGGTTACTATTTATAGATTTGGGATGCCTTTTCATGTAGCTGAAAAGAATCACATTTTTATTCCATTTCAGAATGACATACGGCCGCTTTCTAACTCAGTGCCCGAAGATGTGGGAAAGGCCGACCAGCTGAAGGATGAAGGTAGGTGCCGCCCGCAGAGGTTACTTTCTGCCGCTCTGGAGGTGACAACTCCAAGGTGGCAGTATGGTAGTTTGCGATGTCAGGACATGACTGTCGTCATCCCTGTGGCTTTGTAAGAGGCCTGGTGACACACCCAGAATGCCTTGTCAGTACCAAGGCCGTCAAGACTAGCCAGTATCTAGAAAGCCTCTCGAAATAGATACCGTGTAGGTTGTTTACTTTGAACTGCGTTTGCAATTTGACTCAATTCTCCTTTATTTTTAACCAAAAAGAGGTGATTAGTTTTGAGTGCTATTTTAACCTTCATCTGTAACTAATGTTTTAGGAAGGTTTCTGAAGTTTATCAATGCATGCGCAGGGCATCTGTCTTGTTTATTACCTAACGCGTTTCATTGCCTCCTTGTTCTTTAGTCTCCTTATTTTGATCACATGAGAACGTACATGAGTCTCCCATTTCAATTTCGTTTCCTCTAAAAATGATACTATCAGAGTGCCTTGAAATCTGAAAGTGCCATGACCTCACAATTTACACGTAAAATAAAAGCAACACCCGATATTAACATCGCCACCCGAGCAGTATTTCCCAAAGCCTTTGGATTTCAGCAATCCAGATGCAAATTGTTCACGGATGCTTCCTGATCGGAGCAGCTTCCTCGGAAGTTTTTCTCCCACTCGGGCTTTGCACCGTGTGGACAGTTCAGTGGTACTGTAGGGTCTCTGCTGCCATTGTATTGCGGCAGCTGGCTTAGTTCTAGTAGTGTTCAGTGAAAGGCAAATCAAAATGCTATTCTTGTCCCGAGTGCTACTTGCTCTGCACGGCAGCCTTGGGAAATGGTAATCCCTGAGGAGCTTTTTGTTTGGTTTTGTTTTGACATAATGAGGGTGTGGGTTAGAGGGAGGGGTAGCGTGAGATTCCTGGAACACAACAGATGGGGAGACTTGGGTCACTCCTGCTTTCTCCTTTAACAAAAGCATTTGGTCTTTGTTTCACCGAGACACATCAGATGTCGGACATACTTATGTGCAAAGTGTAAAGGATGGCCGTTCTGTGTAGATTTTGTTACTTGTGTGAAAACAAATGGTCATGGTAGGTTGTCAAGTATTGGATCACTCCAGGCTGGAGGTGTTAATGGAGGCCACTTGATTGCTACCGCCCTGGTGCATGGCTTTCAGATGTTGCCTGTGCTTCTGAAGAGCAGGAGGAAGCAGCAAGAGCCATCCGATGCCATCTCCTGATGGGGCTGTGAGAGAGCAAGGAGAAAGCGTTGAAGGAGAATAGCGCGCACAGTTGTAAAGTGCCATACCAAATGCATGGTTGTTGTGTTACATCCACAGGTTTCATTTGTGTCCTGAATTTGCATATTGCCTGTCTTATAGGCGGAAGCTTTCTGTGACTTGTGTTACAGTACTTGCATATATTTGTAACACACACACACACACACACACACACACACATACACACACAATGATAATACTTACACATTTAAGGTGGTTCATAGGAGGGACCCATGAAAGTTTTAATGCTGATGATGGTAAAATGCTACCCCAAAAGCACAAGGTACCGCAGCAGCAGCAGCAGCCACAAGTCGCTCTTTTACTATGTCCATTGGTTTATAGCAGTCACAGATCTTACGGCCAAATCAGTTACTAACCATTTTTACCCATTAGCAGTTACTTGCATCCTCACGTACGGTAGCTTTTGCTTGCCTTGGAAGCTTAATCCCCTGACTTCCCTTTACTCTTCCAGCCCTGGCTTCTCTGCAGGTTTGTCTCCCACTTTCCTAATGAGCGGCTGACAAACACAACAGGAACAGGAAACCGAGGAATGGCAGAGGTTCTGAGACATGACATCCCGATCTCAGATGTAGGGTTTCCAGTTTTATCTAGTGGTTCTAGCCAGCACCCTGGACACTGCACCTCTTCGTGCAGTACGGCAGCGGAGGGAGCCCTCTTTTTTACTCCTTAAATTACTGCCAGCTGTATGTGCACTCAGTCTTCCTGAAAATCAGTACTCAGCAGGCTAGGACAGCATCCGAAGTCCTGTCTCTCTAGAAATTAATCTCCCACAATCCCCTTAAAAGGCTTCTACGTCCTTTGAAAAGGATATTATCTGCCAAAGACATATGAGCCCAGTTGGTGTAGCCAGCTTACTTCTAGCAGCCTTCCTAACATGGCCGCCCAGAGGTGTGTGTGGTGAAGGGACGAGGGGAAGGTTGGGTCCAGCTTGAGGTGATAACTAGGGAAAGGGGAGGAATACGGTCAGCTCTAAATGGGTGAGGAGTGAAGAAGTGAACAGGGAGAGAATATATATCTTGGACACAGTCACGGTGCCTTTAACTCCCAGTCGCTGAACTTTATGTCACCGCAGATATTAATTCCCACGATTCCATATTGCTGAATTGATTCAAACGCCAGGAAACTCAGAGCCTCTGTGCTGTAAGATAAAATTCACCCCAGTTCTCCTTTGTGAGTGGAAAACACTGCTTGCGACCTTCGTTGTTATAGCTCCTGCGGCTGAGCCTCACGGGTCAGACGTTACCCTTTGTCACTCTGCGCTTACAGTGCCTGTCACTGGTCTGGTTGCAGGCAATAACCACATGAAAGAAGAAAACTACGCGGCCGCGGTGGACTGTTACACGCAGGCAATAGAACTGGATCCGAACAATGCCGTTTATTATTGTAACAGGTAAGGTGGCTCCGTGGCTCCCTGTTCATCCTCAAACGCTGGGACTCACAGCTCTGAAAGGCAGATGTCGAGTGTGTTTGTTGGGAAAAATCTGAAGGTACGGAAAAATAAGCTGAAAGCAGAAAAAAAAAAAAAAAGCTGTAGGCTTCGTTCAGAGGCCGCCAATCTTTTTATTATTATTTTTTATGTAATTGTATTTTTTTACTTATTCACTTCACATCCGATCAGTGCCCCCCACCTGGGCACCCCTTTCCACAATCCTTCCCCCATCCCTCATCCTCTGAGCAGGTGGGGTCCTCCTGGTGTCCCCTCCCCACCCTGGCATTTCAAGTCTCAGTGAGGCTAGGCGCTTCCTCTCCCACTGAGGTCAGGCAAGGCAGCCCAGCTAGAAGAACATATCCCACTGACGGGCAACAGCTTTTGGGAAGAGCCCCTGCTCCAGTTGTTCCAGAGCCACGTAAAGTCCAAGCTGCACATCTGTTACATATGTGTGGGGAGGCCACCAGTCTTAATATTCTTTTAAAATATTTTGTTTTATAGGAGTGCAGTTCAACTTTGTTCACTGAATATGCAATAATCATCTCTCTCTCTCTCTCTCTCTCTTTCTCTCTCTCTCGGAGATGGGTTCTCATGCAGCTAATATTAGTATAGAAATTCTAAGCTCTGGTCCTCTTACCTCAACTTTTGGAGTTCTGGAATTAACCCATCACACCTAGTTGCTTACTGGGCAAGCACCCTACCAATTACCTTAGGGCATGTCCTAACAGCCCCAAGGTTTTGTTTTGTTTTGTTTTTTATTAAGATTTTATTTTATACAATTTACACATATACCTGCAGGCCAGAAGAGGGTATTGAATCCCATTACAGATGGTTGTGAGCCACCATGTGGTTGCTGGGAATTGAACTCAGGCCCTCTGGAAGAGCAGCCAGTGCTCTTAATCACTGAGCCATCTCTCCAGCCCCATGTCCTAAGTTTTGAAAGTCTTCACAAGCATTGTTGAAGTGGTTACTGTTACCTTGTTACTCTCATTATTTATTTGCCTATAACATACAAACACCGTGTCCCTTTTGAATAAGTGGATAGACATATCTTTTACTTAACATTGTATCTGCTGTGGATGCTAAGATTGTCCCCATTTTTTCTAGTGCCATCTAGATTCCCCGAACATCTGCATTTCTTTTTTTTTTTTCCTTTTTCTTTTTTTTCGGAGCTGGGGACTGAACCCAGGGCCTTGCGCTTCCTAGGCAAGCGCTCTACTACTGAGCTAAATCCCCAACCCCAACATCTGCATTTCTAATAGTATTTTTTTTTGTGGACTTTAGATCTATCTGTAAAAATGCATTTAATTGGTTGAGCAGTTATAAACATTTTAAAAACTGAGACTAACTGCAAAGTTGTTCCAACTTCTTTCCTTCCCTGTCCTAGGGATAGCTGTATCTATATTTGACATGCTTTTTATGAGCGTTAAGCCTCTAATTATTAATTATCACTATTTTAATCACATTTTCATATAAATTATCATATTTTATATCTATGGCTAGTTAGGCAAGGAATATTTTTTTAAAAATGTTGCCCAGTTATGGTTAGTGTTCTTCCAAATTCTCTTATTTATTGTTTTAGTTGTATGTGCGATGTGTATATGTGTGATTAAGTGAGGGTGCACACATGAGTGGGGAGGTCAAAGGTCAGCTTTTGGGGAGCTCGTCCAACATGGTTCCCACGATTATACTCAGGTTCAGAGATTGCATAGTAGCTGCTCTTATGTGCTGACCCATCTCACTTTTTAATGTTTTAAAGTTTTTATTTTGTATGTGTGTTAGAATACGTGTGTTTATGTGTCTATGTGTACATGCCTCTGTGTGTTTGTGTATGGGAGTGTGTGTGTCTGTGTGCATGTATGTGAATATGTGTCTGTGTGTCTATGTGAGTGTGTGAGTGTGTGTGTATGCTTATGTATGCACATACTTATGCATACATTATGACAAGATATGTATAGTACCATAAAATTGCTTGATTATAGAGTAATACATTAAAAATGTGAGCCTAGTTAGAGAAAGGACTGAAAGATCTGAAGGGGAAGAACAACAATATCAACCAACCAGACCCCACCATAACTCCCAGAGCCTAAACCATCAACCAATGAGTACACATGGAGGAACCCATGACTCCAGCCACAAATGTAGCAGAGGATGGCCTTGTCCAGCATCAATAGGAGGAAAAGTCCTTGGTCCTGTGAAGACTCATTTCCCAAATGTAGGGGAATGCCGTGATGTTGAAGTGGGAGTGGGTGGGTGGGAGTGAGAGCATCCTCATAGAAGCAGGAGTTTGGGGAATGGATATGTGAGAGGGAGGAAAGGAGATAACAGTTGAAATGTAAATACATAAAATATCCAAGAAAAATAAAATTTAAAAAACAATTGGAAAAAATGGGAGCCTAAGCAAATAATTCATTTTTTATATTTATTTATTATATACAGCTTTCTGCCTAAATGTAGTCCTGCAGACTAGAAGGGAGCACCAGATCTCATTACAGATGGTTGTGAGTAACTCTGTGGTTGCTGGGATTTGAACTCAGGACCTCTGGAAGTGCTGTCAGTGCTCTTAACCGCTGAGCCATCTCTCCAGCCCTAATTCATTTTTGATTCGATTAGAATTCACCAATACTCTTATGTCTGCTAATACTCGATGGATAGATTTTTGGTGATATTTATTCTTGCTTTTAATTACTGTTAAAGTGAAATTAACGAATATGCTTCTCTTTCTCATTTAGATAGGCTCTTTCCCCCAAGGATTCAGTCGTAGGGCACACTGTTGAATATTAAACAGTTAGTTAGTTTATTTTAGTTAGTTAGTTAGTTAGTTTTCCTACTTAACATAAATGCTGAATAAACCGCCCGAGTGGTTTTAGGGATTTTTGGAGACTGTTATCATTATAGAAATTCAACAAGCTGTAGGTAACCTTGCCAACTACCATTCCACTTTTCTTAGCCACTTGTCTGCTTAGACTGAGACTCTGGGGAAGGACCTTGTTCACCACGCCCCAGTCACAGTTTAATGCTAACCAACATGTACCCTGACACTGAATGCGTGAGATGAACTACACTTTACTTTGTAGAGCTGTCCGACTCTCTGTCTTTGAAGGTTGCTGTTCATAGTTAGGGTCACTGGGAATTGACCCTACAATTGACCATACAAGGAAGACAGGAGTCTTCTGTGTCTTTTTGGCTAAGAGCCTCACCTTTAACAGAGGAGTCATCTCTCCAGTTCAGGTGTCCTTCTTTGAAAGCCTGGGATTTTGTTGTTGAATTATTTTTACTTTTTACTTTTTTTTAATTCCGTGAGGAGCACTTACCACATATGTAGCACTTACATGGGTTTAGCATGCTTCCCCTTGTGTTTGATGTGGATTTGCATTCTTTCTTACCACGAAGGGCAGAGATTGGGGCTTGCATATCCTGTGTGCACTGTAGCAGCAGCCACGTGCCTGACAGGAACTCACATGGTTTTGCTTGATAAACAGAGAGCAAGTAAAGAAACAGAAGACATTTCCAGAACTAGCGAAACAGGTAGATTCTCACATTAACAGCTCTGTCCATGAAACAGCAAGTGACCGAGTGTGGGCACATTACAGTATGCCTTCTGTTTCTGCACAGACCTGAAGTTCACTTTTCTTCTGTGTGGCCTCAATGCTAAGTCTGTTCCTTTCTCTCTAGGAGACTCTTGCAAGTGGGATGGGTGGACGAATCATGTAAGGAACAGGAAGAAAGGGAACTGGTATGGAAATCCACTTGGATGATTTGGAAAGAGTTGGAAGTGGCTTGGAAAGACATGGACTTTGCATAGACCAGAGAGAGTGGAAGACATTTCAGGTTGGAGAACATAGTTTAAAATTCAGAACTGGGAGCTGGGGAGAGCTCAGTTGATAAAGCTGCAAGCTTGAGGACATGAGGTTGATCCTCAGAACCCATATTTTTTTAAAAATCCAGGGACTGAGTTGCATGGTTGTGATCTCAGAGCTGGGGAAGCACACATAGGTAGAGCCCAGGGTCTTGCTTGGCCAGGCAGCACAGGCTACTTGGTGAGCTCCGGGCCAGTGAGAGATCATGTCTCCAAAAGGAAGGTCAAGGGCACCGTGTGGTCTCTGGCCTCCACTTGCATATGTATGCAGTCACACGTGTACCTGCACCTACAAATAGAATTCTGAATCATCAAGCCATTGTAACAAAGGATAAGTTAGGAGCACCATCTAGTCGACTTGCCTCTGAGGAGGATGGGAATGAGGGCCTATGGTTTTGCATTTTGTTTTCCCATTTTTCTAGCAGATTCCTAAAGTCAGTTCGCTGAGATTGAACTTGATCAATGAATCGCAGTTCTACTGCTTATTTTCTGTACAATTTTTGGGCACTCACTTATCCTTTGTAAGAATCTATTTCTTGCAAAGTAAACATGATACTTGCCACTTCAAAGTGCACTTGGAGGGGCAGTCATATGCACAAAGAGCTAGTCCTAGACTTCAAGTATTTCTTTCAAAATACATTGTTGCGCTGTGAGTTCCAGGCTAACCTCACCTGCTTGTAAGTTTCAGGACAGTTAGGGATGCAGAGTGAGACCTTGTCTCCAAATAAGTAAACTACAGTGTAACTCAGGTGACACACACCTATAATCTCACTCCACAGAGACCAAGGCAAAGTATCTTTAGGATGAGGCCACCCAGGCTACATAACATGTTTGAAGTCTGCTTGAGTTAAATTATGAGACCTCCAAAACCAAATTTTTAAGTCAACTGAATGACCCTTTCCAAAGCTAAAAACATAGCAAATAAAGTGGCATAAGCTCTTTTTTTTTAGTTACAAGAATAGTTATTAAGAATAACTTAATTTGCTATAACTCAATTATAGATGGCTGAGGAAATGCATAGTAGCCAGGACTTTTTCTGTGTTATTTTCTATAAAAATAGAATGCAAGTGATGTTCTTGCTATGGTCAGGATAGAGAAGGTGGCTACAGACATGGCCCATGTTGTACTGAAGTTCACCGTTCTGCCCCATCACAGACAGGGAAGCAGACACATTATCATTAGCAAGCACTGACATTGCAGATGGTGGCAAGCTCGCCTTCATCCAGATGAGATTCAAATGCATCCTGGCTTCACCTTCTTTCCCAGGCCTCTCAGCTCCACAAACCCACTTTCGCCTTAGCTCACCATTTGTGATCTCTAGCAAGCAGGATTGAAACACTGTCCAGATGGCTCCTTATGGAAAGGTGCTTGCTGACCTGAGTTCAGTCCTCACAACCCTTCTTGGGGAAGAAGAGAACCACTCCGAACGTTGTCCTCTGAAATCCTTGCATATTCTGTGGTATGAGTGTGCCCATAAACATAGAAACATAGATACACACACACACACACACACACACACACACACACACACTAAAAAGCAAAACAACCCCTTTCTTTTGTCCCAACTCTCTGAATTAGGTCCTCCTGGCTTTGATCATTGTTGTCAGCATGGAAAGACAGAGACGAGAGAATCTTGAGACTGGTGGACCAAGGGTGGGATTGTAGTGAAGTGGTAGAGTGCTTGCCTACCATGTGCAAAGACCTGGAATAGTGCCCAGTACAGTGAATGACTCCTCATGGTGCAGTTTTCTTAATAAGAAAAAAGATGATTTGCTTAATTTTTAGTAAACACTAAACTTTTATGATCTCAAGAAGGAAGGCCCTCAGTTAGGCTGCACAAAGAATTGTTGACAGAGACATAGACTCAAAGCCACCTTTTCTAGGAGGCATGGCAACATATATGTATAATCCCAGCGCTAGAGAGGTTCAGGCCCAAAGAAGGAGAGTTCAAGACCAGCCTAGATACAGAAACAAGATAGTGTCTCAAAAATGAGAGCTGGAAACCGACTCACAAGCAAAACAACACAAAGAAAGAAGAAAAAGCCCCCATCTTTTCTCAGTCTTGTAGTTTAGTCTAGCATCGAACAATGTGAGCGAAGCTGTTCTTGATTTTCTGATCCCCCTGCCTCCACCTCCTGATTCCTGGGGATGGAAAATGTGGTATGTGTGAACACACCTGGAGCCACTTTTTCTTGATGGTCAGCTAGCCTTTCCCCCCAACCCCACTGACCTCCAGCACGGTTGAGTGCAGGAGTAGTATTTCATTACTGGCACATCCATGATTCTTAGAAAGCGTCTGTGCACCTGGATCTCCCCAGCACATGCATTAGCTTAGTGGGAGAGCACTTGCCTAGCACAGGCAAGGATCTGATGCTAAGTACCAGTTGGATAAAAAAATGTTCTCTTAGGAGAAGAATGGAGAGGCTATACACAGGAGCAGGAGGCGCATGGGAGTCAGGTGGAGGGTTTCACTTATAGCCAGAGCCAGGTTCACGGCTAAGTGTTATCCATCATCTTAGACTTCTCAGGAATTGTAGTTCTAGAAGAGATGCCGGTTACTAAATTACTAGCCCAGCCACGTGAGTCGGCAGGGTTTCAGGCATCAGTCGCTGTCTGAACTGGTTTTCTCCAAGCAACTTAAACATTGGTAGAATACGCTAGTAGACATGAACTATACTCCCCAGTGTGTGGGGGTTTTCTGTGGTGGCCAGAAATGGAGCTTTCTCCAAGGAAGCACTTCATTCTAGCCTTACTACACTGGTACAGAGTTTAGTTATAGATGTATTATAGTTTAGAAGATCAAATGGGGCAAAAACATGTACAGACTACTTATTTATTTATTTATTTATTTATTTATTTATTTATTTATTTATTTATTTGAGACAGGGGGCTGTCCTTAACCTCACAGAAATCTGCCTCGCCAGGGCTGGTGTTAGAGACTCAGGACAGATACCACATGTCCGTCAAAAGTGCCAGTCTTCTGTTGCGTCAAAATCCACTTTCTGGAGTACGTGTATGCCAGCCATTAATGTGCATATTAGTTGTGAAAACTGATTTTCAATTTTTTTTTATCAGAGCTAATCTACAGGTGATGGGATACTGCTTACAGAAAAATTGGAAGATCTATATTCCCAGTTTCAGAGTCCAGGATTATCAGTGTCTCTTCTAGCGGCCTTTCTGTAGGACTGGTGTTATAGAACGCTGCTCATGGAGAGCTGACAAACATTTGGCCATTTACTTTGGCTATACAGTGTTGATGGGATGCAATAGTATTGAATTAGTCAGGGTTCTCCAAAGAAACAGAATGGATAGAATAGAAAAATAATCCTCTGTGTGTGTGTGTGTGTGTGTGTGTGTGTGTGTGTGTGTGTACTTGTCCATCCATCCATCTTCTGTCTGTCTGTCTGTCTGTCTGTCTGTCTGTCTGTCAGTCATTTATTAGAGTGGCTTACAGGTTGTGGGCCAAGTAGTCCAACAATGGCAGTCTCTTAACAGAAAGTCCAGGATTCCAGTAGTTGTTCGGTCCACAAGACTGGATGTCTCTGAAGTCCCAATCTAGTGCTGGAGTCCCAGGGAAGTCCTAGAGCACTGCCCTTTTTTCAGTCTATGTTGTAATTCCAACGAAGTGGGCTCTTACCCCAGGGGAGGAGTGCCTCAGGAACAGAAGAGATGAACTGGCCAGCAAGACTGAGGCAAAAGCAAGCTTCCTTCCTTCATGCCCTTTTGTGAGACCCACATCTTCTGTAGCTCAGATTTAGGCTCAGTCTTCCAACTTCGAATGATCTGGATTTTAGCTGTACCCAGCTGCTCTGTTTGGTTAATTCTAGATGCAGTCAAGTTGACTGCAAGATTAGCCATGACAGAAGTCGATACTCCTAATCTTTACTTTGATGGCCAGAGGAAATTAGAGCATTTAAGGCATGTCGAGGTCAGTGAAGAACAGTGTTTTAGTCCTATCCAGGAGCTGTCTCGGTGGTTAAAACATTTGCATCACAAGTCTGGTGATTTGAATGCATTTTCCCCCAAACGCAAGCACCCTGAGTTCAGATTCCAGACCTATGTAGTGCCAGCATGTATAATTCCAGCATGCCCCTGGGGATGAGAGGGAAGGCAGGAGTCTCTCCAGAGGCTCAGGGCTAATTACCCTGCTGGAGGAGACCCTGTCTCAAGGTAGAAAGGTGAAGACTGACACCTGAAGGTACCTGACTGCAATACACAAGCACGCATAGGTACACACACACACACACACACACACACACACACACACACACACACGCATCCGTTTTATTGTTTTCATGTGTGTTACTAGGGAGTCCAGGAAGTCCCTGAAGGAGCTTACTGTAGATTAGTTTCAAGGAAGACAGAAGGTTAAACAATCAGTTTGTGCAATTTAGACAGCAGACATGGCTCTAAGAGAAGAATAAAGGGAGCAGGAGTTGAACAGTGCTTCTTAGTTTGTAGGCAAACTCAGCAAGCTGGAGAGAGTGGGGAATGCTTGCTGTGGGCTTTTGTCTGTTGAGCGTGAGGGAATCTAAGTCAACTTTTGGATTTGTAACTGTTTCCCCCAAGGGCATCCTGCCTTTGTTACTAGAAGGGACCTCAAGTTTGGGAGGTATAGCATTTGGAGTAGAGGGGTACAGCATGCCCTGGGTGAATGGGTAGAGTAGTGAGGACCTAAGATGTCATCCTATGCTCTGGCCCTTATGTCGGACATTGTGCAGCCATTTCTTGGCTGCCGATTCTCCCTCACTGGCCTCTGAGTACGAATCTTATGGTCTGCGTTTCCTCCCCATTGCTCTTCTGAGTGAATCCTTCCTAGTTGACATAGTTATCAGCAGCATCCTAATTGCTAAGATGTTTGCCCAGGCAGATGCTGTTTGTCCTGAGTTGGTCTCTTCGGCCTTCTTCTGCAGTAGATTCCAGGGTTTCCTGAGGGGGATGATGGTAACTTTGGAGAGACTGAAGGAATAAAGTTTAGTCTGTGTCAGGAGTAACAGAATGGAAGAGGTTGTCATGGGTTGGGAATTCTTGGTATGCTTTAACTTTACTATAAAAGTGACCAGTTCATAGAAGCTGCCCCCCTCTCTCTGCCTCCCCAGCGGTCCAGATGTCTCCGTGTTTTCAGTTTGCGTCTCAGGCAAATCGAGAGGCAGTAAATAGGTAGGAAGGTTGTAATGACCCACACATCTGTGTTTTCTAAAGCAAAGGGGAAAGAAAACCAAGCTTACCTTTTCTTTCTGATGTTTTGAGCTGTTTTTAAATTGTCATACAATCAGACAGTTCGACTTAGAAATTTATGATGAGCGATGTAAAAACTGGGACGAGAACCATGCAGTTTCGTGCCTGAAAAAGCCTGGGGTCTGCTGCCTTATTGTAATGTCTCTCCCTCTCAGGGCGGCCGCTCAAAGCAAACTAAGTCACTACACAGATGCAATCAAGGACTGTGAGAAAGCCATCGCAATTGATTCAAAATACAGCAAGGCCTACGGAAGGATGGGGTGAGTGCCCAGACACTGTCCAAGGCATTGCCAGGGGGAATCATATATGCCGTGGTTAAGGCTTCATGGTGAATATCCTAATGGTGTACCCCGTGTGATAATAAGACAAAAGTAATAGAAAGAAATGTAGTTAAATGGAGATGTCTACACTTGGGGATGAGGTCATCACGGGTATTTCAGGACTGACTGGGCATTGTAAGAAACTGTGTGAGTAAACTCACTTCATAGCCTGGACAATAAAAGCACAAGTAAGTTTCATAGGTCCCTACCCATGTGTTTTCCCTGGAAACCACTGTTTGGTACTTGTTAGTTCCGTGCTCACGGAGACTTTATGGGATTAGATTTCCGTGAGTGAGAACTGCCTGCTTGTGCTGCATGTTCTATGTCTGAACTCCATACTCAAATATCCCATTCCTTATTGTCTCTCTGTTCGAGGATTTAATAGACATTTTGAATTTCACGTGTTCCTATGAGAACTCTTGTTCTCATCTTAAAGCTCTCCCCAGACCTCATGTACCCAATGCTTCAGCCCAAAGCTGAGGAGTTGTTCTGGATCCATTTCACCTGGCATACCTGGCCTAGTCTCATTGTCCGGACTATCTTAGATTCACTTGCTGACTAGCTTGCTTATAGGACTAGCCCAGATTTCCATGGCTTACCTACTCTGCTTCAGTTACGTCCTGAGTGGTCTGTACACCTCAATTCTATACCTCACCAATGTTGATCCTCTACAGAGAAGCCAGAGTGAGCTTTCAAAAGTATAACCCAGAAGAGTCGAATATCTAAATAGATCGAATGCTTGCCTAGCATGCTGGTAGCTCTGGATTTGAGCCCTAGCATTGCATAAACTGGGTGTGGTGTTGCATGCCGATAGTCCCAGAGCTTTGGAGGTAGAAGCAAGTGGATTGTGAGTTCAAGGTCGTCCTTGGCTACATGGCAACTTTGAGGTCAACCTGGGCCTCATGAGACCCTGTCTCATACCTACCTACCAAACCCTAAAAGCATAACTCAAACAGTCATTCCCTTGTAACTGTAGTAAACGGTCTGAACTATAAAGAGGTCTTGTATGATCCAGCATAGCCAGCTGACCCCTCAGTTTTGTTTCCTGTGCCTTTGTCCTGTGTTTTAAGCTTACTACACCTGCATGTTTCTTAGTGTCCTTGTATTTGCTTCTGTGTCTGGGTTGATAGCACTCCCCCAACTTCTCTACGATTACTTCCTGTCATTCATGTCCTCTGCATATGGCCATTTGTCATGTACTGTGGCCAGTGTCAAACACTGCTGTCATTTTCCTTAATACTACCTGTTCTGTATACATGCTTGTTGCCTGTGCTTCTCATTTGGAAGGGGATTTTCTTAAACTTAGGGACTTTTAAAAAAATCGTGGAGTGCTGGGTATTAAAAGTAGCACCTGGTACATAGTAGGCTCCCAATATTTATCAATGATTAATTTGGAACTCTGTTGAGGACCCTTCAAGGTTGACTAATAGAAAACTAGTTGGGTTATAAGAAATTCTAATTTTATCCATGTAAGAAGTCTGTGAGGTAATCCAGAAAAGAAAGGATTAATTTGTTTAAAAAGCAATTTCAGAACAAATAAAATACTTAATACTATCTTTTTATATGTAGTTATTACTGCTTAATTCTGATGAATTTTTCAAATAAATTATAAGTGGGAATGATAAACATTAAAATGCAGTAAGGCTAAGGCTTTTGCCTGGGATAATAATTTATTATTTGAGTTACAGAAGATCCTTATTCTGTCTAACAACTAACGTGTTTTTCAGGACTAGTCATCTGATACCTACAATCTGATTTTAATTTAACAGACGAGAAACTAGGGGCCAGCAAGATGTGTCAGCAGGTAAACACACTTGCTGTGTAAGCCTGACAGTTCTAGTTCAACCCCGAAAGCTCTTGTTAAAGTGGTAGGAAAAGAAAGAAGGAGTCAACAGAGTTGACCTGTGGTCTCCATATTTGTCCCCTGGCACCACTCCCTTCAATAATTAATTAATTCATAATAAATAAATAAATACAACAAATAAAAATAAAGCTATAGGAAGTGAGGCAATTAAGAAAAAGGAAGTGGGAAACTAATATTCATTACTGTTCAAGTCTTTTAGGAAGGAAGGATGTGGGATGCTTTCAAGTACATAGCATCCAGATGTGGTTGTGTCCCACCTGAGGCCTGTGGGCTGCATGTGTCCCAGGATAGTTACGAATGCAGCCAAACACATCTGTAGGCGACAACACTGTTATAAGGTCAAAAGGTTTGACACGCCTGGTTATTAGAGTCCTTGAAAAGGGTGTCCGTATTATGGGTTTACATGATCACAGGGTTGCTAGCACAAATCTTGGTTTAGCACAGCCTAGAGATACATAAAGGAAGCTGCTTCATTTACCTGTCAGTCCTGAGGAAAACAGAAGGGTGAGCAGTCTCTCTGAGCTTTCAGTTTATGATCTGTGTGGGACACGTGTGCAATGGAACAGAGAGGAGACAGCTGAAGCTTATAGAATCTTGGAGCTGGGGAGAATTGATTGCTTGCTCTCTGAACCATAACATAATGAGGGTTAGAATCGAATGCAAGGGCCCTGAATACGCTGAGCCTATGACCTTCTGCTGTTCTAATAGCATAACTCTGCTCTATTTCCAAAGGCTAGCTCTCACTGCCATGAATAAGTTTGAAGAGGCAGTTACAAGCTACCAGAAGGCACTGGATCTTGATCCTGAAAACGACTCCTATAAGTCAAATCTGAAAATAGCAGAGCAGAAGTTAAGAGAGGTATCTAGTCCTGTAAGTTGTCACTGGGGAAGAGATCCTGTCACTCACAATTGATTGACATCACGGTGGCTGGAACAAATCTCAGATCTAACTCTTTTTCAGACAGGAACTGGGTTGACCTTTGACATGGCCAGCTTGATAAATAACCCGGCCTTCATCACCATGGTGAGTACACTTTTGGTCTCTGGGGTGCTGACTGTGATATATTTGCTATCCTTCTCTGCCATTCTTTTTAGGGAGGTGGGATTTTTCAGTCGTTGCTGAAGCTGACCCATAGCTCTTGAGCGCAAGTGATTCTCCTGCCTCAGCCTCTCAGGAACTGGGAGTGCAGGCTCCAAATGCTTTTAGAAACCAACGCAGGAGCTCCTGGTGAGTGGCAGGTGCTCAGAGGCTGAGGCTAAGACCAGGGCTCTTCGCCTGTCCAACTCGGAAGAAGCCAGGGTGTCTTTAGAAAGCCCACAGCTTTCCGAAACTGGAACAAGAACATTGGTGTTAGTGGGAGTATGTATGCTTTATAAGACAAGATTCATACTTATTTTTCATTAGATTGCCAGTTTGCAAATATGGAAGTTTAAAAACCACTGTCTTGGGCAAGCGAGATAGTTCAGCAGGCAACAGTGCTTGCTACACAAACCTGGTGATCTGAGGTCACACGTGGGGGGAAAAAAAGAACCGACTTCCACAAGTTGTCTTTTGACCTTTACATGAGCACTGTGCCACACATGCACAGTCAATGAACGAATGAATGAATGAATGAATTTAAAACCCCAAAGTTGCATAAAACTGGTCCTAGGAAGATATATCTATCAAATGCTGTCTGGGGATTTTGCTTATAGCCATTCCCCAAGCTTGCCCGTCAATATTGCTGGGCTTGTTTTCTGTCTTTAGAGTTTTTACATTTTTAAAAACAGTTTCTGGGGTTGGGGATTTAGCTCAGTGGTAGAGCACTTGCCTAGCAAGCGCAAGGCCCTGGGTTCGGTCCCCAGCTCCAAAAAAAAAAAAAAAAAAAAAAAAAAAAAAAAAAAAAAAAAAAGAAAAGAAAAGAAAAAGAAAAAGAGAAAAACAGATTCTCCACGTAGCCCAGGTTCAAACTTACCTGAACTAGCCTCAAACTTGGTAGGTAGCTGAAGGTGTCCTTGAACTTTTGCTCTTCGGGCCTCCTAAGTGCTGGAGTTACAGGCATGCCTCACTTCAGCCAGTTTATGCAGTGCTGGAGACTGAACCCAGGCCTTCATGCATCCTAGACAGCTAAGCAACATCTCCAGTCCTGCCTGCCGTTCTTCAAACCAACAGAAATAACATACGGTTCTTTGAAAAAGAAGCATGATTTGGTCCAGTGTCTGGTGGGCATAGGCTGTTACCTGGGTCTACAGTACTCCTTGAATTACTGGCTGCAGACTTTGTATGTAAACATTCTGCTGCCTGGCAGGGTGGTGCATGTTTGCATTCCCTGCATATGGAAGGCTGAGGCCAGCCTTGACTACACAGGAATTTGAGGCCAGCCTTGGCTACATGGCGAGGTCCTGCCTCAAAACAAAACCACATACATTCTACCATAATTCTGCTCCTGGAATGCAGGAATCAGTTCTTGTTCATCTTTGTTCAAGTAAATGTGTTTTACAATCATTAAATCCTTAGTTCAACTGAAAGACACAGTCTCTTATCGATTTGGTTGGCCTTCTTACCTATTCGCTGGCAAATGCATGTTTCTTTGTAAGTCCCCGATGTTCTAAAACCTGGCTTGCTCGATTTCTAGGACTCAGGTTATATTACTGTAACAGAATATGAAAATGGAATTTAGTTCCAGATTAAATTTAGTCTGTAAGCTGCTATATACCAAAATAAGGTGTGACCACACCGTGTAGGAGCTGCAAAAGAGGAGAGTTAAAAGCACATCTTGGACTCTTAAAAGGGGCCAGTGTGGGACTGTGGGTGGGCCTCGGTGTCAGAGCACTTGGATAGCATCCTTGACACACTAGGTTCCATTTCCCGCCATTGCTATAATAGATAGATAAACAGGTAAACAAAGTGAGGGCCATCGCTGTAGTTTAGTGTTAGGACATGTGTGTAGTGTTCAAGAAGCCTCAATCCTCAGTACCGCCAAATAATGAAAATAGAAACCGATGAAAATTATAAAGATAAATAACAGAAGGACTGGGTCGATCAGCTTTTACGTGGAGTGTTGAGATCTATTGGCCGGCCATTGTTGGTCTGTGAAGGAAGCAGGGGGACCTTTCTTCATCTGCAGCCTTCTAGATAGGGCTGGTCTGGTCTCCATCACAGTCACAAACGTCTCTTTAGCATTGTTTCTCTCAACTTTTACATCTTTATAGTTTTAAAGTTTCTCTTTTTGCTTTTTGACACATTGATCTGATCAGTAGTGGCAGCACCCTCCATTAATCAGTGTCTCTATTTCAATTGTCTGCAGTCTCATTTTCCCAGTTGACTACTGTTTCTATTACCTTCTCTTCTGTACCATCTCATTTCCCTCGTATGGCGCACTGAAATTCCACGGTTAGGGTGTGCGTCGTTAGGTTTTGTCCCTGCACCCTTCCAGCATCTTTGTGACATCCCTACGCATTGACGTCATTTTAATGGGCAATACTACTTTTCAATTATAGGCTGCAAGTTTAATGCAGAACCCTCAAGTTCAGCAGCTGTAAGTATAAGGGCTCCTCATGCCTTTCCCTTCTCATTGCCGGGCTCCTAATTTAAGCTTATCACTCTCATAATTGATAAAAACAAAATTGCTGGATTCCCAGTCACTTGGAACTTGAGGTCAACTCACAGTTGACCCAATCCCTTCAAAGATATTGATACATGTCACTGACTTCTCCTTCCCCTGAGGAATATATGCTAATCCCCACGTCATGCCTCTTATTACCCTAGGATGTCAGGGATGATGACAAATGCCATCGGAGGACCTGCTGCTGGAGTTGGAGGCCTAACAGACCTGTCTAGCCTTATCCAAGCGTGAGTGTTTGCCCTGGTTTGTGTTCTGTTAGACTTGGAAGACAAGGTGACCAAGAGCAGCTTGCTCAGGAAAGGGTTTATTTCAGCTCACAGTTTATAGTCTGCCATGAAGGGAAGTCAGAGCAGGAACTCAAGGTAGACCTGGAAGCAGGAATGGAAGCCGGGCACCAGGCAGGAGTACTGCTTGCTGGCTTTTTCTCTGTGGTTCTCCCAGCTTGCTTTCTTGCACAACTGAGGACTCTGTGCTGGGGCCTCTCACATTAATCATTAGTCAGAAAAATATTCCACACTTACCTGCAGGCCAATCTGATGAAGGGTCGATATTCTCTTTCTTGATATGCTGAGGATTGTGTCAAACTGACAAAAGGCTAACCAGCACTAAGTTACTTAATGGAAACAACACACATGTATTCGACACCTGATAGTTTGTTTCTAGTTTGTTTCACAGCTTTCATTAGTTGTTTCCTGTTAAAATGACTTGCCTAGTGAAACATATAGGCATTTATAAAAAGTTGGCAAATCGGAGTCACATTTCAACGTGAAGGGTGGGATCCAGAAGACCGGGACTGTGGCCAGCTCTACCTTTTTGGGGAAAATCGTGTTGCTCACAGACTGTTTTCCTTCTCTCCATTGAATTTTCACATTCCAGAAGATTTTTAAAAGGAGTTTTTTAGAAGTAAAAGTAGGCGAAACCCTGGTATGGTAGTGCACACCTTTAATTCCAAGCACTTGGGAAGCAGAGGCAGGCGGATCTTCTGTGAGTTCCAGACTAGCCAGTTCTACATAATGATACCCTGTTAGCAGGAAGCAAGCAAGCAAATGAATAAAACACAAACAAGGAAGTGGGTAGTTTCCATCTGTAACTGGTAGCTGGAATTGCTGAGGAATAAGTCTTAACTTCCTGAGGAGTCAGGACATCTACTTATTATTTTGAGGTACAGGTAAAATTCTTAGTTGTTCTTAGTGTGGATTTAGGGTCACATGGGATAACAGTACAGTTATCTACACTTGCAGTGGGTCCCTGGTATATAGTACTGTTATCTATACTTACAGAGGATCCCTGAGGATTGATGTCCTGTTATACACTTACAGAGGATCCCTGAGGATTGATGTCCTGCTGTACACTTAGAGAGTCCCTGAGGATTGATGCCCTGCTGTACACTTACAGAGGGTCCCTGGGATATCAGTATTGACATCTACACTTACAGAGGGTTCCTAAGGGTTGGTGCCCTACTGTACACTTACAGAGGGTCCCTGAGGATTGATGCCCTGCTGTACACTTAGAGAGGGTCCCTGAGGATTGATGCCCTGCTGTACACTTAGAGAGGGTCCCTGAGGATTGGTGCTCTGCTGTACACTTACAGAGGGTCCCTGAGGATTGGTGCCCTGCTGTACACTTACAGAGGCTCCCCAATGATTGGTGCCCTGCTGTACACTTACAGAGGGTCCCTGAGGATTGATGCCCTGCTGTACACTTACAGAGGGTCCCTGAGGATTGATGCCCTGCTGTACACTTACAGAGGGTCCCTGAGGAATGATGTCCTGTTGTATACTTACAGAGGGTCCCTGAGGATTAATGCCCTGCTATAAACTTATAGAGGGTCCCTGATGATTGGTGCCCTGCTGTACACTTACAGAGGCTCCCCAATGATTGGTGCCCTGCTGTACACTTACAGAGGGTCCCTGAGGATTGATGTCCTGCTGTACACTTACAGAGGGTCCCTGAGGATTGGTGCCCTGCTGTACATTTACAGAGGGTCCCTGAGGATTGGTGCCCTGCTGTACACTTACAGAGGGTCCCTGAGGATTGGTGCCCTGCTGAAAACTTACAGAGGGTCCCTGAAGATTGATGTCCCGCTCACTAATGCACTCTCATTGTGACCTCATATGTAAAGCATTAATCCTTCAATTTCACCAATGGGTTTATTTTTTTTAATTTTGTAAGCTTGAATAACTACTCTGGGATTTAAGTGGTAAATCATATGTCTACTGAAAATATGTATTAATTTAGGTGCAGACCCAAATTTTAAAATCAGTCTTTTGAAATACTGTCTTGCTGTGTAGCCAGTGTTGACTTCCAACTAAGGTGATCTTCCTAAGTGTACTGTGATGACAAACATGGGGCCCATACCTGGCTTACAAATCACCTCTGCTTCAGTGCTAGAGCCCTCACTGGGTTCAATTCCTAGCACCACAAAAGCAAGGAAGTAAAATGAGTTTTAAGGTCAGATTGCGTGTTACATCATTAGCGTTCAGAACACTTAGGAAATGCAGTCAGGCTTCTGGGCCACTTAAAGACTGACTGCACACATTGTAACCACATTAATATGTTAGAATTGCCTAAGACATTGCAACTCGAATATGTGTCTGATACTGCCCCTGCCAGGTTTATAGGAAGCCACAGTTCCAGTTTCTAATTTGTTCTCAAACCCAGTCACCGCTTAGGATGTTGAATTTTTAGAGAGATCCTTAAGTGGCATGATTTTCACGCTTAATTCATGTAACACATGTACTGAAGAATTTGTGATAGACTTATTCTACTGTAATTTCAATAGACTAGACTAGACTAGAACCCTCTTATTATATTTTAAAAGGAAAAAAAAACCCAGGACAGGCAAGTTATAAATCTCAGCCGCTGCCAGAGAAGAATGGAAAAGAGAAGGAAAAATAAGAACAAAAATCCAAACAAACAAATGACCCCCCCCCCCCAAATCCCCATTGCTGTTTGAGTTAAGCCAGCATGGAGGTCAGCCACAGGGCAGTAATACCATAGGCAAATGGTGAGGAACGCAACTTCAGAGAAAGATTAGGGAAGTTCAGAGTAACAGAAAAATTCTATACAGTTTCTGAACAGCATTCAAATGAAGAGACAGAAACAAGTTTTCTCAGGACTCAGAAAAGTGAGTAAACCCAAGGACCTTCCGTGTTGGCTTCTACAACTGTCTAAGCTCTTTATTTCCCCAGGCAGGGTCTTAGAAAGACATGCTGATCTTGAGTTTACTATGTGGCTGAGGCTAGTCTTGAACTCTTGATCTTCTTGCCTCTTCTTCCTTTGTGCTGGAAGTATAGATATGCACTACCACCCTGTTTCAAAGTTGTGTATGACTGTGTCTAATAAAGGGTTGGGATTGAAACTAGAGCCATAGGCATGCTAGGAAAGTGTTCTGTTGGGCTGGAGAGATGGCTCAGAGATTAAGAACCTATCTGTACAATAGAGCGAATAATAATCTTAATGCCCACGTAAGAACCTGGCATCCCATGCCCACTGTAGCCTTAGCTCCAAAGGGGAGACAGAGATCGCTGGGACATGCTGGCTTCCAGCCTAGTTAAGAAAATGCAAGTTCGGGGCTGGGGATTTAGCTCAGTGGTAGAGCGCTTGCCTAGGAAGCGCAAGGCCCTGGGTTCGGTCCCCAGCTCCGGAAAAAAAAAAAAAAAAAAGAAAAGAAAATGCAAGTTCAGGTTCAGGAAAAGACAGGGAGAAACAGAGGAGGACAACTAATATCGGTTCTGGCTTAGGCTTGTGCACTTGCACAGCCATGCATATAAACACACACACACACACACACACACACACACACACACACACACACACACGGATAATTACGTACTCGTAAATCTTTAAAAGAAGTTCTGTCATTGAACTACATTCCCAGGCCTATGTTAAAACTTTGACTTTTAAAATATTCACTTTTCTTTGAGGCCAGCCTGTTCTATAGAGTGAGTTCCAGGACAGTCCCAGCTACATAGAGAAACCCTGTCTTGACTTTCACTGACCGCTCTCAGGATCCCAGACTGGGAGTTGTTACGTTCTGGCCTGAGAAACTAGGAAGATCAGTGCATTCTGTTTCAGGGCCCACAGTAAGGAGCACACACGATTGATTAAATAGTGGACAAGTAGGTTGTGTCCAATTCAGGCCCTTTTCTTCAGCGTTTGGTTTTTCTTCTCATCTTCCACAAGAGGCTGACAAGCAAAGGATGTCTTGTTTCCCAAGAATGAACTCTGTCCTGGGCTGGAGAGATGGTTCAGTTGGTAGCGCTTACCTTTCTCCCAGGGAGACTTGAGTTCTACCCCCCGATGAAGCTGAAAACAAAAAACAAAAAATCTGGCAGTGATGACCCATCTTGTAATTCCAGTGCTGGGAAACTAGGGACAGAGGGTCCCTGGGCTTGAGCCGGCCTAGCCTATACCAGAGCTTTCTGGACAGTAAGTAAAGCTTGTCTTAAAACAAACAAAAAGGAACTGCACCCAAGGGACAATACTAACAGTTGTCCTCTGACCTCCACATGTGCACTAACCCTCATGTGCACAGTATACACATGAAATGTACACACCCACACAGCATACACACGCCCACGTGGCCTCTCTGTCCTGCAATAATGCTATGTGGAATAGCGGTGATATTATGGTGATATATATGATATTATGGCTCTAAAACTTGTGTTTGCAGGAAAAAAAAATCCCCTTTGAAAGTCTGACAGCATTTCCAGTTCATTTCTGCTTTTGTCCTGCAGGGGGCAGCAGTTTGCACAGCAGATACAGCAACAGAATCCTGAACTCATAGAGCAGCTGAGAAATCACATCCGGAGCAGATCCTTCAGCAGCAGCACTGAGGAACACTCCTGACTTGACCAGGACCCTCGCCCCAGTACAAACATCCCGACATGTACACTTGTAGATAATAGCCAAAAACAAAGTAACAAAAACCACCCTGTACAATGTCTGAAAATAACGAGGAAAGTCTCCTGTGTAAACCTGAGAACATACATCTGTTTAGGTAATAGTTTATCACAAGCAGACTTGAACATAATACAGACTCCTCTGGAAAGAAATGGTCAGTAACCTTGTTAAGGGCAAATACAGCCTTGGGACAAGGGTCCATCCATTTTAAAACTTTTATCATCCTATTTGTATATTAGACTTAGCACAGAGTATATTTATTGAATAGTAGGGCTATTTATTGGAAAGTTCTTTAGCCACAGGTTTCCCTAGGCAGTGGTTTTGAGTGGGGTGATGCTGGTTTAGAAGACATGTGCTTGGTAGCACGTCGGGAGAGAAGCGTTGGCATGTGCTACCGTCAGTGACACGTGTCTGTCCAAAGGGATTCTTTGGAGATACTGTGAATGTACAGAAGCAAAGGTAGTATGCTCAGGTTTTCCGCATAGGTTTTTTAACTAATCTTGTCTGTAGCTTCGTGTTGCTAGCATTCGCATGGCCAGTTAAGTACATAATGAAACGTACTTAGAAATCCTTAATGACACCGGTCAGGTCGGTGACATGGCTGCTCCGTTTAACTATCACAGCTTACCGGTCACAATTTCATTTCTGCTAAGCTTACCGAGAGCAGTATCTAGTTACATTTAAAGAAGCCACTGACATGTCCAGATTATGGGTTTCCTAAGTGGAATTTAATTATGTGCCCATCAATGATGATGACGATTATTTTTTACTTTACCATTATTTGATGGCTAACAAAAGCATCTGTCTCTAACACTGCTCTTTTGTGTACTCCTTCGGGGCAGTTGGCTTGGCATGCCAGTCTTACACTTCACTTCACTTTGTTGCAATTTAAACATAACAGGAGACTTGAAATACCTTATTTAAAGTCGGATGCCATTCCGTGCATCTGGCATGTGGTTAGTAGGAAGAAATGGCGTGAGAGATGAATGGTGGGACTCTCGGTGCACTGACGGATGAGAAAGCTCATTCCAAACGGAACTGGCTTCCTAACCAAAAACGTGATCGAATGGGGCTGGTGTGTAATTACAAGTGCTGAGGGGAAGGTGAGGAATGAAGCAACTTAAAATTAATGAGGGGATGGTGCCTTCCCACACCGTCCCCAAAGCTGCTGTGTGTTTAGTATCTTGAGGTTTCAAAACTAACCTTTCCTTCCTTTGCCTTTTCTGAGACAGTGGTCCCGTAATTCCACTATAAATATCAAGTGAGGGGAATTAATTCCAAATTCTGGTTAATAGTCATATCATCATGTTTGGCTTAAATCACCATTTTAGACATTACACTGTGCAGTTAGGATTCAACTGTAGAATAAGAGAAGCCAGAGGTCTCTCTTCAGATAGCCCTGGGCCTGTGGGACAAACGAGAAACACAGTTCTAGTGGAGAACAGGGCTTACGTAGGAGGGCCTGACATTGAACTGTGCCGTGCGAGCTGTTCCACTCAGCACCTAGTGTTCTTTACAGAGAAGAGCACTCATTGGTTGCATAAAAGTAGAGATCAAAGAAAAAGAAAAACTGACACAAGTCAAAATGAGTCAGCCGGTGTGGAGCATGAATTAAGTTCAGTAAAACTGGTGAGTCCTTGGTGCACCAACTAGGAGACAGAAAACACAAACTCACAGACAAGAAGTGAGTGACGGAGTGCCGTCGGACACCAGGGTTTCCATCCCACCTCTGCACTGGAAAGAAACAAGTAGGGACAAAGAGTAGACACACCACCAAACAATTCCTGGGGCTGTTAAAGGACAACCGGAGGGACGGGGGACACAGATCAGTGGAGAGTGCTTGTCTAACATGTGTCAAGCCCTGGGCTACCCTTCCCATGAAGCCCTGGGCTACCCCTTCCCTAGAACTGCCTGCAACAGGAATGGCGGTGTGCACCTGGAGTCCCAGCATGTGGGAGGTAGAGTCAGGATCAGGAATTCAGCATCACTCTTGGCTACACAGTGAGCATGATGCTAGCATGGGCTATATGAATCCTGTTTCAAAAACCAAAAACATCCCAGTAGAAAACAAAACAGCCCAAATAACAACAAAATGGACAATTAGAAAAAAATTTCAGTACCTTCCAGGAAAAAAAGGCTCAAATGATTTCAGGGGTCTCAGGAAAGAATAATATCCCTTCTCTATAACTCTCTCGTTGACAAAGGAACAGGTCCCAACTCATTTGAGCAGTAATACTCTCAAGAATTAACAGCTTTGGAACACTGTCTTTATGTGCTAATGCCCCTGGCTGAAGGCATTCTTACGTGAAATACAGGAACAAAGAAATAGACAGCTGGATGTTGCCTCCCATTTCCACAGATTTTCCTTCTATTCAGGACACCCTTTACTCTCTAGGTCTGTCCATCACACTGAAACCATCACATTGCAAGCTATCTCAAGACTTTTTCTGTGTGGTCTGATTGTGCTCGGTGTCTTAAAAGTTTAAGACACTTCCCCTGTATTCTTCCCCTTGACCAGGAAATACACTCGCCAAGAGAAACAGGGCATTGGGGACTTGCAGATGTTCTAATTGTGAATGGAGTAGTGGACGCTGTTACCATGCTATGCAAAACCCAACGTGCCCTTTTTCGGGAAATGGAATTTTCATTTACTGTATCAAACCGTCAGTCCAGTTTTTATACTAGTTGGCTCAGATCCTAAGACGACATTATCTATCCTTTATTTAAAGTATAAATAGTACACAGCTATGTTGTCTATGCACAGAAGAGACTTTGTACCTCAAAGTACACAGCAGAATAAGTTGTACATTCTGACTGAATCAAAGAGTGGTTCAGCCATGAGGGGATGCTGATAATGACGACGTCTCCAGTCTGTCATCCTAAAGGAACAGACCTCAGTTCTCACTGCTTGTCTTTTGTTTTGCACAGACATTCATCAATCATGACTAATGTGAGGGGCAAGTCTTCTGAATATACCTTTCATTTTGGACCAAACAATTTGCCATGGCAATAAATAATTATGCATTTAAGAAAACAGGTTTTGTGTTTTGACTTAATGCAGTCCTCCATTGTAAAGAATTATATTTTTAATATATAGTGGGGACTTTCAACTCGCCAAAATAGGATGAAGTTTATTTAACATCATGGGTTCTTGTTTCCCTGACAAATAGGGAAACATTTTGTTATAAAGCTATTGCAAGCTGCTGTAAGCCTTAGTTCTCTTGCCGACTTGTTCCTGACATGAGTGGTTGCTATTATATGGACAAATGAAGCTTTTATGTTAGCGCCTGACAGAGTTAAAAATCAGGTATGAAGTTAGAACCATTTAAATGTATACCATGAAAATAAGCTCCTCATTCCTTAGTGGGGAAGACCCAGGAGTCTTTAAGGTAAAGCTAAGTAATTACTAACATTATTGAACGTTAACTGAGTCAATCAATCTTGAGTATCTGTTGATATCTGTTGGCATGTGTACACAAAGGCAGACATGCACCCATACAACTATTCTGAAAACGACCAAAAATGCTTATCCTGTGTGAGGTAGGTCGCAGGAAGGGGACCTGAATTGTTTCAAACAGGCCTCTCTTCTATTGACTGAACACTTAGGAAAGAGACTGCAGTTGACTCTGATTAGTTTAACTAAATTTCTATATGAAGTATTATGAAAATCCGATAATCCTAAAACAAATGGTGTCTTCCAAACAGAGTTTGTATGTAGCCTAGGGCCCTAGCAAGCAGGTGTCATCACCCCTGGACACCCCTGCTAGTCTACTCAGATAGCAGAACTCATCTGCCCACAGAGTGTAAGACATCTGATACCCAGCCCTTTACAAAAACATCTGCACATTGCTTTTTACATACGTGTTAGGCAAAAAGCCTCAAAGATGAGCTTGTTGAAAACAAAACAAACAAAAAAACCCCAAGTTATCTTAAAGGACACAAAATATGTATACAAAATACAGAAATGTTCTGTTCCTTTAGAATATAATTCACGAGCCTAGTGTTTTTACAACAAACATTTAATATTTAACTGTTTTACAGGAAACAAATTTAAATAACATATACTTATTTTCATTACTGATCGTTGCACAAAGCTGACAAAATACGGAGAGCATTCTGTGATTAAACAAGTTTGACATTAGGAAATTTCTTCAGGCTTCCACTTCCACAGCAGCTGAGACCACGCAGACTTGTGCAATGTCATCATATTCATATGTTCTTTTTAAAAATGTGTCCGTGAGTCTTAAGCCAGACACGCTCTAGAGGAAGGGAAGTGGGGAGAGAGTGAGATGCACCTCAGTGTTCACTCATGATAATTACCATGGAAAACACAGCCATCAGAAATGATGGCTTAGCCCACCCTGTTGAAATTACTGAACAGAGGACGTACTTGGAGCCCCTGTACTGAGGACAGGAGAGTCAGGGCCAGGCAGAGCGAGGAGCTGGGGTGCAGCTTCCCCAGCTGTCTTCCCGAAATCCCACACCAGTGGATAGAGGTGGTGTTGCACATCTCCAGCACTAGGTCCATCGTCCTCTCACTGCTGAAGCAATCAGAAACCAGAGTAAATCTGTTTATTTCCTGCTAAGCAGATACCATCACATTCCTTCCAGTTTTTCAGTAAGCTTACTTTCTGGATGTCCAGGAGAATAAGAACCAGAAAAAGACTGGAAAAATGAGCTTAAGATAGAAGGAAGGAGTGAGGGACCACTTGGGAGTTAAAAGTAGAAGATCAGAAGTTCGAGGCCAGCCTGGGCTATATAGCCAGTGTGAGCCAGCCTGGGCTATGGAGAGGCACTGTCTCAGAAAGCAAAACAAACCTAAAGACACGGTAAGGAAAATGAAGGGACAGCATCTTCCAGGATTACAGTAGCCGTACACCTACCGGCGGGCGCTGAGGGGGTTTTCCGGTTGTTCGTGAACATGGGCTCCCTGGCCTTGCCTTTTCTCTAGACTCAGGCATTTGAACCTCATTTTACTGCTATGTCTCTTACTCATCCTACTGAGAACTCCACAGGAAAGGACAAGCGACGTCTGCTTAGTCCTTTTCATGAGTAAAACCTGTTGTTTTGGTATGCAGCTAACTAAGAAATGACTGACAGGGATCCTGAGAAACAGCCATTTCCGCTTGCTCACTGAGTTCCCTGAAAAGACAGTGTTTATGGCACTGAGCTCTCAGGCTCAGTTTCTAGTCTCTCCATTGTGGTGAGCTCCTCGGCTTGTGTGCCTTAGGATTTGGCTCCTGTTTCAGTATTTACTTAGAACTTAACTTACGAACTGAAATTATATTTGCTTTACATGTTTCTATGTCTACCCCGGAAGATAGCAATTAGAAATGCTCTTTGTGTTAGGGACCATTTTGGATGCACAGCATGGTCTCCTCAGAACATTCTATAAAAGCTATTACATCTTTCTTCACATCCGTTTGTTTTGTGTGTGCGCTATGTACGGGTGTGCATGTCCACGCTGTGCATGTGGAGGTCAGTTGACAAGCAGTAAGAGCTGGCTCAGTCACTCTGCCAGGTGGGTTCTGGACCTTGAACTTAGGTCATCCTGTTTAGCAGCAAGTGCCACAACCCACGGAGCCACCTCACTCCTAAGACGGAGTCTCTTGTACTCTGGACTGCCCTCCGACTCTCTTGGTAGATGAAGACGGCCTGGAACTTTGGGTATCTTCCCTGGTTCTCAAGGGCTGGTATTACAAGTACTGGCTAGAGATCAGAATCAGGGCACTGCACAACTTAGGAAGACACCCCACCAACTGGGCCACACCCCTCCTCTGCCTTCGCCGCTGCTGTGATGTTTTCTATGCACGTTGTGTGTCTGTATGCACATGTGTGTATACTGGGTTAGATATTTATACAGGAGGAAATTGAAACTCTTAAGTTAGAAAACCTAGTTGAGGGGTTGGGGATTTAGCTCAGTGGTAGAGCACTTGCCTAGCAAGCGCAAGGCCCTGGGTTCGGTCCCCAGCTCCGAAAAATAGAAAAGTAAAAAAAAAAAAAAGACAGAAAACCTAGTTGAATCATTACATGAAAATGAACATCAAAAAATTAATTAAAAAATCTACAGTACTTTGTTAGTCAATAAACTTATTTGACACACTCAAAACCCTCAAAACAAAGATTTCCCTGGACATAGATAGCCTATATCTGCATATCTTTGCTTGGATGTTCACTGAGACTTTATGATTGAAAGCACAGTACGTAAAGCTGTAAGATCTGACTCTTCTGACTAATTCCCAGGCCAGTCAGAGAGACGACAAGGAACAGCAGGACATGGACGCTACCACAGAACTAAACTCAAACTCTCCATAAAAAAGTCCGAGGGGCTGGGAATGCAGCAGTTGGTGGCGTTTCCCTAGCATCCACAAGGCCCTGGGTTTGTTCCCGACGCTTCGTGAACAGCAAGGTGGTGCAGACCTGTAATCCTACCTAGCACCTGGGAAGTGGGGGTAAGAATTTCAAGGTCCTCCTCAGCCTGAGAGGGAGCTCAGTGCCAGGCTGGGTTAGAGACACTGCCCCAGAAACCAACTGTAGCGGTGAGTGTAGCTTATGTGTGTGGCTTCCCAGAGAATCCAGCATTTCTGTAATTTTGAAGGACATTTCCATGGGACTGAAGCGATCACACAGGTCTTCTGAGAGCTGCGATTCCTCACTGTAATATTAACCCAAACTAACAGTGTGCAGCAAACAATGCGAGAGCTAGCAACATGACTTGGCTGGGACAGAATTCTAGGCTTTCTATTCTTTAAGTTACATAGCCTTTGCTTCTTCTGTTGACTGCCAAAACTGCTTAACAGCTAGGTGTGGAGGTGGATGCCTTTAATCCCATCACTCCTGGAGACAGAGGCTCTCGGGTCTCTATTAATCTGACATCAGCCTGGTCTACCTAGTAGTTCCAGGCAGGGAGACCTTGTCTCAAAAATAAAACAAAACAAAATGACAACAAAAAAAACTCAAAAAACTTTAGCCTATACATCATCACTCAGGAGGGTAAGAAGATGGCACGGGCAAGGACAGCCTGGGCTATATAACAAAACTGTCTCAGGGAACATGGCCAAAGGAAATAGGCAAAAGGACAAACAATCAGAATCAATTCCTAACTTGTGAGTGCCTCTTGCTTTAAGATCACGTCCATGTTTTTTCTTGTAAATATTAAAGATATGTTCCAGTGTCAGAGAAGTGTATCTGACTTGTTAATCTGTCTTCCCATAAGAACCTGCTGGCCCTTCTTTAGGTCTATGAATGTGTCACCTGCCCCGCCCACACGCCCCGCCCACACGCATCGGCATTACCTGCAGTTTGTGATTTTACAGGTAATGTGGAAAGGTTCTTCTAGGTTTACGGTATCTGGGATGGCCTCTAAAGACAGCCTAACATCTCCATAACCTGGAGCCTGCGGAAAAAAGTTAACAGTTAAAATACACAATTAAGAAACCTTTCGATGCTAATGAAGGTGTCTGTGCCCACTCGACACGCGGCTGGCATTCTGACCACATGCTGCTGCTCTGGCCTAGTCTACACTCAACCCCTTGCTGTGACCTTGGCTAGCAGGACCTGCGGCTTGGACTGTTTATGATACTCCAGACTCCGCAGAATTAACATGAGTCTTGCCTTGAGACAAGAATGAATTAGGATTTAGGGGTCTGATCTCGAAGGGCTGTCCAGTTCCAGACCGGCCATGGCGGCACACTGACAGCCTGTTCTAAGACAAAAGTGACAGAGGTGTAGACTGAGTTGGTAAGTGCTGTGATTCTGTGACGTTCGGGACATCTCCCAGGGTACCTCGATGTAAGGAGCATCAGATGAGCGGTGAGCGTGACTTGGGGAGAAGAGTAACTCATACGCAGTTACCTTAAGTCCTGCTTGGTGAAATCATCATCATCAACAACAAACCAAACCAGACAAAAGTCACACACTAACATCTGAACATTTCCCAGGAATCTCGGCACTAGTTTTCTACCTATGGGTCAACACGACCATTAGCGTTTTCTAGAAATGAGGGACTCGTGGGCTCTGCCCTTTGGTGCAGAGGTGTAAGACTCACCTGTCCTCTCACACCAGCCCCGCACTCACCATCCTTTGAAGCTGGCTGGTCTGTAGTCGGCCCCTTTCACCCAGATTTGTTTTCCACACTATATCCAGTTTCCCGATTACTGTCACTCCCTTAATGATGCCGGCTTTTTCTGCAAATTCTTTCTTGGGCTTTAGGCAGTACAAGTATTGGCGTGTATCCATTGGCTGCAAATATCCTCTGGACCCAAATGTAGATACGCTGGCCAGTGCAGAAATAGGCAGAAAAATATATTAAGCATCTTTCTGAAGGCATCACTATTCATACGGTTAATTCTTTTGAATAGGAAATGGGTGATTTATTGCTCAGATATCTAGGAGCAGTCTTTCAACCCAAGTGGAAGGGAGCGTCTGCCTAGTGAGACAATGTGTTCCCAGAGCTTGGGCAACTTAGTTACACTCTGAGTCCCTTAAAAGGTGGAAGAGAGCTGTGTTCTCTCTGTGATCAGCACTTGCCCAGCATGCGTGAGGCACTGGCTCAGTTCCCAGTACTCTCTCTCCACAGAAGAGGAAGAAAGGGAGGGACAGAGAGAAACCAGCTTAAACACACAGCAACAGGTTCTGTTTCTTTGTGTGGAGCTGGGGACAGAACCCAGGGTGCTGCACATGAGAGGCAAGTGCTGTCCCATGTATCTATACTACCAGCCTTGAGAGACACCATTCTACCTTAAGGAACTGCTGTCAGAATGAACAAAGAATGGAAACTTGTTTTCTCAGTGGAAGCAGAGGAGATCATCGACCTTTCTCTATCTAACCACCATATGAATGTTATTACTAAGAAAACCAGCTGCTCACCCAGCTGTTACCCCTCACCTACATTAGCAATACAGTTATCTGTTCCTTCTCTTCCACAGTAGCGGTAAAGACACCATCTACTCTGAAGCCTGTTTCTTCTTATATTCCAATGATTTCTTTGTCAAATTCACACTCACTCTAACATTGATCCCTAGTACCTTCTCCCTGCCCTCCCCTGTTTCAGTTTTATCATTGGCAGGACAACAGTGGTTAGTTTCAGACTGATCTGGATCAAAGAGGAGACAAGTACAGCCGGGCTGTGGGGCACACGCCTTTATTCCCTCTCAGGAGGTGGACTCGGAGGCCAGCCTGGCCTACAGAGCTTTCTTCACAAGAATCCCTGTCTTGGGGGAGGCAGAGAGAACAAGTGCTTTTGCAAAGGGCTACACGAGATGGGAAGAGGCGGCCCTTTATCTTTATGTGGAGGAGGTGCGAGGAGACTTCTTTAGTGATGGCTGACAAGTGCTGCTATGGCCTTGTCCAGTCTTACATCATGCACATCCCAAACTGCACACCTCAACTATGACCTTAGCTTCTATTAGGAATCCATATTGGCCCACAGATCATAGAATGTGCCACATTAATCCAATGCAGGAGAGCCGGGTGCGTGGGGTGTACCGCTCCTTGGGAAGCTGTGGCAGACGCTGGCTGGAGCCCAGCCTGACAACCTGGAGAGAGCTTGGCGCTAAGACAAACAAAGGTAGGGAGGAAAGAAACACCAGGAGGAGACACTGGCTGGTGAGGAGAGCTTGTGGGGCTTCTGCATTCTTAGGAAGGTTTTGATTAATTAAAACTTCTCTAAAGCATTATGTCCACCAATTGTTTTAAAATAAGTCAAAATCTACTACACTAGAAAAACCTGCATCTTTCCAAATAACAGCAAACATTTCCTACTTACCATTCTCCAGCTTGGTTCACTGAATTCAATTCTGTTACATTGTACATTATTGATGGCTCCAGGGAAACTTTCTCCATAAACATTGGTGAGGTTGTTATATTCTGAATTTGGGCTTCAAGAAATACTTCATCAGTCTGAGGATATGGAAAAAGAAATCCACCAAAATGTCATTGTATTTACAGTATTAACCTTAATGAAAATATCTTACTTATATAAAAAGTATTAACCACAAATGTGATTAGTTCATGCCTGCAAATCAAAATTATCACAATTAATGCAAGGAAAGAAATCTTCCTCCTAACATAATAAACAGGAGCAAAGTGAGGTGTTAGTCAACAGATGCCCTGTCAAACAATGGATGTGGGATAACTAGAATACATTTTATAAAACCCAAAAGCATGTGTTGGACTAGTACTTCAGTTACAACAACAAAATCTAAGTCTGATCAGGTGCTGAAATGTTAGAAGGGACTTCAGTGGAATGGGTGCACCCAGACAGTGCCAGGGGAGACAATCGGTCTTTACTTGAGTATTCTGACATAATGTGAGTAACATGCAACCACTTCTATCTACCTAGTGACCACTAGTTATGAATAACGTCTGTTACAACCATTAGGGTGTAATTTTTAAAATTAAAGTAATTTATAGGTGGCCTTAGTCACTTCTCCATTCATTTTATATGGATATTTAAGGTTAAAACAAGAGTATGTAACACCCTGATGACGACTCAGCTTCTAAGCCTGTCAGAGTATTCTGTGGACTTCGATAGTTCACAATGATGCCATTCATCTCACTCTGGATAACTTAAATATTCAATTTGTAAAAACACTGAATTCCGTACTTATTTCTGTTAAACATCTTGATTATTATTCCTCTTGGGTTCTGGGTCTCCTTCGGGTGACTAGAGAATAAAAATGTTATGCCAAGGCTATTCTGAAATTATTTTTCCCCAAAAGTTTTAGTTATAAAACTCTGAAATTAACTATATCCTCAAACTGAGGAATTATGAGCTTTTTTAAATGCTGAAGAAAAGTGACAAATCATGAAAAATATAGTGAAATTATAATTTTAGATGCCTAAAACAGATTTTTTGGCCTTTTAGATGTGGGCTCAAATTAAAACAATCTTCCTTCCTTCCTTCCTTCCTTCCTTCCTTCCTTCCTTCCTTCCTTCCTTCCTTCCTTCCTTCCTTCATTAGCTCTGGCTGTATTGGAACTACAGAGCCAAGGGTGGCCTGTAACTCACAGATCTGCTGCTTCTGTGTCAAGTGCTGGGGACTAACGCTGTGCACCACCACCCCTGGCTAAAACCATGTTCCATCTAAACACATCTTTCTATTTCTCCTCCTTAGGAAGTTAAGTGAATATATCCCATAAATCCATTGCTCTTACAATAACCAAAGGCCCACATTTCAATTTTTAAAATGCAGTTCTCTGTATAACATGATGCACAGCTTAGATAAAGTGAAAGGAAAGCAGGCATAATGGAAAATCAAGTTAGTGTGAACCGTTAGCACCAAGTGATTGAACGTCTGAAAACGCAGGACAGGGATTTAGTGCCGCGGCTGCTGTACACGTTTCATAATAAGCAAGTGTTGCTCAGTGTAAACAGAAAGTCAAACATATGAAGTCAGCCAGTGTGGGAAATTTGCTTGCTTTTGCTTGCTTTTGTTAAGGGCACAGATGTACAATCCCTGTGCACCTCAAAATGAATTTCAAGTGTGCCTTCTATGTAAGGAAGGGAAGATAATTGGATATTTCACAGCAAGATACTGAAAATCCCAAACCAGATTATAAGTAAGATTATAAAAGAGAACCAGATTATAAGTATCTTCTAAACCAAGCACCAGAGACACTAGAAATGGGATGAAATCATGTCAATGTGACAATTTAATCTTTACTTTCACAGGCAAACAATTGAACAAGTATGCTCAAATTGTGTATTCTTTTTTGGAAGTCACAGATTGCGTATTCACAACTAACTGTTTTTCCACTATGTTTTGTAGAGAGAGATTAATTAGGCAGTCAAAAAGGGGTGAGAAAAGCATATAAATTTATAATAAAAAATGAAATTACCACAGAACTGAGGTCACTCTAATGGAAAAATAAAAAAGAAAAATTAGAAAAATCAGAGTTAAATGTTAAAGAAAAAGAATAACTTTAAAATAAAATGCATTTCTGCATTTTTTTTACTTACTAAAGACAGCATTAGTAAACAAGAAAGTAAACACGAAGCAACATACAGAAACATGACAAACTACTTTTCTAAGAGGGACATTGCTACAGTTACATGACAATGGGGCAGAGAAGATGCCTAGGCTGAAGACTTCAACAACCGCCCCCAAGATGCAGCCGAGGGCAGAGGTGCCCACTGGTCCGCTTTACACGCGCTGCTGCAGTCCTGTTGTACACTCTCTGCTCCTGGGCCTGTATGCATTCTCACACCTCAGGGGGAAGCACACTGCACTCCACACTTAGAACACAACACCATAAAGCATCCCTGGAATTTACCTAGTGCTGGGGTCCTTTCCCAGGGGAGAATCTTAGTGATTAGATCTACCATAGGACATATTTTAGGAAATGCTGGGATAGACAATTCGGTTCATTTTCTTCTTACTGTTATTAGATTTCTGTCTGTTATACATTATATAAATATATATTTAAAATTAGATTTATTACACCCCGTGTCAAATGACACTTCCTTCATCAGATGTATAGCTGGGAATAATTGTCACTGCTATGTTCCTAGAGTATGAACACACATCACAGTTTGGGATGGAGGGAATTACATATACTGTGACTATATTACACAGTCCCGACCACCACAGTGTTTCTGAGGCTGGGGAAGCCACATGCTTACGTTTACTTCCCACCTCACACTGGGCTTTGAACTGGGCAGGTGACCAAATGTTTGACTCTTACCTAGTAATTCACATATCTCCCTGTAAGACGTTCTAGCTTAGAAAACTAAAGCAAAATCTTTCATGGAGCCAGTCTCACATTAGCATGATTAGAACATGCTAATAGTAACAAAAATGCTTGACAAGTCCATGGCCCAGGGAGCATAGGGTGTCACCTATCGGCCATTCCTGATGACGTGGCTGAGCAACTACTTAGAATACAGTCGGAGTCACGCTGTTGGCTGACAAGCACTTGTCTAGCTTGCAACTTTGAAAGACTCTGCGATAGCAGTGACTTTCCGCACTTTGTTTCTATTTTGCTTTCCCAGTGAAGTGTTTATGGACTGCTTCAACTTTTTACCCCAGTGTGATTTTATGCACAGTTCAAGACCGTCTTGTTCATTATGTGCATTTTTCCTTTCCTCTAACACGTATTTACAGGGTAGTAAATATGACTCACTGCGACTGCTAACTAGTTCTAGCTATTACTGCAAGCTTTATCCTCAGTGAAACAGTAGGACATGACTGCAAACTTCTGACCACTCCTGGTTGTAGAGTAACCCAGACGGACTCTTCATGAGAAAACACAGCATTTGAGTAATTCTTAATTTACAGGAGGGCTAAAAGGACTCATCATGACAAGATTCCTTTTGTTTTCTTCAAGGCAGGGTCTCACTGTGTATCCCAGCTTAGCCCACTGTGCAGCACAGGCTGGCCTTAACCTCCCCAGCCACCTGCAATCTCATTTTTCTACAGCCCTGGAGGTTATTCACAATTCTGGGGAATCCGAACAATAAAATCCCTTATGTTAGAACTGATTCTACTTAACTTTTCTCTAGGCTAATGGACAGAGCACGCCCTACTCTTTAGGTTCTATTTTCTCCAGTTTTGCCTTTCGAGGCTCTCCCAGGAAGCTTTCTAACACCGTCTAGCCTGGCTCTACTTGGTACATGGACTTCCCAGGGCACTCACTGCCCTTCCTTTCCCATGGACATCAAGTCTTTGTCCACCACCTGAATCTAGAAACGTCCAGAAAGTCACTGCAAGTATTCAGCATTACTAGTGTGGGAAAGCAACACCCCCACCATTATGTCGATTGTAAGGAAATTGTTTAAAATGGGTGAATGTCCCAGAAAATCACCAGAGCAGAAATCAAGACACACTGATCATATGTAGGTTGAAACAAGCAGAATAAGGAACACTTTCAACCGAAGCCACTTCTTACTGGAATTTAGGCTCTTATCACAAATACTTCAGTCATCGTAGCATCGCTTCGACATGACAGGAAGTACCTCTGACCTTCAGTCAAGTGTTCCACGTGGGAATGAAATCCTATTACAGGCTCGCACTTACCTCTGCATTGTAAAATTTGGTTTTCACATCCAATGGTTTGAGAACCTAGTTCAGACAAAGCACACCAGTCAGGAAATTCTGATCCGACTATTTTTATTTGTTTTAAACCACAGGCTTTAATGACTCAAAGCCATGTTTTAATTTTAATTGTTAAAATTTCATAGTGTTTATGAAATATTCATGTAAAACAATCAAAATTTTTTCACTTAAATTCTTCTCTGAATATTTAATGCTATCCTTAATCCTCTTACTTAGGCTTTATATTCATTTTATCCCTTCTTAGGTTTTTATGCTGTCTCATTAATAAAACAAGATTTTATTTTTCAATAAGATGCTTCAGTTTACTGTAAAAACTTACATTGGTGATGTTAATTCACTTGAACTTAACTTAGTCTGACTTTTGAACACTAGCTTGTAAAATGAATCCAAGATGTGAGCTCTTCAATCTATTTAAAACTTGTTTCCCCCAGAAAAAGAGGAAAAATTACACTTCCAAGAAAATAAAAAGCATTTGAAAACAACATTATGTCTTCCATATTCAATACCTGAAATTTGAAGAATTTTCTAAAGTACATTTTTTCTCCACCCTGAGTTGTGTAACTCACAGCACACACCAAGCTGAAACAGAAAGATGTCTTAATATTCTGGAATCATTTCCCAGCTTACTTCTTAATAATAAATCTAACATGCTTCAATTCTACTTATACATATAAAAAAAGCTAACAATGTGAAATTGTAGCTAAATGAGATTACAACAGGGAAAAGGTTTTAGTACATATGGATATACATACACACGAATGTGGAGAAATGGCATGGCATGAGGAGACAGCTCCCAGCTTGCTAGCTGCTGGGCGACAAAGGACTCCTGTCAATCTCAGCACACGATGAGGAAGAGGCATGATTTCCCAAGCAGAGAATCCTGGTCTGCCACGTAAACTGCAAACCTGAGGAAGTGGCCTTCGCCATAGAAAGTAACTCTGCTTTGAATTATAAGAAGCAAACATCTAAGAGACATCTGCTGACAGATTCCTCAGTCTGCAAGGCTTCAGTCACTTTGAACCAAGATAAGCTATTGCTAGGGGAACAGTACCTGGTATAAACTGGAAACTGTGGGAAATCTTTATTCTGCTTTGCCTTTAAAAGAAGCTGACACTGAATAAAGTGTGCCTTGGCTGTGTACCCTGTGTTCTGTTAATGCGACCCCAACACACTAACAAGAAATTCTCTTTAAGAAAATGAGAATGGGGCCTGGAGACAACCCAGTGATTGAGGGTGCCTGCTGTCTGGCAGAAGAAATGGGTTTGATTCTCCACTTACAGGGTTGGTCCTAACAGCCTGTATAACTCTAGGTCTGGGGAATCTCACACTCTTTTCTGGCCTCCATTGGCTCCTTCATATACTCTATGTACTAACTATATTTACAGTTTCTCATACATACATTAAAAGAGAGAGAGAAAGAAAGAGAAAGAGCGAGAGAGAGAGAGAGAGAGAGAGAGAGAGAGAGAGAGAGAGAGAGCAAGCTATACCTTTTAGAATAGGAACTTCAAAACTTTTCCTGTGGAAGTAGAATATATTCCAAAATAATTTCCAGAATAAGCATATGATTAAAGGGGAAGAGTTCATTTGCACTGGAAAAATATGCATCTTTAAGGAAATGCCAGGGAGAGGCAACATGTTACAATGGGGAGTTGTGTACAAGTTTTAATAAAAAAAAACCTAGGAAACCTGGGTGTGGTGGCCCACGCCTTTAATCCCAGCACTTGGTAGGTAGAGGCTGAGGCAGGTGGATCTCTGTGAGTTCTAAGCCAGCCACAGATACACAATGAGACTATGTCTCAAGAAAACAAAACCCACTAAGACAGTTAAAAGTTGGTGTAAAACACTTTTTTTTATATATATCTATTTATTTATCATGTATACATCATGCAGCTTTCTGCCTGCATGTGCACCTACAGGCCAGAAGAGGGCATCAGAACTCATTACAGATGGTTGTGAGCCACCATCTGGTTGCTGGGAATTGAACTCAGGACCTCTGGAAGAGCAGTCAGTGCTCTTAACCACTGAGCCATCTCTCCAGCCCTGTAAAACACTTCTAATAATAAGGTAAGATGGCTAAATTGTTAATATACAAAGGGTTTTTCTAACTCAATCAGCAAAGGATGAATGTATCACTTAAAATGTAAGGGAGGAATAAATAACTATTTTATGAAAAGAATTCACAGATGTGTTACAGTCCTGTAACTAATTAATAAAACTGTGAAGTGGTAAGTTACACACAGAGTCAAAGATGCTAAAACAATGAGATAATACTTTTAATCTAACAAGGTTTGGCAAGAATCCCTTAGGTTGGTGAGAGTTAGAGAAACTTAAGTGTTTTTACATTGCCAGATGGTGAAAGGAATTTAGAAACAATCTTGTGGTTTAGAGCACTAACGATGTTGATTCCCACAGAACATCTGCTTCAAGTATTCATAGGCAATGCTGGATTCTATTTTGCTTTTAGTAGCAAAAAACTGAAAATATTCTGTAAACAAAGCACTCTGACCAAACACATAAGAGGTTATTTAGAAAAGCCATGTCTTTAAGGATATTGACCGATGTAGAAAAAATATTCACAGTGAATTGAGAAGCATAAAAGCTTGAGAACTATGTCATACATGTGCTTATAAAATGCTGGGGAAATACATTAATCTTTTAATATTCCATACAATTAAGTAAACTTGGGTAATTTAATTTCTCTTTTATACTGGTGCCTTATATTGATAATAGGGGCTAGAAAGTGAGTTGGGGATGGTTGTCTATGCTTCTGATACTGGTAGGGGATAGGAAGGCTGGAGAACTGTCAGATGCAGGACAGCTTAGTTGTACATTAAGTTTAAGAGCAACTTGACCAAAAGCAATAACCCTGTCTCAACAAAACAAGACACCCCAAAGAATAAGCAAACAAAACCCCAAATCAATGCATGCATGTGTGTGCAAACACACACACACACACACACACACACACACACACACACACACACACACACACACCAGCAATAAAACCACCGCAACCCTGCCCAATACTTGCCCTGGAAGTGTTTGCAGGAGAAGTCCTACAGCACCTATAGGTTTTGAGACTAGCACTGTGTTCTAGGTCTTCTCAAGTGGGTTAATCCATTTCCTATAGAATGGTGGCTATACAACGGGAAGCTCAGCTTCAGTGAGCATGAACCACTGTTCTCTGGTATTTCATTGGGACATACAGACTACATAAACTTCATGTTAACCCCATAGTAGCTGTAAAGACAGACGATAGAAAGCCCACAGGTTCTGCAAGCTCTGTACAAAGTAGGAAAGCTTCTTTGAGAAAGTCATCCTAGTTCTGAGATATAAGAAATTATACAGAATCCCACAGGTAGTTCTGTGTAAGCAAACACACCCCATATCACAGAATGAGTTTGGAGTTAAAAGAAGAACCATGTGAGTACAGGAAGAGAAGCGAGAATGTTATATGTGGTGGATTATGTTACAGACAGCTTTGAAAAGCACAGACAAATCAGAGTTTCTAAAGGCTGATGGGGGGAATCTCTCAAGTGCTAGGTGATTAATGAATGACAGCTCAGAAACCTGACTTCTAGGAAGTTTTAATCCAAAGTTTCTATCGACCTCAGAGTAGTCAGTAAAAATACCTTCAGTAGAGCTGGTGGGAAATCGACTATCAAACAACGCAGTGTAACTGTATTTTAAGTATTTCTGTATTACAAGCTTTAACGGATGCAATGAAGAGAAGCACAGTTGATGATGAAGGTGAGGGTGGAGACAGGAGGAATGAGGAATACTTTGAAGAGACAGATGGCTTCTGGGACTGCCTTTAGAGATCCCCAGAGGCTTGGGAAGCCTAAGTAGTTTAGAGGGATGAAGGGCTCACTTGTTTTCAGAGTGAGAAACAGTATTCATATTCAAACACATTCACAGGCCAGGAATGCAAAACTTGAGATTTCTTCATATCTTGTTCTCTTTGGTTCTCTACTTGAGTTGTCAGGGTAGGATACATATATACATCCCACAAAGACATTTACTTGTTCAACTATGTTCATGGCAGCCTTATTTATAATAGCCAGAAGCTGGAAAGAACCCAGATGCCCTTCAACAGAGGAATGGATACAGAAAATGTGGTATATTTATACAATGAAACACTATACAGCTATTAGAAACAAAGACATCATAAATTTTGCAGGCAACTAGATGGATCTTGAGAATATCAACCTGAGTGACATAACCTAGTCTCACAATGATATGCATGGTATATATTAACTTATCAGTGGATATTAGTCATAAAATACAGGATACCCATGCTAAACTGCATAGACCCAAAGAAGTTAAACAAGAAGGAAGGCCCAAGTGAGGATAGTTGATTCTCACTAGGAATGGGAAATAAAATAGTCTTAAGAGGCAGACGGAGGGAGGGAAGTGGGAGAGAGGGGATGGAAAGGGGAATGGGGAGCGGTGTTCAGGATCAGGATGGGGAGGGACAGGAGAGATGGCCAAATGGCCATGAGAATGGATGGATATCTGTAACTGGTGTGTGTGTGTGTGTGGGCAATCTCTAGGTCATGATAGGGACCTGGGTTAAGGGAGGATCCAAGAATCAATGGGGGTGACCTTAGCAGTGACACAAAGCACTGGGGATATGGAACCTGATGAGGCCACTTCCTGTAGCCAGGCAGGAACCTCAGTGGAGCGATGGGAACACCAACCCGCCCACACAACTTCCAACCCAAAATTCATCCTGTCTACAAGACATACAGGCAAGGGGGATGGAGCAGGGCCTGGGGGATCGCCAATCAATAACCACCCATGAAGGCACCAATCCCTGACACTATTATGATCCTCTGCTACGCTTGCAGCCAGGAGGAAGCTGTCCTCTGAGAGGCTCCACCCGGCAGCTGACTCAGACAGTGCAGACACCCACAGCCACACAGTGGACGGAGCCTGGGGATGCTTATGGAAGAACAGGAGGAAGGAGTAATAGGAAAGGACTGCGGGCCCCTGAAGGGACTAGGAACTTAACAGTACTAACAGCGTCAACTAACCTGGGCCCTTGGGGCTCTCCGACTCTGAACCAACAACCAAAGATCACATGGGCTGGACCTAGGCCTCCCTGCTCAGATGTAGCAGATGTGGATCCACCATATCGGTCCTGAACAATTGGAATGAGGGCTCTCCCAAAAGCTGCTGCCTGTCTGTGGGATATGGTCTACTAGCTGGGCTGCCTTGTGTGACCTCAGTGGGAGAGGAAGTGCCCTAGCCTTGCAGAGACTTGAAGTGCCAGATACCCAGGAAGGATGCCACTCACCTAGAGGAGATGTGGGGAGGACTGTGGAAGAGGTGGCTGGGAGGGGGGTGGTGAGCAGGATGTAAAGTGAATAAGTGAAAAATGAAATAAAAATTAACATTTAAAATGTATAAATACACAATATACTTAAATATATTGCACATTTATGTATTTATTATATTTAAAATATATAAATATTAAAAATGTACAAAAGACCACAAAAGGAAAAAGGAAACTAAATTAATAAATGAGTACAAGTTTTTGAGAAGTAGTAAACTTAATTCTTACATGTGCGTCCCAATTTCCTTTACTTCGTGGTGTATGACATCATCAATACAACAATCAGGTTTAAGTTCAGCCACAGCAGCATTGGAGGCTGAAAGGTTTAAACGCTGAGAACTCGTCTGGAGATCCGCCTTGAGAGAAAGTGAGAAGAATCCATGAGGCTGTTAGACATTTAGAGGGGATGGACGGGCACTGTGGAGAGGATCGCGGGGAAGAGGACTGGGGAGAGGGGAAGAGAGAGGAGCTAATGTGGGGTAATGGTGAGTGTCATAAAAATTCATAAGGAAATCCACCACAATATACAATTAATATATGTTATGTAAGAAACTGAAAAAAAGGATCAAGGGAGAAATAAAAAAGAGGAAGTAGGGATAAAGGAAGGGCACTGTACAGCTCTCATGCTCGGAACGATGGCATGACTACACATATACACACTGCAACATCAATGATCAAGGAACCAACCAGAAAGTAGGGAAAATCCAAAACCAATCAAATAGTAACATATGAGCGTAACAGTATGAGAATGAAGACTACAAGCACAGCAGAGGAAAAGTACAGACAAAACCCATAAACTTGGAACTCTGACCTGACCGATGTCTATGTCAAAAGAGAAAACACGTCATACAGCTCATGCATCCCATTTCATAGGGCTAAAAGCTAACAATCTTGAAATGTATTTTGTGTATATGCCATGATTAGATAGGTGTATACGTATGTACACACATGTGCATAGTATGTATGCATGTATGTGTTGATGTAAATATGTACATGTATACATATGATTACAGATAACAAAAGAATCGAGTTTTCATCCCTGGAGTAAAAGAGGCACAGCTAAGAAAGCTGGGCAGTAAGTCTGTCCTGCTACCTTTCACGCTAGACTAGCCTGAATCATCGGTACGAACATATGAAGGGTTTTCTTCTTTGAAACAGAGTCTCATAGCTCAGGCTAGCCTCAAACTTCTTGTGTAGCTGAGGATGACTTAGACCTTTTGGCTTTCCTGCTTCCACCTCTCCAGTACTGCAACTGTAGTCAGGAGTCAAAGTGCCCAGCTGCAACATGTGTGGTTTTTCCTTAAGATTCTGTTTTGATTTCATGTGCACGAGTGTTTTGCCTGGATCTCACGGAAGTATTTCCTCAACTGAGGCTCCTTCCTCTATGATGACTCTAGCTTGTGTCAAGTCGACACACACAGAACCAGCCAGTGTACTTGCTGGCAGACCTAGCAAGATCGCAGCAGCTGTAGCCAGGTGAGCCTGGGTGAGTGGAAGCCCATGCTGTCAGGCCCATGCATAATTCCCTTCTATACCACCATGGCTGCTTTGTTCATGGGTCATTGGGCAATGATAGGCAAGGCTGGATAAAGATGTTGACTATTCACAGAACAGGTCATCCTATCTACTTGATTACTGACCTCCTCCTCAGCTGAAGTCACCTTTTGATAAGCATTTACATGGGACACAAGTATCTTCACATACTTTGCCCATTTGGAGAGATCTAACCACACACTTCTTCCCCAGATGTCTTTCTCAGCAACTTTCCAATGGTGATCTTTCCAAGTCCCTGCCCATCCAGTTAATCCACTGACAACGGCTCATGAATTAGTGAACAACTGCATATCTGCCATTTCTCTTTCCAAACAAAATTTAGGACCATGTATACTGAGTGGAATTCTGCCCAAGATTGGACCATGTATACTGACTGGAAATCTGCGAAGATTTCCCCTCACTGTGACTTTCAGGGTTGTCCCAGAAAGGAGCTGTACGTAATGCTACAGCTGTCCACTTCTGGGTGGTGCCTCTGCCACATGCAGAACCATCAGTAAACCAGCCCCTAGACTCTTCCTCAGTAGCTGATCATTCGGAACACCCCATGAGGCTACAGGTGCATGCTTGGCAGCAGATGGCATTGTAACAGGAGGAGAAACCATAGGTATTAGGGCAACTTCTTCGTGTAACCTGCTGTGCCTTCAGGACCTGCTCAGGTCCAACCACGTAAATACCATCTCCATTTGATAAAGGATTATTGGTGTATATGTTCTATTTTATGACTTGGTGGGTCAGATGACACCCAGCTCACGATGGGCTGCTCAGGTCTCATGGTAACTTGGTGGTCCATTGTCAAATGTTCAGTTTCCACTAAGGCCCAAATAGCAGGCAAAGAGCTGTCTTTCAAAAAGAGAATGGTTTATCTGAAGATGATGGCCTTGTTCCAAAATCTCAAAGGTCTCTTCTCTGATTCACATATAGGGGCCTGTCAAAGGATCCAAACAGCATCCCTGTCACCGACACCTCAAGTACCATCAGGTCTGCTGGATCAGATGGTCCAAGTGACAGAGTAGCTGCACAGCAGCCTGGACCTGACGACTGTGGTTCTGGTTTTTGCTTCTTCCCTTGGTGTGTCAAGGCACTGTGCACTGCTGCACCCCAAGTGGGAAGGATGGAGTGGTCAGTGGGCAAGTAAGAATGAGTTAAAGTCCGGAATGGGTGGGTGAGCAGGATCCTGTTCCGGAAGGGGGACGGGGGAGCGTGTGTGTGTGTGGGGTGGTGGTGTATGTGGGTGTTTTCCAAAGACTTTAGCGTTACAGTTCTTTTAGATGACATTCAGTGAAACAGCTCTCTTAAAGGATATTCACAAAATAGCTTGTGCACTTTACTTGGGGTGAACAGGGACTATATAAACCTTGGAAAGTGGGAAGGGGTTCTTCTTAGGGTGAAGTTTCATTGGCCGAGGGCTGAGGTTTAAGGTCCTAGGATACCTCATCTACTTGGAGATGGGCTCCAGGAAGCTGAGTCTGTAATTCTGCCAAGGATTTCACATTCTTCAGGTACAGTGTCGGGGCTGGGCTCCCCAGATAAGGTAGAAAAGATGCCCTACTTGTACCAGGCTCGGGGAGCTATGTGGACATGGCAGACTTTGACCTTATTGACAAGGTTTCCCAACAGAAGAATCTTCTCCTGTTCCAGGCCCCACACAAAGCTGGCAGTTTTCGAGTCTCTTGGTGTATGGGCTGGAGTAACACACCAAAGTGGATCAAACATCACCAACTGGGGCTGCTCTGTAGCCCCTAATTTTTTTTTTCCATTTTGCAGTTAATTCTAACCTAACTTTGTTAGTGCTGGTCCTTTTTAAGTGGCATATTTATTAATGCTATCTCTCTGTGATATTCAGTCATGGGATAGAAGTAACTCACAATTATTGGGAACTTAACCATGTACAAGTCTTGCCTGGCAGCCCACGGGTCATTTAATTCTCACAATTCTGAAGTAGGCAGATCTAGTATAACCTAAGTGTATACATGATGAGGACAGGCACAGAAAGGTAATGGCTCCCCTGGGGTGTGCACAGCTCATATAGAATGAAGCAGAGGTTCAAAACAGTGTACACACTGTGGCATAGAGGGGACATCACTGAGCTGCATTGGCTTTCTGTCCTATGTACAATATGAGATCACTGGCTAAGTTCACCTGCCATTGCTTTCTTTTTCTTTTTTTATCATTTATGATAACCACCTTGTATATGACTGAGTACTTCCTTCTCTTCTTTGACACTATTAGTAATAATATTACTGAAAATTTATTTATTCCTAATACCTATTCCATGTCAGAGCCTGTTTGAGGAGTTGAAAATCTATCAGACAATGAATCAGACCCAAATCCCTGGCTCTGTGGAGTCTCTGCTTTTGGGGAGGTGCTAGGAGGACTCTAGTGTGGAGGTTGAAGTGCTGTCTTTACGAGCCCATGTAACACATACTTCAGATTCTCCAGACCACAGTCTTTATTCCAACCACAGAACTTACACGGCAGCTGAGAGTCAGTCAGACACACAGAACTAACAGCCGTGGCCCGGCAAGATACTTCACGTACAGACACTTCAGTTTGAATTTCATAACGTTTCTACATATTATAGAATGTTGTTTCGTTTCAATCATTGGATGCAAACCAGAAGAAAACAAAGCAAAATCCGTCCTTAGTTATTGGACAGGCTGTGTACTTCACCAAACCTTAATCTGATGAAAGGCCAGGCCCTGTCCACACATATTTGCGTCTACCTTCTCAAGCTTGATATGTGAGGCCTGAAATATATTTTCTGAGATCCTTTATCACTTTAAAACTACAGATTGTCTCTAAGCCCACTGCAGCTAAGACTTCTCCTTTAGAAATACTAATTTAGAAATACTAATTAGAAATACTAATAATAATCCAAATTCCCTGTTGAAAGACAGCTTTCAGTCAACTTCTCTCAGTACACTTTTAGATTTTTAAAAAAAATTTTTAAGGATACAAATAACAGGTATATATTTTCATACATGTGTATTGCTGTATTTTGTTCGTATCTACTTTCATCAACTTCCTTGTCCCTCTTCCCCTCACTCTGGTCTACAAACAGTCTCCTCCTACTTCCGTGTCTCATGTGTATCATTCAAAACCTATATTCAGTGTATGAGATGAAAATGAAATACGTATTTCCCTTTTCTACTGTCCTCTTGCTTTCTTTTCTCCTTCCTTCCTTCCTCAATGGCCTGTTTAGTTTCATATTACACACACACACACACACACACACACACACACACACACACCACACTCAGTATAATTTGGAAGTCTAAATTGTGCAGAGTGAAAACATGAAGTTTCCCATCTCTTTTAACATGATGATTTCTAGTTCCATTCACTCTCTTGGAAATGATAAAAATCTCTTCTCTTTACAGCTGAACAGAGCTCTATTGTATATATAAATCACATTTCT